>NC_073395.1:34111702-34471702 GCF_028641065.1 Leucoraja erinaceus | reverse complement strand
CACAGTGGGGTGCTTGTTTAATTTATCAGTCAATGAGAAGACAGCTGTGATCCTGCTTAGCTTGTTACACGTAAATATATCAGTTAATCTATCACTGTGTAAGAAAGAACTGCAGATGCTGGTTTAAATTGTAGACACAAAATGCTGGAGTAATTCAGCGGATGAGGCAGCATCTCTGGAGAGAAGTAATGGGCGACATTTCGGGTGGAGACCCTTCTTCAGACTGATGTCAGGGGAGGGGGCGGGACAAAGATAGAATGTAGCCGGAGACAGTAAAGGGCCTGTCCCACTTGGGCGACCTAATCCGCTGGTTCTGGCGAGTTTGCCCTCGACATACTCGCAGCATGGTCGACACGAGGTCGTAGGAGATCTTCGTAACTCTCCTTCATGCTCGAGAGTGGTCTCCGCGTACTCGAGGCCTCAGCTAGGTCACGGCGGTTTTGTCAATATGTTAAAAAATGCCCACGAGTAAAAAATGTGTAGGAAGGAACCGCAGATGCTGGTTTAAATCGAAGATAGACACGAAATGCTGGAGTAACACAGCTGGACAGGCAACATCACTGAAGAGAAGGAATAGGTGATGTTTGGGTTGAGATCCTTCTACAGACTCATAGTTGTATTACTTGCTTTTACAAAACAGCTCAACAGTCATGCTAAAAAAACTCCATCTGAGAAGTAAAACAACTCTGGCTTGAATTGAGGTAATCATGAGGAATGGGGACCAATACAGTAAACCCACGCTATTACAGACTTCTTTATAATGGATTTTGGTTATAGCAGACTGTCTCTTTAAGAACGCAGGCTACTGAGTGCATTGCGGAGGCTATTGAAATTGACAAGCATTTGTTTCGAATGACACTTAACGCTATTAAACAATGTAACAAATAGCCTTTAGTTGTTTTGCTTGCAGTAACAAAAATAAATTATTAGCTGTTAAAAATAACAATCTATTTGAAAACAACTGGTTGTTTCAGCAAGTAACCGTTAGTATTTTAGAGTGGATCAGTTACTCGGTTATAGCGAACAAACAGCAATAACGAACACCATTAAAACTCCCACAATGGTCCGTTATAACGATGGTTACTGTATATTGCTGCAGTTACTACAAATGATCTGTTAATGTTTACCCATGATAATTTTGGCTATCAAACTCGCCAAGTGCTGTTTTGGGGTAACTGAGATTGACTTCCTCGGCCACCGCGTGACTTCGCAAAGGCGCTGTTCCCCTGCCGGACAGGGTCGACGCCATCCGTCGGTTTCCCCGCCCTCGCCTGCAGGAGTTTGTCGGGATGGAGGCATTTTACCATCATTTTGTGCCATTCAACATCATGCGGCCGCTGTAGAAACTTCTGGCGGGAGGGCAGCACAAGAATGTCAAATGGACCCACGAGGCAGTGGCAGCATTTGGCAGCGCGAAGGAGGCCCTTTCTCGGGCCGTACTGCTGGTGCACCCGCGGGAAGATGCCCCGACTGCTCCCACGGTGGACGCCTCTGAGTCGGCGGTTGGTGCCGTGCTGGAGCAACTGACGGACGGAGTTTGGCGGCCCCTGGCCTTCTTCAGCCCGCACCTCAACCACGCGCAGACCAAATACAGCGCTTCGATCGCGAGCTCCTGGCTTTGTACCTGGCAGTGCGCCACTTCCGCTACTTCCTGGATGGCCACCCGTTCACCGCCTACACGGATCACAAGCCGCTAACTTTTGCCCTGGCGAAGTTTTCCGACCCCTGGTCCGCACGACAGCAGCGGCAATTGGCATACATTTCGGAATATACCACATCCATCCGCTACGTCGAGGGGAAAGAGAACCGGGTGGCCGGCGCATTGTCCCGCCCCACTATCGACCCCGTTTTTGAGGTGGCGCCCGGAATTGACTATTCTGCCCTGGCGGAGGCACAGCTCACGGACGGTGAGATGCCCGCCTACCGGACTGCCATCTCCGGCCTCCGCCTCGAGGATGTCCCTCTCAGTCCTGGAGGAGCGACGATCCTGTGCAATGTATCGTCTGGTCAGCCGCGCCCCATCGTCCCTGGCGCCGGCGGGTTTTCGAGGTGATCCACGGACTGTCTCACCCATCAATCTGGACAATAACGGCACTAGTGGCCGCTCGCTTCATGTGGCACGGTCTGCGCAAGCAGGTTGGCCACTGGGCTAGCACCTGCATTCCGTGCCAGACGGCAAAGATCCAGTGCCATGTCCGTGCGCCTCTCCAGGAGTTCAGTCTACCTCACCGACGATTCGACCATCTCCACGTGGACATTGTGGGGCCTCTCCCGCCGTCACGGGGCATCACCCACTCCTCACGATGGTGGACCGCTTCACACGGTGGCCGGAGGCCATTCCACTGGCCGACACTTCAACAGCTACGTGCGCTCGTGCGTTGGCCGTGCACTGGATTGCTCGGGGTGCCGGTGCACATCTCCTCGCACCGGGGGCCACAGTTCACCTCCGAGCTGTGGTCAGCCATGGCTCGCTTGCTCGGTGTGCGGCTGCACCACAACACAGCTTATCACCCGCAAGCTAACGGTCTGGTGGAGAGGTTCCACCGGCAGCTCAAGGCAGCGCTGAAGGCACGACTCTCCAGCCCGGACTGGATGAACGAGTTGCCGTGGGTCATGCTGGGCATCCGGACTGCTCCTAAAGAGGACTTGGCCTCATCATCGGCGGAGCTCGTATACGGGTCGCCACTCACGGTGCCCGGGGAGTTCGTGCCGTCGGCGCCGGGGCAGCAGGGAACGCCCTCATCCACCCTAAAGCGCCTTCGTGAGCGAGTTGGCAGGCTCGCACCCATCCCGACGTCCCGCCATGGGACATTTCGCCCGCATGTGCCATCAGCCCTCCGGGACTGCCCATACGTGTTCCTGCGCCGTGATGCCCACCGGACGTCACTCCAGAGGCCGCACGAGGGCCCGTACCGGGTGCTGGAACACGGGCAGACGACCTTTGTGCTGGACATGGGGGGCCGGCCAGAGGCCGTGTCGATTGACCGGTTGAAGCCGGCACACCTGGACATTGGTTGGTTGCCCAACCTCGGCCTTGAGGGCGCCCCCCCCCTTCACGGCCCCCTCCGCCTGTCACTCCACCTGTCCTCCCGCCGGTCCCTCGACCTGTCCCTCCACCTATGCCTCCGCCTGCCCCACGATCAGCTGACTTTCACACGCGGGCCGGCCTCTCGAAATACCTGACTCCTCTCTTTCGTTTCGAGACCTACGCACCACAGTCATGTATTATGTTCACACTTTAAGTAATCTCTCAATGTACTGCTTTAGAACATTTTAGGCTCATTTTCAATGTTGAAGCATCTGTGCAGATTATCATTTGTAGTATCTAAAGTTCAGAGCCGCCACTCTTCTTATAGAGTAACTTGGCATGAACATATAACCACGTTTGCTGATGATAATCCACGGCAGCATAAATAGAATAAAACATTAAATTCCAAAGGGTAGATTAGTGTAACAGGTAAAATTGCAAAACTACTTAAGCATTGGGCAATCAGTTAAGGATTTTCATTGAACTTTGCAAGAAATGAAATGCTTGAAATAAACGTCAAAAGAAACGGATCTAAAATTACAAATACAATTCCAGACTTAATGACAAGTTGAGTAATGATCGAGCCCATGCAAAACTGAAACAAGCCCCGCGTCCTATCTAAATTAGACCCATTTGCCCACATTTGACCCATTTCCCTCTAAACCTTTCTTATCCATCAAATTTTATTATTTACCTATCTCAACTACTTAGTCCGGTAGCTAATTCCATGTATGTATCACCATTTGTTCTGTAGGAAGGAACTGCAGATGCTGGTTTAAATCGAAGATAGACACAATAAGGTGGATGTCATCTGAAGAAGGGTCTCGACCTGAAACATCACACATTCCTTTTCTCCAGAGATGCTGTCTGTCCCACTGAGTGTGTCTACATTCACCCGCTGTTGTATGTGGTGTCTGGAACATTAAAATAGTCCTGTCCCACGGTGCAAGTTCATTCCAAGAGCTCTCCCAAGTTTAAAAACAATTAAACTCGTGGTAAGCACGGAGAATGAACGTAGCGGGTACGTCGGAGCTCGGTGACGTCTCTTAGCGCTAACGGCAGGTACTCGGGAAGACTTGTTAACGGCAGGTAAGCACGGGAAGACTCGTGAAGATTATTCAACATGGTGAAAAATGTCCACGAGAGCCCCGAGTACCGACGAGTGGCTATTACCGTAAATCTCCGAATCAGGGCAAACTCGGGAGAGCTCTTGGAATGAACTTGTACTGTGGGACAGGGCTTTAAGACATATGTCTGTAGTATGAACTATGGCTTGCCACACTTAGAATATTACAAGTAGTTCTGAGTGCAGTTTTCAAACTATATTTTTACATATTTGTTATCGTTAGAGATATTACAGTACAAAATTTATTTGAAAGATACAACTGCAAAATGAGATTGTATAAATCAACTTTATAATACTTACAAACTTTAAATCATGCTTTCAAATGTTGAAGTTCATCAAAATTGGGTAGAAACCATTTTGCTGGTTTAGAAGTTGAGGAATAAAGGGTGAGCATGTTCTACAAAATATCATGCACTTTTGCTGGGATAAATTGGGCAAAATATTTTTACATTGAAATCTGGAGCTTGAATTAGCACTATATGAATGAACACTTTTCAAAAGTGCGAGCTTCTGTTTGCCAAGGATTCTGTGGGTTACAGGAACAGCCAGAATCTGACAATGGAAGTGGGGTGGAGAGCTTTATTTTTGGCTTGTCCTGTCCCTATTTTACTAATTATGGCAGATGGATGTAGTACAGGCTTATAACCATATAATAACCATATAACAATTACAGCACGGAAACAGGCCATCTCGACCCTTCTAGTCCGTGCCGAACACGTATTCTCCCCTAGTCCCATACACCTGCGTTCAGACCATAACCCTCCAAACCTTTCCCGTCCATATAACTATCCAATTTATTTTTTAATCCATATAACTATCCAATTTATTTTTACTGCCTGCCTGACTTCATGTCACTCAATGACGAGTTCTGCCTTTTGGCATGTTTTTTGAAAGATTGCACGAAGCGGAGATAATGAATCTACTTAATTACCAAATTTTTTTATTCACAACAGATAAGAAATTGTATCTCTGGGCAAGAGATTGTGATATAGACAATTTAGGCTGTGGGCCGAGCATCAAAAATGTGTCTAGAAATAGGTTTTCGTGGCCCAAGTCACAAAACTACGTGACATTTTCCACAGATTTAGATGAAATATAATTGAGAAGGATGTCATAACTCGTCAGTGCCAAAAGTTGCACATTAATTAATTAAACTAATTAGAAAATGAGATCGGGAAAATAAGCGCCATCTAGTGGCCAATGCCCGTATTACACCATGGGCAGCCTATTTCCGTGTTGCAGTCCATTTAAACTATATATTATTATACCAATAATAATATAACCTGTTAATATGAATGTCATCATATATAATTAAGTATAATTATGTTATATAAAAATAATATGATTAATATAATTGTTTTTTAAGTGTTTATGTGTTTTTTTTTAAATGACACTGTCGCAGAGGTCCTGATCCTGAACCAGCCTAATTAATGGGTTAGGGCAGTGCTTGTGAGTTCCTCCCTTTACTGAACCCCACTGACTGCCAGTGTGCAGAGTTGGGGTGAAGTGCCATAGTGCCAGGCAGGCATGTTCCAGTCGCTTTAATAGGAAATTTAAATGAGACTGCAGCAGATGTCCCAGGTTTTAAGGGCTCATGAATCTGCCTAATTAAAGTGTCAGGACAGATCCTCTAGGTTTCCCCATTTACTGAACCCCACTGACTGCCAAAGTGGGGAGAGTGGGGGTAACAGCCATAGTGGGACTGGGGCAGTGCCAGACCTGTAAGAGACCTGTCTTATTTCTGATGTAAAAGTCACATCCTGGCCAAGAATCGAATGCTCTGATGTTTACTCGATGAATATTCATTTTAAGCTACAATGAGCTTATATTTATGTTATAGACTCCCCCCCCGATGGTGCCTTTGCAAATGAGGGCTATTACCTTTGACCTAAAAGTACCCTAAAAGTGTTGCATTGTTTATCTCTAGTTTGTGTGTGTGCCTTTCAAACGTGTATCTGTGGATGTAAGTGCGTATGTACGTGTGGATGTATGTATGTGTGCATGTATGTTTGGATGTATACATGTATGTCAGCGTGTGGATGTGTGTGTGCGGATTTATGTGTGCATGTATGTGTGTGTTAGCATGCATGGAAGTGTGCTTATGGATGGGTGTGTGTGTGTGGATGTGCATATGTATGTATGTGTGGATTGGTGGGTGGATTGTCGCAGTCATTCACCGGCACGCCATTATCATAAGTAATTCACTCATTGTTTAAATTATTTGACCAAATAAACAGTGAAACGATCCACATTAAAATAAAACTTTATATAATCATTTTTTTCCACAATTTATTTCTTTTGTGTACTTTGAACCTTTACAAATGATGCAATGCGCTGGTAGGACATACCTGCGGTCATTGTGCTCGTCAGTTGCTGTTTGTTGACTATGACTTGTCATGGATCGAAGCAGTCTCTTTGGGGCCGGCTCATCTGCTTCACCATCAGGAACTGCCTCTTGAGGTGATTCACCTGCTTCAGGCTTTTCAGTGTCTTGAACTCAATTGAAAGAGGAAAAAGAAAACAGAAAAGGAATGAAAAGTAAAATAAATCAACATCCTCAAATATATCTTTTCATTTTTCAAAGTAACATCATTTGACCATAAGTAAAAAGATTTGTTGTTTGAGTCCTATCATTACCTTTCTTCCTTCTAGACTTTGCTATCGCTCGATTTATTGTTATGTTGCAGAAGTGACGATAACACTCTGCATGATAATCCAGGATACACTGCTGCTTCCTAATAATAGAAGATAATATGTGTCAGGGTGTATTTTACATCTTTTTATGTTTTATATTATGTAGGTATGTTACAAAACCTACCTGAATCGTCATTGGGAATCTGCCCTCAGCCATGGCCGCGATTTTGGCGTTGTTTGGAGGGGGCGGGTTTAAAACGCGATTTTTACTAGGCTGTACTAATCGCACATGTTCAGCCTAGTAAATCATTAACGAAAAATCGCTGCAAGACCCGGTCGCAAAAGGTATTATTAGTTTTATAGGCCTCGATAATATAGTTCTAATAGTTTTAAAATTACTGTCTCATTCTGCAACCTCTCGCAGCCCCAGGGTTTTATAAAGCAAACAATTAAAGGTATGTACCTTATTTTTACATTAAATGGGGCATATATATAACCCTGTAATTAAAGTTATCTATAGCGAGTAGTTCATTTTGGGCTTTTTATATCCCGCAGTATTTTTCTCGGCATTTGAGGGCACTAATCCAGCGCTATGTCAACGTTCTAAACCAGCGCGTTCCATATGAACCCACTAGAAAGCCGATTTAAATGGGCATTTATTTACAGCAATTGAACACTAAATTCCTTCCATTTGGCCTATAAATTAATGTAAATTAGATATAAAAATCATGTTATATTGTGAATTATTTGTGAATAATCTTTGGACACTTAGGCTATTTAAAAATGTTAATCTTTCCTTAAGAAATGGGCTTTTGACTATCCAAGATCACAGCTTTTTTGTAATGTCCATTGAAAATCAATAGGGAACAAGATGCTAATTTCCGAGTATGAAAATAGTCATAACTTTTTTAATACTTGAGATATGAAAGTGAATTTCGTGTCAAATTAAACTTATTGTTATGCTTTATCTGATGGGATAAATTGCAGACTTGATTTTTTAAATCTCAAAATTTTGTAACATTGCTATATTATGTAAGACAATATCGACATATCAATGAGGAAATTAAGCATGTACGCATGTCCAGGTAGATGGGATGGTAAGTCTGCAAATTATCAAATTAGTGTTCATTAAAGCACAGTGCATGTCCACACAAAACACTTTTGTGTGGACAGGCTCTGAAGAATGGAGGGGCAGAACCTGCAGAAAAAAAAACCTCTCGTATTACTTGGCTCTGCATGGACTTCGATTCCTAAAATGTAAATCTCTTCTTAATGTCAATGAGACTTACACTGTAATTTACTGCCGTAGATAAGATTTCAAGTTCAAGTGCAGGAGCAGAGGGTGCAGAATAGCTAGAGAAAGAAACATCTCATAGTACCTAGGTCTGCATGGACTTCCATTCATAAAGTGTCAACCTCTATTTAATGTCAATGAGACTTACACTGTACTTTACTACAATTGATAAGTTATTTCAAGGTTAAGTAGAGGCTACAGAAAAAAATAATCTCATAGTCATTAAGTCTGCATGGACTTCAGTTCATAAAATGTCAACCTCTTCTTAATGTTAATAAATTTTGTTAATTAATAATAATTAATAAATTAATTAATAATTGTTAATAAATAATGTTAATTAATCTTAATAAAATTCCACCTCCAGTTTAAATTCCATTTGGAATATTTTGGAGGACCAAGAAACCAAGAAGAATGTTAATGAGAATAACAATAGGTTACTACCATAGAAAAACTAGTTCAAGTTCACATATCATAGGTATGTTACAAAACCTACCTGAGCGTTGTTTGAGAATCTGCCCCCAGGCCGTGTGCGTGATTTTGCCGCTGTTTAGAGGGGGCGGGTTTAAAACGCGATTTTTACTAGGCTGTTGCAATCGAAAATGTTCAGCCTAGTAAATCATTAACGGAAAATCGCTGAAAGACCCCGTCGCAAAAGGTATTATTCGTTTTTATGGCCACTATACCGCGGCTACCTAGGCCCCGCGGTCGGAGCACTTTTTCCCAGTAAGTTATCGCAGGCAGCTCCGAGATTAGCTGTTAAAGACTTATTACTCTACTACAAGCTGGCATTAGTGACAATGTTTAATTGACTGTGTTATGGATACATATAGTTTAGGCCGTCAACTTTATGAATGATGAGTGATTGAATGAATGAATGAATTAATTAATTTATTCACATTATAAAAGGATGCAATTAAATTAATTAAAGTCCATACAGATAGATTTTCATAAACTCAGACTTTAGATCTTACCTTTCAGTTAGAGTTGATTCCTGGCTGTCTTCTTTGTGTTCCAGCACCTCAGCAGCGACTTTGCTTTCAAGGCTTTCTTCCACATAGCAGTACATTCTTCAGCCTTTTTAATGCTTTTCTCACTAAATTCAATTACCCTGCTGCAAGTTTCCACGACATGTATTCCACAGAACAACAAATCGGAATCTCCAGTAAAACAGGCATCTGTAGAGGCACCCTCAGCCATTTTGTGTGCTAGCTTGAAGCAACGCGCGTGATTGGCCAACTGGCAGACAACTCAATGTTAAATGTGCTTTGATTGGACTAAAAATTACCCGAAGATTTTCCGGTTTTTCTCTAATTTAATTAAAAAAATGTGCAAGTCTTGTTCATGACGAGTTTCAGGGGTAATTTATATTATTTTTTTACACAATATGTGAAAATGTCATGTAGTTTGGTGACTTGGGTCACGAAACAGTAAAATAAAGCTCCTCTGCCCACAGCCTAATTATGGAAACTCCACGTCAATTATTCCACATCAATTGCAAGTCAAGTTGAACAATACTTTCACTCACATTCCAGCTGCAATTCAATTTGAATGTGAAATAAATATCTATTTTAAATGCAGGGCCATGGTGAATAGAGCTTCAGGACCTGTGCATTTAATGAAAGAAAACTTTTGTAATGCAAGGAGAATTACACCCCATTATTACACGGAATTGTAGCATATAGTCTGTGCTACCTTTGTGTAAGATGAAATTAATATCACGTGGAAAAGCCTATTTCATAGGATGAGTTGGCGATATTAGTAAACGATACTCCTCTACCTGATGCAAAGATGTCAGATGGAGTACTTACAAATGAACAGAATTTTATCACCATTAGTAGATATGTTACATTTGTACCATTTAGTATGCAAAATTGCCAAAAATGGTATGTAGTAATGACAGTGAGAGAAGCCAGGCATCTGATGCCTGGAATGTGAATGAAGTGGGTGAGCAGACGTATAAATCTCTAAACAGCACGGGCTTGGAGAAATGCCATTTTGAGAGGTTGAAAGCTGAATACATTTGAGAATGAAATAGCTGAAAATTGGAAAATGCAAATTGTTTTTAAATGTATCCCTGCCTTAAGTTACCCTATTCTTTTTTCAAACAGACATAACACTTACTTTAGCAGTCAATTATGATCTGTAAGAAGGAACTGCAGGTGCTGGCTTGAATCGAAGATAGACACAAAATGCTGGAGTAACTCAGCAGGTGGAATGGGGTTTGGAATCTTGTATGTTGGTCTTGCTTATAAATGTGTTTGGGAGTTGGAATTGATCACATTTAACACAAAGCCAATAAATAAGTATATCATGGCTGCCTCGTGGCTGCATGCAAGTTATTGGAAACTTTGGTGTAGGAAGGAACTGAGATGCTAGTTTACACAGAGATAGGCACAAAATGCTGGCGTAACTAATTTCACGGAGTTATTAAGTAATTCTCTCCAGAGATGCAGCCTGTCTCGCTGAGCTACTCCAGCGTTTTGTGTTCATCTTTATGGGAAACATTCGACTGGCTAATGCTCGGTGTGTAAAACTGGTTGACTCAAATTGCTTCCTATAGGAGCCAGAATCTAATTCTTGCAATGGGATTTGAAGGTTCCAAGATGAATAGTAATCATTTCAATGAAGCAAATATACAGGGTATGATTCATGTATTGCATTATTTTGAGAAATCGGTTCTGATGCGAGTGAGTCGTGGATGCTTGGTAGAGATGCATTTGACCGGGGGAAAGAAGCAAAGTGGAGCTTGAGTACTTTGTCTAAAGCACATTTGCTGATTCCTGCTAAATAATGGAATGTTTGGGACTGTAAACTGCATAGCTCAGCTCTGTAGAAACAATATTTGGTCAGCAGGTGAAGAATTACCTTGGGGATTGGACAAGTTTGTTCTTTTGTGGAACTGTGATCAATGCTGTAGTCAACAAATTTAGAGATGATTATTAAATGTAGTGTCATTGATAGAATAGATGTCGACTGTAGCTGTCAGTCTGTGCAGCCAAGAGACTATTTCTTGAATGCATTTCCATTTGTTCTGTTCTGCTGTCATTTATGTTATTGATGACCACAAATATTTCTGAAACATTGCGTTGATGACTTTATAATTGAACTGATTGGCAGGAAATCATTTGGTAGCGAATTGTTAAAATAAATTGCGCCTAATTTTGTTAAGGTCCAAGAAAAATGGCACTTTTAAATTTAATTAATTAAAAGGTTGCACATCTCAATGTCGTTCATTGAGGGAATGTGGTCATTGTTGACCATGTTTATTGACTTTCCCTAAGTTTTTAGCTGATGATACCACGTGTGATTTGCTCCAGTCCTGCTGGATGAACTTGCACTGTGCTTTTTGGTAGAGCTCAGGATTGGGACCAGCTGCCAACATTTCCAAATTGGGGAATGACTTGATGGCGAACTTGGAGGTCATGGTGTTCCCATGCACTTCTCTATTTCTCTTGATGATAAGTTTAACTTGAGATGTACTGTGAAGTAACCTTGTTAAGAATATGCCGTGTATTTTATGGAAAGTGTATGCCGGAACCATGGCTTGTTGATGGTTGTTGAAGGAGTTCCAGTCAACCAGTTTTTTTTAACATGGAGCTAGCAGCTTGTTCCAACTTGATTAACTATTTGAAAGTCATGATTTGTTTGCATTCCCATGTATTTTCACTGCTCGCTCATTTGCTTTATTCAAAAGCATCCAATAAATTAGAATTATTTAACTGGACTTGCTCTGTGCTTTCCAAATCAGCTGGTGAATCAAGAATGACGCAATGGAAGCTTAATGGATGCAATTGTTGCATCCACAGCAACCAACTAATGCAGCATAGAAACAGGCCCTTTGGCCCAACTGGCTCACGCCAACCAACATATCATATCTACACTACTCCCACCTGCTTGCATTTGGTCCATCTTCCTCCAAACCTATCCTATTCATGTACATGTCCAAGTATTTTAAAAAATAAATGAGAAAAAATGATTTAGCAATGTATGTGCAAATGTCTGGCGAAGGGTCTCGACCCGAAACGTCACCCATTCCTTGTCTCCAGAGATGCTGCCTGTCTTGCTGAGTTACTCCGGCGTTTTGTGTCTGTGTACAAATGTACAGAGTGTGCAAATTGAACTATTTCTTGTAAACTAAACCTGTTTGAAATATTAAATAAACGTGTCAAAGCTTCTTGGACAGCGTCTCTCAACCTCTGACACTTACCAGGACAGCAGGTGCCTGGGATGTGGCGCCTGCTATTTGCTGGATTGTAAATGGATTGCCAATCCTTTATTACTGGGTCAAACACTGTGACTCTCGATTTATTAGCACTATCTTACGCACCTGAACTACAGAATTGGAGACACTTCAATATTTTCCAACGGGCAAATAAATGGTGGGCAATAAATCATGAACTTGCCCATTGCCACATTCTGCTGATGATTAAAATCTTCATTGCACAGCTGCTATGTGTTTATCAAGACATGATGATGTGCAATTGCCATGGCTCTGACTTTCGTCACATTAAATATTCTGAAATAAAACACACTGCATATTTTAATACAAATGTCTATCCACGGATAATGTGCCGGAAGACCAGAGAGTTACTATTGTTGCGTCTTCATTTAAGAAGGGCTGCAAAGAAAATGTTGGGAAATAGAGACCAGTAAGCCTGACGACTGTGGCAGATAAGTTGCAGAAGCTGATTCTGAGGGATAAGATATACATGCGTTTGGAAAGTCGAGGGTTGACTGGAGGCAGCCAGTGTGACGTGCATGGAAGATCATCTCATGAATTTGATTGAGTTTTTTTGAAGAGGTTACTGGGAGGGTTGATGAAGGCAGGGAGGTAGACAAAGTGTAAATGGACCAGCACGGCCTTTAAGGATCCATATGCTCAGTTTCTCTGGAAGATTAGAGCGCATGAGATCCAGGAAAAGCTAGCTAATTAGATACATAATGGGCTTGATGGTAGAAATCATAGGATGATTGTAGAAGGTTGTTTTTCAGACTGACGGCCTGTGACTAGTGGTATGCCTTAGGGGACAGTACTGGGTTCATTGTTGTGTAGGAAGGAACTGCAGATGCTGGTTTACACCAAAGATTGACACAAAATGCTGGGGTAACTCAGCGGGTCAGGCAGGCTCACTGGAGAATAAGGAATCGGGTTGAAACCTTTCTTCAGACTGAAAGCGAAGGGGGAGGGAAACTGGAGGCATGAAAATGTTTAGAACAGATCAGTGCCAGCACTGATGACCAAGAAGTGGTGGAACCCGTAATGGTCCATTGTTGGCTGTGGAAGAGATGATAATGAAGGGATGTATGGATGCAAACAGTGGGACTGGCCGGATGACCAGGGTGGGGGAGGGGTGGAGAAAGAGGAATATAGAGGTTACTTGAAAGTAGAGAAACCAAATTGCTTGCTGTTGTTTGCCACCTATATCAATGATTTGGAAGAGAATGGAGAAGGCATGGTTTGCAGGAGACACTAAAATGAGTGGTTTCAGAGACTGTGAAGGTACTTATCAATAATTACAGCAGGATCTTGGACAGCTGGTAATTGGGCCAAGGAATGGTAAATAGAATTTAATTCGGATAAATGTGAGGTGTTGTATTTTGGAAAATCAAACCAGGGTTGGATTTAAACATGAAAAGTAAGTTCCTGCCATGTGATGTTGAGAGAGGGACTAAGGATTACAATTACCAGCATTCCTGAAAATGGCATCACAGCTGGACAGGGTAATCATTTCGTACGAGGAGAAGGGGGGGGGAGGAGAGGAGAGGAGAAGAGGGGGGGGGGGGAGAGGAGAAGAGGGGGGGGGGAGAGGAGAAGAGGGGGGGAGAGGAGAAGTACCATGGCCTTCATCAGTAAGGGCATTGGGTGTGGAAATTGGTATGTTGTGATTAGTTTTACAAGATATTGGTGAGGCTATACATGGAGTATTGTGTTTAGTTTTGGTCACCCTACTTTAGGATATGGCTCGGGTCTCTGAGTTTCATGGAAAGGTTGGGCAGATTAGGACTTGATTCCTCGGAGAGTATGAAACAGAGGAGTATTCTTATAAAGTAAAATATCACGAGGGACTTGGACGGAGTACATCCACAGTCTTTTTCTCAGTGTTGGGAAATCAAGAACTTGAGAGTATGGGTTTAAGGTAAGGGGGAAAAGATTTAATGGGAACCTGAAGAGCAACACTTTGACACAGAGGGTGATATGCGCATGGAATAGAACGTGGCCAGAGGAAGTGATTGAGCCAAATATAATAAGAATATTTAAAAGACATTTGAACAGGTAGAAAAGGTTTGAAGGGATATTGGTCAAACACAGCAATTGGGACTGCCATAGGAGAGCATCCGGAGAGGCATGGGTGAGTTGGGCCAAAGGCCTGTTTCTGCGCAATATGTATCTGACTCCATATGGTTCAGACAGCTTCCAGCTAAATAAACCAAAGGTTCTCAGTTGACCAAAGGATCTACTTTTCACAACTGTATATCTGGTTATCAGGAGCTCTCATTTGGGATCCAAGAGCAATTGTTCTTCACAAGAAGTTTAAGTTTGTGATAGGATAATTAAACAGCTTGTGCTTTCCATGGTCCTGTGGAATTTAAAATGAATCTCCGATATGTAGGTTAATCTTACGTATTCTCTTGTAATGTAGAAGTAAATCATTTGGCATTTTAAGTCGGTTCCAGCTCTGAGAAAGACCATCAATCTCATAATGAATGTTGCGTATTTCTTTGTAACCTATTCTCTCTCTGATGCCAATTAACTCCTTCCTGTGTTTCCTACATCCACCAAAACTAGAGTTTGTTTTACAATGGCCTCCAAAGCTATCAACCAGCATGTCTTTGGGATATGGGGGGGGGGGATCAAGAGGAATATGGTTGAATTTATCACATTGGGAACATGCAAACTCCGAATGGGCAGCACCAGAGTCTGAGGATGAGCATGGCCTGCTATGTCACTGTGTTGCCACAGTGTTGTTTGAGGCTGGTTTTGGGTAATTTACTGACTTAGGCTTGGAGGATACATTTATTGGTTAAACATTTAGATTAGCCTGTGTGATCCTTTCCACATCTCAGAATTTAGATTTGGGTCTTTGCAGCAAGCTAAACTACAGCATCTCATGGAGCAGATAAGAAGGGCAGGAGCTTTAGGTAAATTGAAGGGAATGGCAACTTCAAGGCATCAAGGTCAGTTTATTGTCACGTACAATTAAGGTACTGTGAAATGTGTCAACGTGTTTGTCTATGGCAGGGGTTCCCTGTGAACCAAGCATAAGATTGAAATGGAGAGACCTGAAATACGGCTTGCAGAAGTGATCAGGAGAGACTCTGTGCAAACAAAGAGAGGGAAAATGTAAGGAAAGCAAGTGTGTGATGCGCATTGAGAAAATTGGACAGCAGAGATAACGTCTGAAGGGGAGGAAAATATTACGTTTCCAAAGATTTGATGTAATTTTCACTGCCTGAATAATGTGCCAAGGCAGCTTGAATCTTGCAGAAATGCAAAGACACATTGGGTTCATCTGACCTTTTTTAGCTGAAGTTGTATTTATAGTGAAAGCTATTTTAAGTGAATTGTTATCTCAGGGTCGTAGTTAGAGAGCCAAAGTCTGAAAGTAAATAAAAAGTAATGGGGCTGTCCCACTGCGGCAACCTAATCCGCGAGTTCAGAAGAGTGTCTTTGACCTTCAAGCTCGAGGGCACTCGCCTGAAAAACCTCGAGCTGGATCGACCACACGCACAGACACAGACACAGACATGCACCCAAACACATCGCAAAGGCGGGGGCCAGGGAAAGCGGGGGAGCGCTGTCTGAAATTCACACCCGCGATGAAGAGGAAGGTAAAAGACAGCTGCACAGTGTACGGCAAGTCCTTTAGAGAGCGCAGGGTGGGGGGAGAGAAGGAGAGAGAAGGGGGTAGAAGGAGCGGAGACGCTTTTAAGAATCCAGACAACTTATAATAAAGTTTGGCGGGCATTTAACCTACTGGTCGGTTTTCCTGGGTCCTGAAAACTCCATTGAGCCAATTACAATGCCCGGTCAGCGAAGGAGATTGCCTGCAGCTGCCCTCGACTGCCTGCAACTACATAGCGACCCCACTCCACTGCACTACGAGTTAAAAAGAACCATGCTGACCAAATTTTCAACATGTTGATAAATTTTCCGTGACCTAGCTGAGGCCGCAAGTATTCGGGAACTTCCCTCGAGCATGAAGGAGAGTTCCATTGACCACATAGGACCTCCTGTGACCATGTGCCGACCATGCTGCGAGTTTGAGTCGAGGGCAAACTCTTCTAAACTCGCAGATTAGGTCGCCGCAGTGGGACAGCCCCTTTACAGCACTTCACCTTGGCCGAAGATAAACTTGAAGTGGTCAGGAAGATCACAAGCTGGATCCTGATGTCTTGATTCGGAGGAGTGCAGCGGTCAACTTCAACAGGACAAAATGTTCCCATGAATCACTCTGAGTATTGAAATGAGAAGCCCTGTTAACCTTATCTTCTGTTTAACCAATAATATTTTCAGTAATGTGTCTAAGAAAAATTAGGCGTGTTTTCCTTCTGATACACATGGTCAATGGTGACATTTTAGTTGGAAAACATTAAGCATGTGAAGCACCAGGAATTTTGTGCCGTCAAGCATATTATATCATTATTCTTTCGGGCCCAAGTTGAATGCAGCAAGCGTCAAATCCTAATGGACATTATCTCTACAGTAGATCCATTCTCTGCATTTAAGTCTCACAAAATTGGGCAATGTATGTTGTTTTATTAGGCTTTTGAGTTACGTTGATGAAACCTTAACACAATGGATAAAGAGAAAAACAAGAACTGAAGAAGGGTTTCGGCCCGAAACGTCGCCTATTTTCTTCGCTCCTTAGATGCTGCTGCACCCGCTGAGTTTCTCCAGCAATTTTGTGTACCTTCGATCTTCCAGCATCTGCAGTTCCTTCTTGAACACAACAGGAATCATTTGGCAGGTTTAGAGGAGCAAAGAGTGGAGGAGGATGGAGGGTGTAAAAATATTGAAATGTAGGGAAATAGATAAAAATGGAATTAGGAAGGCAAAGAGGGGTTACAAAATATGATTGGTGGGGGCAGGATTTCACGACATCTGAAGGCATTTTATGTACATAATGGGCAAAAGAATGACGAGTGAAAGAGTCCATAGGGCAGATTAGGATTAGCATGGGCAATCTATGCATTGAGTTGAAAGTTATAGGCAAGGACCAAAATGAATCTTTTTCATTGGAATTCACAAAGGAAACATTTTTTTTAATTGGAGACTTCAATGAAGGGGAAGGGGAAGTGCCCATGGATAAAGTAGTATTTGATTCCTTGGCAGACTTAAAGATGGATAAATCCCCAGGACTGGATGGGATTTATTCCACATTGCTATGGGTTGCGGTTAGGGAAGAGGATGCTGGGGGCACTCGCAGAGACTTTTAAAATCGTTGTTGGAAACTGGATTACTGGAGGTTGGTAAATGTGCACCTCCCCCCCCCCCCCCCCCCCCCCCCCTTGAGTCACAGAGTCATTGAGTGATACAGTGTGGAAACAGGCCCTTCAGCCCAACTCACCCACACCAGCCAACAATGTCCCAGCTACCCTAGTCCCACTTGCCTGCACTTGGTCCATAACCCTCCAAGCCTGGCCTATCCATGTATCTGTCCAACTGTTTCTTAAACTATGGGATAGTCCCAGCCTCAACTACCTCATCTGGCAGTTTGTTCCATACAGTTACCCCTCAGATTCCTATTAAATCTTTTCCCATTCACCTTGAACCTATGTCCTCTGGTCCTCAATTCCCCTACTCTGGGTAAAAGCTATCAATTACGGATCTCTGAGACTAACATCAATAGTGAGGAAGTTATTGGAAAACGATTGAAGGAGAGGATTAATAATGACTAAAAAAGGCAGGAACTAATCAGAGATGGCCAATATAGTACGCATTTGTCAGTGTGTTGTCAAGGGCTGATGCTGTCTGGCCAAATTGATTGATTTTTTAAAATTATTCAGGGTATTGGATACAAGAGTGGGGGGGGATTATATAGCAACATTATTAAAGTTTGGCCACATCACAGTTGGGGTACAGCAGCAATTCTGCTCACCCTGCTACAGGAGAGATGCTCGAGAGAGTGCACAAGAGATTCACCAGGATGTTGCCAGGGGTGAAGCAGTTCAGTTCCAAGGAGAGGCCATGTCTTTTTATTTCCCCAAAGAAGGAGGAGGTTACGTGGGAAGATGTAAAATTATGAGCATGTCATGTAAAATTATAAATAAAGTAGACTGTTGTTTGTGATATATATATATAAACAATCTTGACGTAAATGTGGATCGGGTGGTTAGAAAGTTTGCAGATGACACCAAAATTGATTGGGTTGTGGACTCTAAGGAAGGCTGTCAACGTGTACAAAAGGATATAGATTAGCAGCAGAAATGAGCAGAGAAATAGCAGATGGAGTTTAATCCCAGTAAGTATAAGATTGGGAGATCAAATGTTACGGGAAAAGTGTACAGTTAATGACAAGACCCTTAACAGCATTGATATAACGGGATCTTCGGGTCAAAGTCCATTGCTTTCTGAAAGTGGCAATACAACTCGATAGAGTGGCAAAGAAGAGGTATGTATACTTGCCTTCATGGTCGAGGTGTTGAGTATAAGAGTCATGAAGCCATACTGCCACTTTATAGGAATTTGGTTAGACGGCAACTGAGGTCTTACGTGCAGCTCAAGTCACCCCATTACTGGAGGATTGTGGAGGCTTTGGAGAGGGTGCAGTAGGGGTTACCAGAATGTTGCCTTCTAGAGAACATCAGCTAAAAGGAGAGGTTGGATAACGTGGATTGTTTTCTCTAGAACATCAGAGGCCGAGAGGAGACCCGGTGAGGATATATAAAACTATGAGCAGCATAGGTGAGGTAGATGGTCAAAACATTTTTGCAAGGTTTGAAATATCAAAGACGAGAGGGCACAGCTTTAAGGAGGCGGGGGCAAAATCTAAAGGGGATATGTGGGGCGTTTTGTTTTTTTTACTAAGAGCTGCAAGTGCTTGGAACACACAAAGCGTGGTGGTTGTGGAAGCGGATTAGACAGTGACATTAACGAGGCTGTTGGATAGGCACATGGATATGCGGGGAATGGAGGGATATGGATCGTGCAGGTGGGGGAGATTAATTTGACCTGGGGCATCATGTTCAGAATAGACGTTGTGGGCCAAAGGAACTGTTCCTATGCTGTACTGTTATGTGTTGTTCTAGGAAACTATTCCCCACATCAGAGGTAGTTAAAACTGGGGGACCGAGATGCAGGGTAAAGAGAAAAAAGATTTAGTGGGGAATCGGAGGAATCTTTGCTCATTCGGGTGGGGTGGGTAGCTGGAATACACAGCTTGCAAGAGTGGTGGAAACAGAGTCACTGACAGCATTTAAAAAGTGTTGGGACAAGCACTTGACAAGAACACATGACCTGGGTTGTAAAAGGGATGAGGTCCTGCAAAATGATGAAAGGGAGTTGGGCAAAAGACTAAAAAGCAAGATCTCCATGTTCGGGCGGCATGGTGGCGTAGAGGTAGAGCTACTGCCTTACAGTGCCAAAGGCCCAGATTCGATCCTAACTATGGGTGCTTGTCTGTACGTTCTTCCTGTGACCTGCGTGGGTTTTCTCCAAGATCTTTGGTTTCCTCCCACACTCCAAAGGCATATAGGTTTGTAGGTTAATTAGTTTGATGTAAATGTAAAATTGTCCCTAGTGTGTGTCGGGTAGTGTTGATGGGCAGGATCGCTGGTCGGTGTGGACTTGGTAGGCCGAACTAAACTAAATTTGCATGGAAGGTTGTGTGCCAAGCGCTGGAAGATGGGATTAATGTGAATGGGCTCCCACTGGTCACAATGGATGTTGTGAGCTTAATGACCTGTTTCTATGCTGTATTACTCTGACTCCATTACTCTCTCATACTGCAGGAATGATTGGAGAAGAATGTAACAAAGTATAAAAATATATTTATGTGAATATCAAATTCAATGGTTTCAGATGAAGTAATGAACCATAGAATTACATCTAAAATCCATTAAGTAGTGTGATCCTCCACTGATATATTGTTGACATGTGCACAGTACACAGTTGTTTAGAAAATGCAACTTCAAGTCAGTTTGTTGCAGCAACCAAGTTAATATTGGTACAACACTGTGATACAAACATTATTCAACTTCAGTTGTTTAAGAAGGAACTGCAGATGTGGGAAAATCGAAGGTAGACAAAAATGCTGGAGAAACTCAGCGGATGAGGCAGCATCTATGGAGCGAAGGAAATAGGCAACGTTTTGGGTCAAAACCATTGTTCAGACTTCAGTTGTTAGACTTAAAGCATTTAAAAAAATTTGCGGACATTTTAAATTCTGTCTGAACTTGCAGATTAAGTGCTGTTAAATGGTAAAGTTTAGTAATTTTGTAAATCTTACCATTGGTGAAGTATCTTATTATTGTGTCCTGAAAGGAAGCCTCCATCGTAAGGAAGTCACCATCATTCCAGTCCTCAAAATAAATGGTCACCTATCTTAATGCCTACCACCCAGAAGCTGTGACACTTACCATAACAAAGTGCTTTGATAGATGGATAAAGTGCTACATTTTCCCAGTCTTCCGAACAATCGAGACCCCTTGCAATTTGTAAACTGGAAAGATAAGACTATAGAGGAAGCTATTTATCTTGCACTATGTTCAACCCTGGATCACCTAGACAATAAGTCATGATGCTAGTCATTGATTAGAGCTCACAGTTAAACATCATAATATCGAATCTCATCCCTATATTTCTGGAACTGAGCCGGGGGACCTCCACCTGCAATTGATTTCTAGATTTCCTGACCATCTCAATTAGATTAGATAGAATTTGGCACAATGTTCTTCCACCCTGACCTTCACTCCTGATGCCCCTCAGGTTGTGAGCTCAGTCCCTTGTTTGCCTGTACACCCATGATTGTGACAAAGTGCAACTCAGTCTTGAAGTTCATTGATGATGCTGGATCAGCAACAGCGATGAGATCAAAGTAGAAGAAAGAGATTGAGAACCTCAGCATGTTTACTTTGGAGTCTGAGAAGATTGGGCATGTCTACGGGGATTCTCTCGAAAATCTACAGATGTGCGTTAGGACGTATCCTGACAGGATTCATCTCAACCTGTTATGGCAACTGGTCTGCTCTTGACCAGTGAGCCTGCAGTGGTGAACACATGCCCATCCCATCACAGGCTCGTCCCTTCCTTCCACTCAGTCTATCTTTACAGCGAGATGCATCAGGGCGACTGGACGCTTCATCAAGAATCCCTGCCTCCCCGGACATTCCCTTTTCCTTTTGCCTCCTGGGAAATGATACAGGAACTTGAAGGCTCGGATGTCCAGACTCAAGAACAGCTTCTTTCCCACTGCTATCTGCCTCCTGAACCAATCATATTTTCCACGTCCCATTCCGGGAGGTGCTGCCATATACACTTCTACCAGCTGTAGCCCATGCGGGTATTCCGTAGTTGCACTTCAATATTTTTATTACACTACTTTGGATTGCACACAATTGTGCATCTTTCTGCCACTTATCACAAATATTGTTGTATTTATCATTACTGCGCGTCTATTTACCCTGCGAGTTTTGTGTGAACAAACTTTCAACTGGGGCATATATTATAAACTAAACTGAATCTGATATCCATTCTCCATTTCAGGAAAGAGATTAGCAACTCATATCAACAAAAACTCAAAAATCTTGTCTAAACTGCCACATACTCAGTGCCTTCAGGGATCCTCATGTGTTTTCCCCATCTCTTTTTCTGCTGTTCAGGCTCAGCAACTCCATTGCATCCAATATTGATTTCCTTTGTCCTTAACTGCAACTTTCACCTGCACCACAGATAACAGACCCCTCACTGTGTCCTTCCCCCAACACTGTTTATCTCCTTGTATCAATTCCCAGAACCAAACTAGAATGCCCCTGAAAAAGACACAAAGTGTTGGAGTAACTCAACATGTCTGAGTCTGAAGAAGGGTCTCAACCCAAAACGTCACCCATTCCTTCTCTCCAGAGATGCTGCCTGACCCGCTGAGTTACTCCAGCATTTTGTGTCTACCTTTGATTTAAACCAGCATCTGCAGTTTTTTCCTACACATGTCACCTATCCATGTTCTCCAGAGATGCTGCCTGACCCGCTGAGTTACTCCGGCACTTTGTCATTTTTGTAAACCAGCATCTGCAGTTCCTTGTTTCTAGAATTCCCCTCATCCTCGCTTCCAAATCATCAGTCTCACATTCAACTATCCATGATCCATGCTATTGCACATACCTGCAGCAGGACTCTCAGACATGTCATAAACTCCACTCAATTTCCTGTCCCCTCTGTCCACTCCATCTGCCCCATCGCCTCCATACATCCCATACAAGAAAGTTAGCATTAAAACCAACCAAAGGTACACAAAATTGCTGGAGAAACACAGCGGGTGCAGCAGCATCTATGGAGCGAAGGAAATAGGCGACGTTTCAGGCCGAAACCCTTCTTCAGACTGATGGGTGGTGGGGGGGGGGGAGAAGGAAGGAAAAGGGGAGGAGGAGGAGCCCGAGTGCGGGCGGATAGGAGGGTGGGAGGAGACAGCTAGAGGGTTAAGGAAGGGGAGGAGACAGCAAGGGATAGCAGAATTGGGAGAATTCAATGTTAATGCCATCCGGACGCAAGGTCCCCAGGCGGAATATGAGGTGCTGTTCCTCCAATTTCCACTGTTGTTCACTCTGGCAATGGAGGAGACCCAGGACAGAGAGAGACATTAAAACCAACCATTTGCCTGCACTTAGTTTTGTAATCATGTTTGCTGCTTCCAATGTGATTGTTGCTACAATGGAGAGAAAAAATCTACTGGCCATGGGTTTGTAGAAAACCTATCTTATGTCTAGTAGTATGACCTTGAGCTCCAACCACTGCATTAATATTCCCCTGCATTCCCACATAAACCTCTACTAGTAATAAAGCTGAGGCACCAACACCTCGACATGCCTCTGGGTAGATAACAGCATCCTAGACAGACTTAAACTGAAATTGGTTAACTCTGTTTTAATATTTGCATTCCAACTTTCCCTCAGTAGTTTCAACGAATTATTTTGCATTTATGTATACGATCATTAACTTGCATCATTCTTACTTTTATTCGCTAATCTGCACACGTTCCTTGTAAAAGATCTTGCATTCTCCCATTGCACTGCCTGCTCCAACCTCACAACCATCTTAATCTGGTTTGCTCCAAATTCCCCCGGATTTAATGAAAGGGCTCTGACCTGAATCATGGACTTGCTTCTTCAGCAGATTGCTGACTGGTGTATTTTTTTTGCTCTGCAGCAGTTGTTTGGCCCAGTACCCTCCATCAGAGGGCACTCCAAGTTTGGCAATATCTAATATGAAAGCCAGTGCTCTGGGTTTATTGCAAGGCCTTTGTTTAAAAGGCAAAATGATTTAAACAACTGGAACTTGAAAATCTGGTGTTCAAACTCACTCAATCCTTGGTTCATGTTCAGTAAAATTCCATTTCTAGATGTCTTTGTTCAAAGAAATTCCTAAAATGTTTGAATTTAAAGTTAAATTGAAAAGGACTCTGCTTTAATATCATTAATTATGTGCAAGAATCAGGTCCAATGGTTTAAATTCTATTGTTGGTACCGAGTTTATAACTAAGTTTTGTACGTACAACTTTGAGTTAGGATGTACAGGAAAGAACTGCAGGTGTTGGTTTAAATAGAAGGTAGACACAAAATGCTGGAGTAACTCGACGGGACAGGCAACATCACTGGAGAGAAGGAATGGGTGACATTTTGGGAAGTTTTCAGACTGAAGAAGGGTCTTGACCCGAAACGTCCCCCATTCCTTCTCTCCAGAGATGCTGCCTGTCCCGCTGAGTTACTCCAGCATTTTGTGCCCATCCAGTGATTGGATGGAGACTTACTGACTGGATTTCATATATTCTCA
This sequence comes from Leucoraja erinaceus, assembly GCF_028641065.1. Classification (NCBI taxonomy): domain Eukaryota; kingdom Metazoa; phylum Chordata; class Chondrichthyes; order Rajiformes; family Rajidae; genus Leucoraja; species Leucoraja erinaceus. Next base: position 34,447,635 of record NC_073395.1, on the reverse strand, counting down.
CCGTGACTGCATGTGCCTGAAGAAGGGTCTCAGGCAGTGAAGGAAGCTAATGGCATGTTGTCCTTCATAATAAGAGGAGTTGAGTGTCGGAGCAAAGAGGTCCTTCTGCAGTTGTACAGGGACCTAGTGAGACTACACCTGGAGCATTGTGTGCATTTTTGGTCTCCAAATTTGAGGAAGGACATTCATGCCATTGAGGGAGTGCAGCATATGTTCACGAGGTTAATTGACAGGATGATGGGACAGGATGATGGGGGGGGGGGGTGGTGATTGGCAGTCACCGAGGTACATTGTTGAGTAGTGTGACAGCCGCAGGGAAGAAGCTGTTCCTCGACCTGCTGGTTCGGCAACAGAGAAGACCTGTAGCGCCTCCCGGATGGTAGGAGGGTAAACAGTCCATTGTTGGGGTGAGAGCAGTCCTTGGCGATGCTGAGCACCCTTCGCAGACAATACTTGCTTTGGACAGACTCAATGGAGGGGAGCGAGGAACCGGTGATGCGTTGGGCAATTTTCACCACCCTCTGCAGTGCTTTCCGGTCGGAGACAGAGCAGTTACCATACCATACTGTGATGCAGTTGGTAAGGATGCTCTCGATGGTGCAGCGGTAGAAGTTCACCAGAATCTGAGGAGACGGATGGACCTTCTTCAGTCTCCTCAGGAAGAAGAGACGATGGTGAGCCTTCTTGATCAGAGTTGAGGTATTGTGGGTCCAAGAGAGGTCATCGGAGATGTTGACCCCCAGGAACCTGAAGCTGGAAACACGTTCCACCTCCGTCCCGTTGATGTGGATGTGGGTGTGCGTGCCGCCTCTGGACTTCCTGAAGTCTACAATGAGCTCCTTGGTCTTCTTGGAGTTAAGGGCCAGGTTGTTGTCAGCGCACCATGCTGCTAAGTGCTGGACCTCCTCCCTATAGGCCGACTCATCGTTGTTGCTGATGAGGCCAATCACCGTTGTATCATCTGCATACTTGATGATGGTGTTAGTACCATGTACAGGTGTGCAGTCGTAGGTGAAGAGGGAGTAGAGGAGGGGGCTCAGCACACAGCCCTGTGGAACGCCGGTGTTCAGGGTGAGGGTTGAAGAGGTGTGCTTGTCTAACCACACAGACTGGGGTCTGTTGGTTAGAAAGTCCAGTATCGAGTTGCAGAGGGAGGGGTCGATGCCTGGGTTACCGAGTTTGGTGATCAGTTTAGAGGGTATAATGGTGTTGAATGCTGAGCTGTAATCGATGAACAGCATTCTTACGTAAGTGTCTCTGTTGTCGAGGTGGGAGAGGGTGGAGTGAAGTGCCGTTGGGATGGCATCCTCCGTACTCCTGTTCTTGCGGTAGGCAAACTGATAGGGATCAAATGTGGGGGGTAGGCAGCCTTTGAGGTGTGCCAGGACCAGCCTCTCGAAGCACTTGGTGATGATGGGAGTAAGTGCAACTGGGCGGAAGTCGTTGAGGCTTGCCGCAGTGGAGTGTTTTGGCACCGGCACGATGGAGGTGGTTTTAAGGCAAGTGGGGACAACTGCTTGGGCAAGTGACAGGTTGAAGATGTCAGTCCAGACGTCTGTCAGCTGCGCAGCACAGGCACTGAGGACGCGCCCGGGGATGCCGTCAGGGCCAGCAGCCTTACGTGCATTAGTCCTACTCAGTGCCACGTACACGTCGTAGGGGGTGAGTGTGAGGGGTTGGTGATCGGCAGGTAGCACAGCCTTGATGGCTGTCTCTAGATTGTCCCTGTCAATGCGGCCATAGAAGTGGTTAAGCTCCTCAAGGAAGGAGGCATCGCTGGATGTGGGGGTGATGTTGGTGGGTCTATAGTCCGTGATGGCCTGGATGCCTTGCCACATGCGTCGGGGGTCGGAGTTGTTGTTGAAGTCTTCCTCAATCCTGAGCTTACGGCAGTGCTTGGCCTTCTTGATGCCCCTCTTCAGGTTAGCCCTGGATGAACTGTAGGCTCGAGCATCGCCTGACCTGAAAGCGGTGTCCCGTGCTTTCAGCAGTAGCCTGACCTCGCTGTTCATCCATGGCTTCAGATTTGGGAATATGGTCACCCGTTTGAGGGAGGTAACACTATTGATGGTGGAGTTCATTAAGTCCAGAACAGAGGATGTGTAGGAATCAATGTCCGTGTGGGAGTCAAGGGTGGCCTGGACTGCAAACGCCTTCCAGTCAGTGTTTCCAAAACACTGCTGAAGTGTGAAGTCCGCTTCTTCTGACCAGACTTTAACTGTCCTCACAGTGGGTTTAACCCATCTGATGAGTGGGGAGTACTTAGGGAGCAGGAACAATGAGAGGTGATCAGACTGACCAAGGTGGGGGAGGGGGATGGCTTTGTAAGCTTCAGCCATGTTATTGTAGACTTTGTCCAGTGTCTTGAATTTAGAAGGATGAGAGGTGATCTTATTGAAACATATAAGATTATTGAGGGATTGGACACACTAGAGGTAGGAAACATGTTCCCGATTTTGGGGGAGTCCAGAACTAGGGGCCACAGTTTAAGAATAAGGGGTAGGCCAATTAGAACGGTGATGATGATTGATGTTTTCACCCAGAGAGTTTTGAATCTGTGGAATTCTCTGCATCAGAAGGCAGTGGAGGCCAATTCTCTGGATGCTTTCAAGAGCGAGTTAGATAGAGCTCTTAAAGATAGAGGAGTCATGGGATAGGGGTAAGAAGGCAGGAACGGGGTACTGAATGTGGATGATGAGCCATGATCACAGTGAATGGCGGTGCTGGTTCGAAGGGCCGAATGGCCTACTCCTGCACCTATTGTCTATTGAAACGCCACCCATTCCTTCTTTTCAGAGATGCTGCCTGTCTCACTGAGTTATTCCAGCATTTTGTGTCTATCTTCGGTTTAAACCTGCATCTGCAGTTCCTTCTGACACTGCATGGGTTTCCCTGACTGATCCAATTTTCTCACATGTCCCCAGGATAAGCTGTTTTTTTAGTTAACTGAATAGTGAATGGGGCCCAGAGTGCAGTTGAGAGAATCAAGGTGGAAGTGATTGGCATGAAAGGGAGAAGAGGTTGTCAGGGACTAAGTGTGGGATGGTTCTGCGAGCTGGCAGGTCCTTGGTGAACTGAATGACCACCTCTTGGACCATAAAGAAACATGGAGGGGATGGAGAAGGGAATGAGCCCTTCAGAATGGTGGATGTGGAGAGGAAGATAACGTGGTTTGGTGAAAGGTGGGAAAGATCAACAGAGGCTGATCAGTTGAATGTGCAGACTGCTGAAATGGCCGGCAAGCACAAGGGAACCTTTATCCTTGTTCTGGATGCACACACAGTTCTGAGGAAACAAATTAGAAGGTGTAATGTTGATCAGTCTTGATTGGATGTCATGTATGTAGATCATAATCTAAATAGAGGGCACTAATTGTTCTCTGGATCCATCCGCACTCAGAACCTGATGGAATATTATAAATATATTATATTCAATGAATAAACTTGTTTCTTACATTTAATGTTAAAAAAAACAACTTTTTTTTTCGTACATTGTCCTATATTTTGCATCAGCTCATACAGTGCTGCAAGTTAAATGTTTAAACAACTTGAAGTACACACACTGAACTTTTTTTCCTCGTTTACATTGTTTACCGTGTACTATGTTTACTTGGTCTGAAGATTGACACAAAAAGGGAAAAGGAATGGGTGACGTCTCGGGTTGAGACCCTTCTTCAGACCTCATCACCCATTCCATCTCTCCAGAGATGCTGCCTGTCCCGCTGAGCTATTCCAGCTTTTTGTGTTTATCTTTGGTTTAAACCAGCATCTGCAGTTCCTTCCTGCACATGTTTACATATTCTGTAGTGCTGCTGCAAGTAAGAATGTTATTGTCCTATCTGGGACATATGACGATAAAACACTCTTCACTCTTGATCCCCACTGACTCCTGGAAGCTCCTCGCTCACGACTGCTCAGTGCAGTCAGTATTGTGTAGAGAGTTCAGTAGTGTGGGGAGAACATCAGCTATGCATCGTGATCACACAGGAAGCCTACATAAGCAGCACTTATTCCGCTTCATAAACTTCCCACCCTCTTGTCTCATTAGGCATCTTCTATGCAACTGTGGCTCCCACTTTTTCCTCATTAGCCACCTCAGAACAAACAAGTTGATGCTGGTATTTCTCAATGCGTCACAGAAATGACACCAATGGAATTTGTGCTTCAAAGGCAAAAGCTGCTTATTATGCCTTAATATTGCAGAGGCCACTCTGATGTGACAAAGGGTGTTGTGGCTCAGAACAGGGAAGAACAATATACATTGGGTATGTGTTGGAAGGAACTGCAGATGCTGATTTAAACTGAAGATGGACACAAAATGCTGGAGTAGCTCAGCAGGAAGGGTCTCGACCTGAAACATCACCCATAAATTAGGGTATAATTTACAACAGGAAACAGCACGTTTGATTTGTGTACAGTAAACCATCGTTTTAACAGTCCTCTTAATAACACATTTGGTTATAGTGGACGGACCTATTGAATACTGGCTGTCTGCAGCCTGGCCCAGTCGCCAACATCGTACACAAGGCGCACCAGCGAGCCCTTCTGTTGCCACACTGTCCAGTTGATGCTGCTATTGTTACGGCTCACATTAGCAGCATCTGCACTGCTTGGTTTCTACTACATACGATGATAATCCCTTACTCAGTTATAGCAGACAACCAGTAATTACCGACACGATTCCTCCCCCTATCGTTCGCTCGTGTGTGAGACGACGCATAGCTCGCTGTTATGGGGTTAGGAGGGAGAGATAGATTAGGCATGATTGAATGGCTGAGTAGACTTGATGGGCCAAATGGTCTACCTCTACTCCTATCACATGACCGTATGAATGTATGATGAACGTTAGTCGGCACTGAAGCCTCTACTCGCTGGAGTTTAGGATGAGGTGGAATCTCATTGAAATTTATGAATAGTGAAAGGCCTGGAAAAAGTGATGGGGAGTTTCCACGATTGGGAGAGTCTAGGACCAAAGGACACAGCCACAGAATAAAAGGACATACCTTTAAAATGGAGATAAGGAGGAATTTCTTTGGCCAGAGGGAGGTCCATCTGTGGAATTCATTGCCACAGACTGCTGATCAGGCTAAGTCACAGGGCATTTTTAAAGTGGAGATTGACAGATATGTACTTAGTAAGGGTGACAAAGGTTAGAGGGAGAAGGCAGGAGAATGGGATTGAGAGGGAATGATAGGTCAGCCATGATTGAATGGCAGATGACTCAACGGACAGAATGGCCTAATTCTGCTTCAATGACTATATATAAAATTATGAGAGGCAGAGATATAGGGTAGACAGTTTTTCTTAGGGTGGAAATGTCAAAGACTACAAATGACAAGTGAGGGGGACGTAGCTTTCAAGGAGATGTGCGGGTAAGTCTCTTACAAAGAGTGGTGGGTGCTGGGAACCTGCTGCATGATGGGCCATCCCCATCTAAGCTTGTTCGATTTGTCTGCCTTTGGTGGTAGAGGCAGATAAGAGTGACATTTAAAAGGCCTTTATATCGGCACATGGCTACGCAGAGAATGAAGAGATATGGATCACGTGCGTGCAGATTAGATTAATTTAACTTGGCATCAAGTTGAACACAGGCCTTGTGGGTCTAAGGGCTTGTTCCTGTGCTATACTGTTCCATTTTCCATGTTCTGGTCAGTTCTTTAACTAAAGAAAAATGTCTACTTCTGCCTTGACAGATCAAAATTAAAGATTTTGAAATGCATTTGTTTATGCACACCTGTGTTAAAAGACATTTGGATGGGTGCTGTACATTGATAGGAAAGTTTAGATAGGTATGGGCCGAATACAAACAAATGGGACTAGCTAAAATGAGTGTTGGACATCGTGTTTGGCTTCGGCATGGATAAGTTGGGCCGAAGGGCCTGTTTACATTCTGAATGATTCTATGGCATACATTAAAATGCTTGTGTGAAAAAGTCAGCTTCAAAATGTAGTAATCAATGCGAGATAAAAGAACATCTAAAACCTTTTTAAATTTCTGCCATAACGTGGATTCATGGGATATTTTGCAATCGTTGACGAGAGTAAATGAAAAATCAAATTTTAAAACATTATCTCAGATGAATTTCATGCTAGAATTGCTTCATGCACAAACAGAAACACAATCCAGTTTTATCAGTATCCCTCATCACTGAAATGCTGATGTTGCATTGTTTTGACCTCTCGGTAAGTAATATTTCAATGTGAACAGTAATATTTGATTCTTTGGTTATTGTTTCTGACAGATCAGCATCCATAAATTTTGATTTTTTTGCTCTTTTAAATTTCCAGCATCTGCAGTTTCTTCTCGGTAACATTTTTATTGTTACTGTTGTAGGGGCGAGAGTATTAAAATGTAAAGTAATGACTAAGGTTGTTAACAAGCAACAGTGGACGTTATTTCCCTCAAGATAGACACAAAATGCTGGAGTAACTCAGTGGGACAGGCAGCATCTCTGGATAGAAGGAATGGGTGGTGATTCGGGTCGAGACTCTTCTTCAGACTGAGAGTCGGGGGAAAGGGAGGCACAGAAATATGGGAAGGTGAGGTGTGAAAATGAGAGATCAAAGGGAACAAAGTACAAGGTAAAAGTAGAATAGACCATTGATCCTTCCGTTGTATAAGAAAGAATATCATTTATAAAAATTCAGTTCAAGATTGTTGGCACTTGTAAAGGTCAAATAGAAATTTTGTGCAGAATTGTGCATTTATGTAAGGCAAGTTGTCAACTCTTGTTAAGTCATACCGAGGAAGAATTATCTAACACCACAAAATGTACTGAATGATTCTGGTGACTCAATATACACCTTTTGTTGGGACTGATGGTTAATATTTTGAAGAAAGATAACAAGACTGGGAAGAGAAGAATGACAATTTTTTGGCAGTTCAAGGAATAGCTGCCAATGATGAAAAACATGGACTCTGACTTAAACAAGATGATGGCACAGGTGTCTCTGAGTGTGGCATTGGCGAATTGCAGGAGCTGCAAGATGGGGGAAGGCTATGAAGGATTTTGGGTTGGAACTTGAGAGAAGAAATGTGATGGAGATAGGCAATGGAGGTCAGTAAACATCAATGGGTCACGATAACAGACAGCAGAGTTTTTCATAACAATGTTTCAAGACAAATATGGAGGTTGAGTTTAGTTTATTGTCACGTGTACCGAGGTACAGTGAAAAACTTTTTGTTGCGCGCTGATCAGTCAGTGGAAAGACAATACATGATTACAATCGATCCATTTATAATGGATAAATACATGATAAGGGGAATAATGTTTAGTGCATGGTAAAGCCAGCAAAGTCCGATCAAGGATAGTCCGAGGATCACCAAAGACGTAGAGAGTAGTTCAGCACTGTTCTCTGGTTGTGGTAGGATGGTTCAGTTGCCTGATAATAGCTGGGAAGAAACTGTCCCTGAATCTGGTGGTGTGTGTTTTCACACTTCTATACTTGTTGCCTGATGGGAAAGGGGAGAAGAGGGAATGGCCAGGGTGTGACTTGTCCTTGATTTTGCAGCTGGCCTTAGCGAGGTACAAATGGAGTCAATAGAAGGGAGGTTGGTGTGATGGTCTGGGCTGCGTCCACAATTTGCTGCAATTTTTTGCGGTCTTGGATGCAGTTGTTTCCAAACCTAGCTGTGATGCATCCTGATAAAATGCTTTCCTTGGATATCTGTAGAAGTTGGTGAGAGTTATTTAGGATATGCTGAACTTCATAAGCCTTCCAAGGAAGTAGAGGAAGCCTTCTAATAGCCCTGTCCCACGGTACGAGTTCATTCCAAGAGCTCTCCCGAGTTAAAATAAAAATCAAACTCGTGGTAAGCACGGAAAATTAACGTAGCGGGTACGTCGGAGCTCAGGGGGGTCTCTTAGCGCTAACGGCAGGTGCTCGGGAAGATTCGCTAATGACAGGTAAGCACGGGAAGTCTTGTGAAGATTTTTCAACATGATGAAAAATGTCCACGAGAGCCCCGAGTACCGACGAGCGGCCATTACCGTAAATCTCTGAGTTCGAATCGGGGCAAACTCGGGAGAACTCTTGGAATGAACTTGCACCGTGGAACAGGCCTATTAGGAAGAGGTTGTCCAGGAGTGGTTTGCCACAGTGCGGTCTGGAAGTAAAACATTGAGGTTTGAGCAGAGGGAGCTAAGGAAGGGAGGAAATGGATTGTTGCTAAGGAACAAATGAGCTATTGGAGTCATGACACAAATGTGGTCCAATATTTGATTGAAGTCTTGACCAAAAGGACAAAAGGATTAGAAGCTTGCACATTATGAGTTGGTAAATGGTTCTGGACATACAAAATGGTGGTAGAGTTTCCCGGAGAATGTCTTTTTGGACTTCAGCTTTTCACATTTTAATTCAGATGAAGAATTAAAAAAGTCTGAATCCTTGTTGTAGCTTCAAATGGAACCACAGGCATTTTATGCACCTTACTGAGTAACTGCTTCATCGTAGATCTGGAATTTTACTTCGGAGTCACGTGAGTGACTAAGTGAAGAACCCGCTCAGCGCGCATGCGCGGCATTGCGTTCAGCAGTGCAACAGCGGCCGCATCGGGAGTCGGGCACTCTCGCTACAGATTGAAAGACGGATCGTCAGGTAGTTACCCTGAGGTCGGGTTTCTTTCACAGGAGAGCCTTCTGCTTTGTTTTACAGGCAGAGAACAAAAAGGCTCTTGAACAAACCTGTCCCCTGCTCGACTCCAACGGAGGAGCGTTCCATCTGGGGGGGGGGCAGCAACAGGCGGTAGAACCGCTTACCGGGCGCTCCGCCATCCCCGACACCGTGCCGAGCCCAGTCCCGCTAGCGCCTGAGCAGCGGGCTGGATGTAAAGCCACCCGAAAAAGCATCCGGCCGGTGGTTTCCGACTCGTCGGACGGGGACGTCTCTCCACCCGCACGGGGGAGAGACAGCCGTCTGAGCCGCATAGAGCGGCTCCTGGAGCAGGTGCTCCAGCGAGACGCGCTGCGTGAGGGGCAGCTCTCGCAGGGGGGAGTTCAGGCACTCCCTCCACAGTGCCTTGTGCACTGCCCATCGCTTCCTCCTTACCCGAGGGTAGCTTTGGTGACCAGGACTGGGCTGGTCAGGAAGAGGGGACGCTGGCTGAAGAAGTCGGGAGTATGCCAGGGGTGCAGGACCAGGAAGAGCTGCTGGGTGTGGTGGACCGCTACGTGGCAGCCCCACGTGCAGGAAGGCCATTAGAGCCTAAACTAGCGGCCAGCATCAACCACCTCTCCAACAGGCCCCTACAGGAGCAGGTGGTTAATGAGGCCTTAAAAATGTACACAGCTCCATAAAATTGTGAGTCCCTCAAAGTGCCGGCTGTCAACAGCCAAATCTGGGGGCACGTCGGGACAAATATTCGGAACCAGGAGCTGATACTGCAGCGGATCCTCAGGCTCCTGACGTCAGCCATCACATCATTGCTCGTTCTGTGGACAATACGGAGATGACCACAAACCAACAAAACACTCTCGCACTGTTGTACAACACGCAGTTCGAGATAAATAACCTCCGTAAAGAAATCATAAGACCTGCTCTAAATCCAAAATTCACGGGGTTGTGCAAAACCCCAGCCACTGAGCTAGACACAATGCTCTTTGGCAAAGACCTCACGAAAAAAGTAAAAGATATGGAAGAGGCCTCTAAAACTTTCGGTCTCATGAGGGCAGGCCCCGGGACGAGCAAACCTAAAACAACAATACCCAAGCGGCAGCACCCCATCGCGTCCATCAGTCGACGTCTACCATATGGGACTGGTGAAAGCTCGGGGTCCGCATATTATCACCGGAAGTCTTTTTTAGACCAAGGCCCAGAGCGGACCCCATGGAAAATGCGCCACCCCCCAACATCACCGCCACGTCAGACAACGCGCAAGACTCGCTGGTCTGGGAAGAGACAGAAGAAACACCCATAACCATGGAGGTAGGTGGGTCTGGTTCCTACCAGCATATAGAAAGTAGGGGCTCAATACTAACAGGGGGGAGATTACACCTGTTTAAGGGAGCATGGGAGTCTATCACGAGTGACAAGTATATACTCAATAGCATTAGTGTATACAAAATACAATTTATACTAGAAAAATTGCCACCAGTTCAACATTCACCCCAGAGGGTCTTTTCCCTCTCAGTTAAATAAAAACGAGAGGGACAAGTTGAACTGGTGACACTAATCACAAAGGGTATCATCGAAAAAACAAAACATGAACCCTTGGAATTTGTATCAAATATATTCACAAAAACCAAAAGAGATGGTGGATGTCGCATCATCATTGACTTAACTTCACTAAATATGTTTGTTAAGTATGTACATTTCAAAATGGAAACGCTTGTTACTGCCAAACAACTAATTTCCAAAGGACACTTCATGGCAAGCATTGACCTCAAAGATGCTTACTATTCAGTACCCATTCACAAGGATCATCGCAGATACCTGAAATTTACCTGGATGGGGCAACTATGGCAGTTTAAAGCGTTACCCAATGGGTTAACATCAGCCCAAGATTATTCACCAAGATACTAAAACCAGCCCTGGCAATTTTAAGAAGACAAAAACATATTGTCACGGCATATCTTGATGATATATTAATAGTAGACAAGACCATGGAATTGGCTATATCAGCTGTATCAGCTACCAAACAGTTGTTCGAAACCCTGGGATTTGTCTTACATCCAGATAAATCTAAGTTGAAGCCATCTACAACCATGGGCTTCACAATTAATTCAGCCCACATGTCTGTAACTTTGCCAAAAGACAAAACAACTGAATTGGCACATTCATGCAACAATTTAATGGTCAACGAGCGACCAACTATTCGACAAGTAGCAAGAGTAATTGGGGAAATGGTAGCAGCATTTCCGGCTACACAATTTGGACCTTTGCACTATCAAAACTTACAAAGAGCAAAGGTACAGGCACTAAAACGACATGCAGGTCATTATGATCGTATCATGAAATTACCCACTGAAGCAATATCAGAACTACAGTGGTGGGCAGAAAACATTTGGCATAGTTTCAGCCCTATCATCATCATCATTAACCCTACTTTAGTTATCCAAACAGATGCCAGTGCTCAAGGCTGGGGAGCGACTAACTCCATATCCAGCACAGGTGGTAGATGGACTAACCTAGAGTCATCATTACTACTTACACTGGGCATTAACTATCTAGAGATGTTGGATGCCTTTTATGGTTTAAAAGCATATGCATCCAATATGCATCACTTGCATGTACGGTTACAAATAGACAATACTACGGTGGTGGCCTACATTAACCATATGGGCGGCATAAAATCGATATCATGCTACAAATTGGTCAACACAATTTGGCAATGGTGTGTTGAAAGACATATTTGGCTATCAGCAACTTACCTGCCAGGTAAGCTAAATACAGTGGCAGACACCAGGTCACGCAAATTTAAACCCCAAAGTGTTGTTTGCAAAGATTATTAAGCAATATGGCACATCAGATATCGACTTATTTGCATCAAGGCTAAATCACCAGGTACCTATGTATGTCGCTTGGGAACCAGACCCTGAGGCAGCAGCGGTAGATGCGTTCGCGCTGGATTGGGAAAATTTCTTCTTCTATGCATTTCCTCCCTTCTGCCTCATCAGCCGTGTACTACACAAAATACAAATGGACTCTGCTTCAGGTATTTTGATAGTACCCGACTGGCCTACACAGCCATGGTTGCCATTACTCCATGACATCCCTCCGAACATCCACAAGAAAACAGTACTTGTCCAGCATCAAAAGGTGGAGAAGTACTGCTTGGATACAGGGACCACCTACTCAACCGCTACAGTTACCAACGTACTGGAATTCCTGGCGAACCTTCACCACGATGAAGGACTCAGCTACAGTGCCATCAACACAGCTAGAAGTGCCCTGTCTGTCTATTTAAAACAAGCTCCAGGACAACAGGCCATGGGGTCCCACCCGCTGGTGGTCAAACTAATGAAGGGTATTTACAACTCTAACCCCCCTAGACCAAGGTACACTCATATATGGGATGTCAGTGTGGTCCTGACTTACCTCAGGGGATGGCCACCAGCCAGATCCCTCAACCTGGAACAATCTACGCTCAAAACACTCATGTTGATGGCACTTGTATCTGCACAGAGGGTCCAGTCACTACACCTATTGCGACTGGACAACATGATCACAGCTCCAGACCAGATCTCTTTCATTATCCAGGGACTGATCAAGCAGAGCAGACCAGGAACACCTAATCCAGTTGTGGAATTCCGGGCTTACCCGCCAGAGCCACGGTTATGTGCCATGACCCACCTACTGTCCTACATAGACACAACCAAAAATATTCGAGGGAGTGAAAAAGCCTTATGGGTCAGTCATAAAAAACCTTATGGTCGGATGACGAGCCAAACCATTTTGTGATGGCTCAAGCAGGTACTAAAAGCTGCCGGGATTGACACTAACATGTACAAATCTCACTCCACCAGGGCAGCATCCACATCAACGGCCGAAAGAATGGACGTGCCGATAGACCACATCCTGGCTACAGCAGGATGGTCGAGGGAAACAACGTTCAGAACTTTTTATAACAAGCTGTTGGCAAAACCTGTTTTATTTGCAGAAAAGATTTTACAGACTGCAAATATTTAATTTAAGCCCAGGGGAGCAGTTTAATTCTTGTTGTTATTGTTAACAAATACCTTTGTGTTTTTCTACAAACAGATTAATTGGTTGATTACGATAACACACTTCCTCCCTCAAGGACTTCGGCAGTGAGTGAAGTAATAACTGTTACACGGTTTGAAATCACAGAGCTTTAAAAATCTTCACGTAGTCACTCACGTGACTCCGAAGTAAAATAGTAAGATTAAACGAGAACTTACCAGTTTGAAGTTTGATCTGTATTTTATGAGGAGTTACGATGAGGGATTACGTGCCCTCCGCTCCCACCCTCAATAATATGGATCAAACTGATAACTGATGTCTCCTTTTCTTTACTCTGTTTATTTCAATAACTGTGTCTATCTGTGATTCCACACCGCTGCTTTGAAGTATGCCGCGCATGCGCGCTGAGCGGGTTCTTCACATAATCCCTCATCGTAACTCCTCATAAAATACAGATCAAACTTGAAACTGGTAAGTTCTCGTTTAATCTTACTATTAATCATCATCAACTTGGCCCATGTTACGATAGTCCCCTGATCAAGCTGTGATGTTCCACCTTGCCAAGATTCCCAGCATCTGCTGGATTAGTTATCGGGTTCCTGCAGCAGGGTTCACACGCCTACAAGTTTCAATTGCTGTGAACAGAGTGAAGAAATTAATTAAGCATTGATACCTTTCACAGCTGTTAAGATGGGCTGCGGTTTTGCTGGCTTTGCTGGATTTTGCTGACTGACGTCTTGTTTTGGGTCGAACTCAAACACCACCACTGATGTCCATGTCACTGGACTTCAAGTTGTTTGTTTCACCTCCAGACCAGTTAAGTTCAGACATGGGTAAATGTGGGCAGTGGATGTATGGAAGGAAAATGTGTGTAGTTGTGATCCATTTTAATTCTACAAATTGCACTTAAAGATGTGGTAAATTGTAGATTAGAGCAGGATGGTGCAAGGAGCACAAGCTGATTTTGTGAGTAAACAAATTTTGGTTGGTGAAGCGCTGAGGTTATTCACTTTTACAACAGAGATACATTGGATTATATTCTTGAAGGTGAGAAATGCATTTGAAAGCTATGTGGATGGCAAAGTGTGGAATCATAATGGTCCACTTTGGAGAACAGAATGCGAAGGGATTGTCTTTTCCTCAATTGGAAATGTAATTGCAATTATTTGATTCAGTTTTAACTTGGGAGACTTTTCAGGAGCCTCGTCAATGCCTACACTACTCTTTGAGTGGTCTACACCCGCTGAGTTACTCCAGATATTTGTGTCTAACCCACTTTCTTGCCAATTTTCTACTAATATTCATCCAATCTCCTCTTATCACAATTGAACTCACGTCCACTATGATTTTGGGTACAATTCCTTATTATGATGGGGTTCAGTCTGAAGAAGGGTCTCGACCCATTCCTCCTCTCCAGAGATGCTGCCTGTCCCGCTGAGTTATTCCAGCATTTCGTGTCTGTCTTCTGTTCCTGAGAGCTGTTCTCAACCCGAGCAGTTTGCAGGTCACAAATGAACAAAACAGTGTGTGGCAGGTGATCATAAAAACAGCTGTGACAGGAGAATGAGCAAGCATGGGAAGAACAGCTGCCGGCCAGCTTCACCGTCTGGGTGAGAAAGTGAATTAGTTATCCACAAGCCTAGTTATTGCTGTGGAGATTAGACACGGACAACTCAGAGGGACCCGTTGGGTCGCCCCTGGCCATGGGCGGCAGCAGGTCCGGTTCGCCGCTGCAAGAAGATAAGACTGTACGTACTAAGAACGTTTGAAACCTTGTCAATGTCACAAACGTGCGTACTGCCTCGGTGAAGTCTGCTGTATAATTTTACTGGATTGTATGCAAAAATAAAGTATTTCACTGTACCGAGGTACTTGTGACAATAAAGTATAATTTAATGAGATATCATTGAACTATTGAGGTGCAATGTCCAGGATTAAGTAATTGATTAACCATTAGAACCTTTGAAAGCCAGTTAAGCTGTCTTGCTGTGTGAAACTGCGCAGTGCTCCCAGCTCTATATGTCTCGTTTATTGTGACTTGGGCGGGTTTGGGTGTCGGGGGTGAAGTCAGCAGAAATGCTTCATTGCCACCCTCTAGCAGGCAACAAATCCATCTTGCCTGTCTCCCAAAACACCTGTTCCTATGTCCGAGCTGTCCATAAGCCAGGCACTTGATACCTGTAATGCATTTTTAGTTGTCACGGTGAACTTCTGCCAAGAGTTAAATAGAGATGTTTTTGAAGTAATGCTGGAAAAATCCAGAGTGAAGCATCAGTGGAGAGAAAATAATGAATACCGCCAGTGCAGTCTTTCATCAGTTAGCTTTTTTCATCCAGGAACCTGGTCAGGCCATATCTGGAAAAATGCAGTCTATCATTGGATAACAGACCTCCAGAAAAGCTATTATATAGATTTGATCAAATCTGTTTGGAAGTTCAGTGGCACAGAAAAGTTGCATTAATAGTTTAAAATGTTCCTATTTCTGTTATCAGGGACAATTTAATCTTTATCTTATGTACATAATTAAAATGTGGATGCTACGTTTGATGGGCACAAATTGGTTGATGCTGGCAGGTCCAGCAACATGCCCAAAACTAGCATATGGGTCATCAGATATATCTCTAGTTATAAACTGATGCAGTAAATCCAACCTTTCTTAGAATGAAGAACAAGAGCACAATAAAATGACTTCTTAAAAGTAAGTCCAAGTCAATTGAATGATTTTTTAAAAACCCGGGCAGTAAAAATGCTGATTTCTTGCTAAGTATAAGCTCAAAGGTTGTGTTACATAAGGGTATCTAGGATAAAGAGTGAATGGATTTTCACTACAGATCAGCCATGATGATGGAGCAGATTTATCATTGGGTGGCCTATTTTTGTTTTCATTATGTATATTTAGTGGATAGATATGACGACTTTGCCACCAAGAACATTACATTACAACTACAGCAAACATATTCGCAAATTACTGCAGTAACTCAGCGGGTCAAGAAGCAACTTTGGAGAAAAGGAATAGGTGACATTTCAGGTCGAGATCATTCTTCAGACTTCAGACTCTAGAAGACTCTGAAGAAGGGTCTCGAACCGAAATGTCACCTATTCCTTTTCTCCAGAGATGTTGCCTGACCTGCTGAGTTACTCCAGCATTTTGTGTGTATTATATATCTCTTATTGTCTCAAACTGCTCAGAGATTACAATAACAAAATCGTATGCTAAAGTCTACAACTATTGATTACTAATCTTTAAATAAAATGTATCCATCCGTTAATCAAAATGCTTGAATATTTTCAACATTGGGCATTGTGTGTGGTAAAAACATAGTTTTCACCTGGTGCAATTTTTGAAAAATGCCTGAGCTTGTGCAAGCATGTTTTTGTTTAGTTTACAGAGGTATGCTAAATATGTTCCAAGTGGGTGAATATGTTGAGCATCTTTCCATCCATTACAAACTTTGTTTATTTCTCATACATTAATATATGCGAATGTCGTCTTGGTATTTTCATTTGTCATAGCAATAAATAAATATTTTTAATTTGTAATATCTTGGCATTGAATGCCCACACATAACCTAATGAAAACTACAACGTTTTTGAGGTCTGAACAAAGCCAAAAGCACTGTAAATATCCAGCAGCTATAATTACTTGTTAAAGAAGGGCAGAGACTCGGCAGAGACAAAGTCATGCTTATCTGTCATCTTTTTCAGACGCCGACGTTTTGTGTATTAAGATTTAATTGATTAATGTATTTTCAAAAGTTTCAAAGGTCTTTTATTGTCACGTGTACCAATTAAGGTAAAGTGATATGTGAATTACAATACAGCCATACGGAAAAAAAAGCAACAAGACACACAGCTACATAAAATTTAAGATAAACATCCACCGCAAACATCCATCACAGTCGGTCGAAGCCCCTGTATCGGGGCAATCAAAACTCCTGCGTCGGGACGGTCAAAACTACCGCGGCTTGGAGTTCCCGAAGTCGGTCTCTGAGTCCGCGGGCTCCGTGATGTTAAAGTATATCTGTATCCGATATCTGTGTTAGAGTAATTTCTGTAGTATATCGAGATTTTATTTTACCAGTTTTGGTGATTGTATCTGGTGTTTGAATGTTTAGGTCTTACTTCCAACTAGTGATCACAAAATCAGCTCTGCATAATTGCTACATGAGTGATGGTAAATAAGCATCCCATGGTTCACCATTACCTGGTGTTTTATAACATTTGCGTAAGGCATGTGAGCCACTGAAGACCAAAATGAATGTTAATGTCCTTGGACACAATAGGGAAATAATAAAACCACTGTGAATTTCATCAGTAAAGCGCTTGAGGACATTGGGTAGACCTAGAGTAGGGTTTAAATTCGTTGTTTTTGTCACACAGTTGGCTAAACATTGAGTTTTTCAGCATGGAATTATAGTCCACCACAAGATATTTTCTTGTCGACATAAAACTGAACACAAAGATGTCTAAAATTACTGCAGTGATACAGGATGCTTCTTTAATAACTTTGAAATTGAAATGGGCAAATTGCTTTGCTAGTTATCAGTCAGTTTGCAAATGTGATATTGGGGTCAGAGGAAATTGCACCATTTTGTAAGACTGAACATAGAGGTATTGCAGGTACACAAAATCGCTGGAGAAACTCAGCGGGTGCAGCAGCATTTATGGAGCGAAGGAAATAGGCGACGTTTCGGGCCGAAACCCTTCTTCAGACTGATGGGGGGTGGGGGGGAGAAGGAAGGAAAAGGGGAGGAGGAGGAGCCCGAGGGCGGGCGGATAGGAGGGTGGGAGGAGACAGCTAGAGGGTTAAGGAAGGGGAGGAGACAGCAAGGGCTAGCAAAATTGGGTGAATTCAATGTTAATGCCATCCGGATGCAAGGTCCCCAGGCGGAATATGAGGTGCTGTTCCTCCAATTTCCGCTGTTGCTCACTCTGGCAATGGAGGAGACCCAGGACAGAGAGGTCGGATTGGGAATGGGAGGGGGAGTTGAAGTGCTGAGCCACTGAGGCACCATAGAGGTATTGCAGATTTGTAACTTTGACAATTCAGACAAAGCTACAAAAAACATTGCAAAAAGTTTATCACACAAACAGTGCATTTGAAGATTTAAATACAATTGTAAAGTAATTGGATGTTTTATGGTTCAATGGTATTTAGAAATGAATTATTGACAGTCTACCAATAATTTTAGAAAGCTTTAGGAAAAGACTGAACCCATTACCAACATTAGTTTTTTTGCTCTTTTAATCACTATTCATATCAGAATTGTCTGGACTTGAGAAAGTAAGCTGTGGCAGTGCCAGTACATACAAGTGGGATGGTGTTGATGTACTGTGAACAGGTATGGGCCCAATAGGCTGCTGTGAGACTCCGTGCCCTCATTAGCTATCATTATGAATTCTAAGTTAAAACGTACACAAAAGCCTGAAATTTGAAGTCTGATTTGTCAAAGCTACAAACTACAAAACCTCCATGTTTAGAGTCAGAAGAGTCATACAGTGTGAAAACAGGCCCTACGGCCAAATTTGCCCGCTACCCTCATCTAAACTATTCCCACCTCCCTGTGCTTGGCCCATATCTCACTAACCCTATACTATCCATGTACCTGCCCGAATGTTTCTTAAATATCTACTTGCTCTGGCATTTACCAACACAATTTGTGCAAAAAAAAGTTGGCAATCACGTTCCTCTTAAATCTTCTCCCCTCGCCTTAAATCTGTCCCTTAATTCCCCTACTCTGGGTAAAGGGCTCTGGGTCTGAAGAAGGGTCTCGACCAGAAATGGTACTTATTCCTTTTCTCCGGAGATGTTAACTGACCCATTGAGTTACTCCAACTTTTGGTGTCTATCTTGGGTTTAAACCAGCACCTGCAGTTCCTTCTTACAGAGATGATTTTGTGTATTAACCCTATATGTTCCTCTCATAATCATACACCTATATAAGATCACCCCCAATCCTTTTGTGCTCCAAGGAATAAAGTCTTAAGCTGCTCAACCTCTCCCAAAAGCTCAGGCCCTTGAGTTCTGGCAACGTGCTTGTAAATCTTCTCTGCACCCTTTCCAGCTTAACAACATCTTTCCTATAATGGTGACCAAAACTGAACATATTACTCTAAATGTGGCCTCACCAATGTCTTGTACAACTGTAACATGACCTCCCAACTTTTATACGCAGTACTCTGACTGATGAAGGCCAATGTGCCAAAAGCCTTCTTCACCACCCTATCTACTTGTGACCCGACTTTCAAGGAACTATGTACCTGCACTCCTAGATCCTTCTGCTCTACAACACGCTCCTGAACCCTGTCATTCATTGTGTAGGTCCTGCCCTGGTTACACTTCCCAAAATGCAACCCCATGCACTTCTCTGTATGAAACTCCATCAACCATTCCTCAGCCCACCTGTTCAATAGTTTTACCCTGACCCTGAAACCATGTTTACAACCTTAATGATCCCATTTACAGAGGATAGTGATATTCTCATACAAAGGGAAATAGTATTGGGCAAACCGTAAAATGTTGTGAAGTGGTACTTGAGAAAGGAATCAAAATGCTTATCTGAATTAAGAAAATAAACTGGAATATAGGCTGTGGGCCGAACATCAAAAATGTGTTTAGAAATCAACTTTCGTGACCCACGTCTCGGAACTACATGAAATTTTGCACAGATTTAGATAAAATTTATAATTGAGAAGGAAGTCATAACTCGTCAGTGCCAAACGTTGCACATTAATTAATGAAACTAATTAGAAAATGAGATCAAAAAAGTAAGCGCCATCTAGTGTCCAATGCCCATATTACGCCATGGGGAACCTATTTCCGTGTTGCAGTCTATTTAAACCATATATGAAACTATTATTATTATACTATATGACATGAATATGACTGTAATCATATATAATTATATTATATAAAACTAATATAATTGTGAGTGAGGTAGTTCTGTGAGTTGGGTCACGAACTGAATGAAAAAGCTCCTCGGCCCACAGCCTAATAGACAATAGACAGGTGCAGGAGTAGACCATTCGGCCCTTCGAGCCAGCACCGCCATTCAATGTGATCATGGCTGATCATCCCCAATCAGTACCCCGTTATTGCCTAATCCCCATATCCCCTGACTCCCTATCCCCTATCTTTAAGAGCCTTATCTAGCTCTCTCTTGAAAGTATCCAGAGAACTGGCCTCCTCTGCCCTCTGTGGCAGAGAATTCCACAGACTCACAACTCTCTGTGTGAAAAATTGTTTCCTCATCTCTGTTCTAAATGGCTTACCCCTTATTCTTAAACTGTGGCCCCTGGTTCTAGATTCTGGACTCTCCCAACATCGGGAACATGTTTCCTGCTTCTAGCGTGTCCAAACCCTTAATAACCTTATATGTTTCAATATGAATCCCTCTCATCCTAAATTCCAGAGTTTACAAGACCATTCTCTCAGCATATGACAGTCCTGCCATCCTGGGAATTAACATTGTAAACCTGCGCTGCACTCCCTCAATAGCAAGAATGTCCTTCCTCAAATTAGGGGATCAAAACTGCACACAATACTCCAGGTATGGTCACAACTGCAGAAGGACCACTTTGCTCCTATACGCAACTCAACTCAATACAAGTCAACCCAAGTAAAAACTAACACTAGTTGATTTCTTATGCATTTATAATTGTTAACTTTTATTAACATGATAAACTTTAGTGTTTGCCCTACTTTGCTTTAGGAATATATACAACCCGTTCATGGAGTTTTGAGCTGATGCCTTGATCAAAGGTATTACGGATTTTGGGATAATCATTGACAGGCAGATTCATTAGTGAATTCAGATTATAGCACCTTGTGGGGAATAAAATGCTCTGCGGCAGTAGAATATTGGTCTTTCACTTCCCAGAACTGAGTTCAAACCGTTGATGAAATAAGGATTTGCTGCAGAGCACAAGCTTCTGCAGACCAACGCTCTTCCTGTCATTAATTGGTAATTCCACAGGCCAGTGAATGACATGTTGTAAGGTGCCCTCCATAATGTTTGGGACAAAGATCCATCATTTATTTATTTGCCTCTGTACTCCACCATTTGAGATTTGTAATAGAAAGAAATCACATGTGGTTAAAGTGCACATTGTCAGATTTTAATAAAGGCCATTTTTATACATTTTGGTTTCACCATGTAGAAATTACAGCAGTGTTTATACATAGTCACCCCCCCATTTCAGGGCACCGTAATGTTTGGGACACAGCAATGTAATGTAAATGAAAGTAGTCATGTTTAGTATTTTGTTGCATATCCTTTGCACGCAATGACTGCCTGAAGTCTGCGATTTATGGACATCACCAGTTGCTGGGTGTCTTCTCTGGTGATGCTCTGCCAGGCCTGTATTGCAGCCATCTTTAGCTTATGCTTGTTTTGGGGGCTAGTTCTCTTCCTTTTTCTCTTCAGCATATAAAAGGCATGCTCAATTGGGTTCATACCGGGTCATCGGACTTGGCCACTCAAGAATTGACGATTTATTTGCTTTGAAAAACTCCTTTGTTGCTTTAGCAGTATGTTTGGGATCATTGTCTTGCTGTAGAATGAACCGCCGGCCAATGGGTTTTGAGGCATTTGTTTGAACTTGAGCAGATAGGATGTGTCTAAACACTTCAGAATTCATTATGCTACTACCATCAGCAGTTATATCATCAATGAAGATTAGTGAGCCAATACCTTCAGGAACCATATATGCCCAGGCCATCACACCCCTACCACTGTGTTTCACAGATCAGGTGGAATGCTTTCCGTAGGGGCGCTGTCCTGTACGGCTGCCTGTCCTGCAGCTGTCCGTTTTCTTTCTTCACTTTTTTATTATTTTTCGTGCGTTAAAGTGTGAAGTCGGGGGGTCTAATCTTTTTATGTGTGGGGGGGGAAGGGGGAAACTGCTTTTCAAGTCCTTACCTGGTCGGTGAGGCTGCCTTCCTCCGAGCAGCACCTTCGACCTGTCCTCGCGGCCTACCAGCGGGTCCTGGAGCGACGTTTTCTGAGGGGACCTGGCCGGAACCTCGGCTTTGGCGGCAGCGCAGCGCTGGGGCGCTGTCGCGGAGCGGGCGGAGCGGGTGATGCCTTGCCTGGGTCGCCGCGCTGGAACTCCAGTATGCTGGGACCGCCGATGAAAACATCGTGGAGCCGTGGTTCTGTGGAGCGGTCAGCTGCGGCGCTGAACTTTACATCTCGGAGCCTGGGATCTTTCGCCGAGATCGCCAGTGAGTGAAGCTTCGTTCAGCGCGGTCTGTTGGCCTGGAGGCCGCGGTCTCCGGTAAGAGGGCGGCCGTTCCTGGCACCCCAAGCCGCTGAGGGTTCTACCGACGCCGGAGTACCATCACCTGGCGAGAACGGCCGGGAATATCGGGCCCCGTAACGGCGACTGTGGAGGCCTCAATAGGCCTGACTCTGGGTGGACAAGAGGATGGGGACTGGACTTTGTGCCTTCCCCCACAGTGGGAACCTCTGTGGGGGGATGTTTTATGTTTTAATGTTAAACTTCTTGAATGCTATGTTGTATTTTTATTAGTGTGCTGCAAGGACATCTGAATTTCCCCTGAATAAGGGGATTAATAAAGTAATAATCTAATCTAATCTTGGTCAGTTCCTTCTCTCCTCCATAATTTGCTCTTGCCATCACTCTGATAAGTTATTCTTCGTCTCATCTGTCCACAAGACTTTTTTCCAGAACTAAGCTATTTTAAGTACTTCTTGGCAAACTGTAACCTGATCATCCTATTTTTGCGGCTAACCAGTGGTTTGCATCTTGCAGTGTAGCCTCTGTATTTCTGTTCATGAAGTCTTCTGCGGACAGTGGTCAATGAGAAATCCACACCTGACTCCTGAAGAGTGCTTCTGATCTGTTGGACAGGTGTTTGGGGATTTGTATGTATTATAGAGAGAATTCTTATGACACCAGCTGTGGAGGTCTTCCTTGGCTGGGGGGGGGGGGGGGGGGGGTGGGGGGGGGGGGGGGGGGGGGGGGGGGGGGGGGGGGGGGGGGTATAAACACAGCTGTGATTTCTACATGGTGAAACGAAAAAGTATAAAAATTACCCTTTAATAAAATCTGACAATGTGCACTTTAACCCCATGTTATTTATTTCCATTACAAATCTCAAATTGCGTAGTACAAAGGCAAATAAATAAATGTTGGTTCTTTGACCCAAACATTATGGAGGGCACTGTAGGTGTGGTACTAGGCACTGTAGGGGTACAGAAATTGAGTGAGTCTAGCTGAGTCACCTATTCAACTGGAAATACTTGATGCTGATAGCAGTTTCACCATCACTGAAATCACACAATTAGAGTACTGTAAAAAATTCTCTATTCCCTATTAAAAATGTGTTGGGTTAAATGAGCACTTTCGCACTAATATGCTGCTCTATTAGAAACACTGCTCTATTATCTGGGAACCTTGATGTTAAATAAATTGGGTTTACACATTTAGTGCATATGAGAATGAGAATTGCTGTCGAACGTTGGCAGAATATCTTTGAAACTGTTATTTTAATTGGCTGCTGTTGATTCAAAGCTGCAATTTCTTATTGCTATCACCGAACTGAAGCTCCAGGCTCAAGTTGTTCCAAAAGACGTTCCAAAATAAATTGTTGTGACCAATATGAAATTAACCTTCATTCACCATCACAACTAAAATAAATTCCAGCATAACTCTGTGAATGGATGTTGATAGGCTGGAGTTTAGTGATGGTGTTTAATTTGCTGGATTGATGGGCTTTTTTAAATTAGGTGTGTGATATGCCTTGGAGTACAATAATCACACCACTTTAAATGGTACTGCTGCAAAATAGAAACATATAATTAGCTTGTGAGGAGTCATCTATATTATGCAGTGAGTGTGATTGTTAAGATATAACATTATCACACAAGGAGGGGATAGAACAACGAAAGGTCAAAACAGGGAAATCTGTATGAGATCATCAGTATTAGATGCTCTTGATCATCAGTGCTCTCTCTATTTAAACTGATTTCTTAGTTTAAAACTGCATTAAGCTGATGAATATGTTAATTATTTTTCTGAAGGACCAGATTGCTTTTGAATGCAAATTTAATTTATATTTCCTTACAACTGCAATCTGCAATCTTTACAATGTTGCAGTAAGATTTAATTGGATTTTCAGTCTCCTCAGAATCAATTTTTGGGCTACTTTCTCACTTTTTGTTAGTTTTGCATAGTTCTGTGGCATTCCGATTCATACAAGTGAACATCAGATGGTTCTGTCCTTGCTTTGGCTGAAGATGTCCTGGTTAAAATGACAATTGGATTAATATGTAATTTATCATTTTAGCCAGTCCTTTCCCTTGAGACCACAAGGTCCCATTGTTGCAAGTATCCTGGTTTATTGATGGATACAAAGTTATGAAGAATTGCAAATGAACAATTATATACATTTTGAATTTTAAGTTGTTAGAAATGTTATCTATAGGAAAGTGAGACCTGACATTAGCAAATTTCACTCCCAGACAGCACAAAATGTCGTTGTTTAACATGGCACAGGTGCACCATGCCACTGTATACCATGTTCAAGATGTTCTGAAGTAACTTGCCATGAACTACAATGACAAAATGCCGGAAAGGGTCAGCAGCAGTTAATGTTTCTGTCCGGGACCTCGGTCAGAACCAAGAGTGAAAATTAAATTGGATGTTGAGGCTTTGTAAAGGATGCAGAAGAGGTTCATGCTGCATGGATCAGAAGGGATTAGCTTGGATCGTTTCCTCTGGAGCATCGGAAGCGAAGGGAAAACCTAATAGAAATTATGGACAGTCAGAAGCTGGGGTGGAAATATCAAAGAATAGTGGGCATAAATTGAATGTAGTGGGGTAAAATTTGAAGAAAATATGCGGGATTTTTTATTTGACATAGAATTGTGGGTATTTGCACTGTTGCAAGAGGGTGGTGGTGGTGGAGGAAGTGGTGATTAAGAGCCTTTTAGATAGGCACATGGATATGTAGTGATTGATGGGCTATGGACCACGTGCAGGCAGAGGAGATTAGTTTAATTAGGCATCATGTTTGGCACAGACATTGTGTGCTGAGGGTCTAGTTCCTGTGCTGTATTGTTATATGTACTGTAACTGAGATGAGGAACAGTTATTTTCTCAATGGACAAGAAAATTATGGACCAGGCACACAGTCTGCACTTACTACCTGCTGGTCCAACCCCATCACCAGTCTCCCAGCATAACAATGCTACTGGAGTGATAATGTTATACAGCACAAACAGCCCCGTCCAAGATGGCCAAATGCCTTTCTATATTGATCTGCTATTTTACCTCCAGGCTTGTGGCTTTCTATGCTGAGGTGATTCAATTATCTCGATAATCAAATCTTGTGTGAATATTTGCCATCACCCTGTGATTCCAGCCGCCCTCTTGGTGAAAAAATAAATCATCCTCTGATCTCCTGGGGCAGCACAATGGTGCAGAGGTGGAGTTGCTGCCTTACAGCACCAGAGACTCGGGTTCGATCGTGACTTTGGATGCTGTCTGTATGATGTTTGTTCCCCGTGTGACTGCGTTGGGCTTTTCTCTGGGTGCTCCGGTTTCTGGTCGGCATGGACTCGGTGGGCTGAGGGCCTGTTCCCACACTGTATCTTTAAACTAAACTAACCTATCATCCAAAATGTATGTCCTGACCTTGTTAATCATCCCAAAATGCATCACCTAAGACTTGCCAATATTAAATTCCATCTGCCATTGCTCTGCCCATGTTATCAATTTGCATCTTCCTAGAGTCCAAACCTACCCTTCTCGCTATCAGCAATACCACCAAATAATGTTTCATCTGCAAACTTTGTACTTTCACATCTGAATTCAGTAAGTATGATTGTTAATATGTGTAACAAGCTGTGTAGTTTGGATATTGATCCAGTAAACCACACAACAAGACCTCCATCGTCATAATCTGCCTTGTGTACGGCCAATTTTGTTCCAATTTGCCAACTTGCCCTGGATCTCATGGGTGGCAACCTTTTGATCCAGTCCCTGTGTGGAACCTTGTCAAAGGCCTCTGTGAAGTCCATGTAGATGACATCAACGGTATGGCCTCATCATATACTTCATCGCTACTTTGAAAAATTCAATCATGTTGATGAGGCAGGAGCCCCACCATTTTCCATGCCTGCCCCCTCACCTCCCGCAAACGAACACTGTCCCGTTGTTTACAATCCGGAAATGGCCAGCACCTTCGCAAAGTGCAACAGTTAATGTTTCTGACCGGGACCTTGGTCAGAACCAAGAGTGAAAAATAAATTGGTTTCCACTCATGGAGAAGGTAGGGAGAATGTTTGAAGTGGAGAGTCCAAATGGATTAATGGAGGCGATCAGTAGCACACTATGCTGCATAACATGTTAATAATGAGGCAGCAGATCAGCTTAAACCAATAGAATAACCAAATGAGCCAAACCAGTGACAGGCAAGAATGGCCAGTTCAGATGCAGACAGAAAGAAAGAGTGAATAAGCTATAATTGCATCAAGCTTGCGTTGGGCCTTGTTGAAACAGTGCCGGCGAATGCAAATAAAGAAGTTGGAATGGGAGTGCAATGGTGAATTTATGTGGCAGTCGATCGGAAGCTCGGCATCATTCATGCAAACTTGATGCAAAACAATCACCCAATCTGTCTTTATTTTTCCCCATTATGGAGTAGACCACATTATAATAATAATAATAATAATACATTTTATTTTCGGGCGCCTTTCAAAGTCTCAAGGACACCTTACAAAAATTAACAGAAGAGAAAAAAAACATATAGTCGGAGTAAAATAAATAATAAGGACATCATCAATACACAAATTAAAGACAGAAATCGCTCCAAAGACACAAAAAATCAAAAAAACACAATGTGAAGAGAGAGCAGCGGCAGCTAAAGCGCGCCAGCGAACTCTCCCTTCCGACAGCCATCTTGGACACAGACTAACATAGTAACTTACACACACAAAAAATCATCCCCCCACAGTGGATACCACTGTGGGGGAAGGCACAATGTCCAGTCCCCATCTCCAGTTCACACAAAGTCAGGCCTATTGAGGCCACCGCTATTGCCTCTACTGAGGCCCGATGTTCCTGGCCGTTCTGGCCGGGTGGTGTTGCCCCGGCGTCGGGAGAGTCCTCAAAGTGGCTGGGCCACCTGGAACGGCCACTTCGTAGCTGGGGAACGTGGCTTCTGATGCCGACAAGGCCGTGCCGGGTTGGAGCTCCAGGCTCCCGATGTTAGAGTCGGCGTCGCCCGCTCCGCTCCGCAGACCCGCAGCCCGGAGGTGTTGATCTCGGCGGTAACAGCTCACCAGAGCTCCAGCGCGTCGATCCAGCGCAGCGACCCAGGCAAGGCATCGCCCGCTCCGCTCCACGATAGCGCTCCAGCGCTGTGCCGCCAACGAAGCCGAGGTGCTGGGCGGTCCCCGCCAGGTAACGGCGCTCCACGCCTGCGGGTAGGCCACGAGGACGGGTCGATGGGGCAGCCCGGAGAAAAAGCTGCCTCACCGACCAGGTAGGGATCTAGAAGTATAATTACCCCCTTCCCCCCACATTAAGACGTCCATTTCTCCAACAGACGAAGCACAAGATTTACTTTGTGGATTGTAAGAAATGCAACTAAATGTCTTTTTCACCTGTCAAGACTGCTTGGATTCCTGGATGGTGGGAAGGGAAAGGAAGAGGAAAAGGTGCAGGTGGAGCAGTTCGTAGGAAGGTTCTATACGTGGCGACGGAAATGTAGACCAGGGAGAGATGAAATTTGAAATGCTGAGAAGGCAGAAGGATGTGCATCAAACAGTGGAATCTTGTTGGAGCCAGCCGAAATTGTGAAGAATGATATGTTGGATGAGGTGGCCCGGACCCGCTGGGTTTTTCCAGCATTGCCTGGTTTCATTTCCAATTTCCACCGTGTGGTATTTTGGTTTTTCAGTTACTTGTTTAGAATGTTCTGACATCATCTTTCAGATCCATGCATGTTTCTCTCTTAAATACATACTCTCCTGACATACCTTTATTGTCAATGGGTCCAACTCCTAACTAACCCAATGAGATACAAAGAACATTAACTAGAAGTACGGGTAGATTGTGAGTCCTGTAAAAGTTGCAACACCGAGAACTGTCTATAAACCAATTTCTCTATAAATCAGAAACAACCATTTTCTCGAACTAGTCTTCTTCTTGCGTATGGCGTGCACAGCCTAAGTTTGTAGGATATATTTGATCTTATTTGTTTGTGCACGCCAGGTTGATTGCATTCGTTGAAACAGGGCGGACCACGTGAAGGTTGCAATCTCCCACCCCCTCGAACTAGTAATATATCACTCCACATATTTGCTTTATTTAATTGAAAAAATTATTTTATTTAATTGAATAAATCTAAAATTGAACAAGTTGAATATATACTGTGTCCAGTCATTAATAAATGCCAAAAAACATTTTATTAACATTGAAGATTGAAAAATGCTTTAAAATCGTGCAGGAGGATTTGCATAACATCAGATTTTCCTAAGTCAGCTCATTCATAACCCAGGGAGGAATATCGTATATTCCTATTCCTCTGTTTAATGTGGTGGCTCACTGTCAGGTTCCTGGGCAATAAAGTCTTCTGCAACCCCTTACGAGTGAGGATGTTTTCTATCTAGTCCATTTGAGGCCTTTGTGCGATTTATGAACTCTTCCACAGGTGGGACAGGAGGTCGGGTAAGGTGGGTTGTCGTGGTGTTGGAATCTCCTTCTGCCACTTCTCCTTTGTTTGGGTGGTCTGTCATTGAAGAAATGTGCTCTGTATCTTTCTGGGTGCCCGTCCTCCATTGTGAATGCCCACATATCAGCAATGGCCACAAATCTCTTGTATTTGTCAAGAAAACGCCCTGGAGGATTTTCAGTCCTCTTGGAAATCTCAAGCACGGCTTTTTATGCACATCGCCAAACAGGACAATCCAATGCTTGCTTTTCCCTGTAGCCTCTGTCACACTTAAAACTGTTCAGGGATGTTCTAATCAAGTCTGATTCTCTGGTTCTGTCCACCAACAATGCATGAAGTATACAGTTTGTGGTTCACCATCAGGTTGATATAAATGATTAATGCTGGTTTGAAGCCCGTCTGAGAAGCAAATAAAGAGAACGGCTTGAAGGAAGAGTCTATTGTATCCAAACTGATCCAGAAAGAAGGCCATGAACTCCTGTATTTGGCAAAACACCAAGTGCTGGAGTAACTCAACTAAGCAGGTCACTTCCTTGATGTGCCCCTACTGTGGAACTTGCACTAGCTTGTACTTTGCACTTGAGCCCGGGAGTATGTGATCTTAAAGGCAGTACCCAAATCCTTTTTGCTTCAGGGATAATCTTTCCATTGAAGCCATATAAAGTCTAGCTTGTACAATCATATTGTTATGTTGTCAATCCTAACTGAATGTTTTGAGCTTGGACTCTGGTCACAAGCCCGCCGTATGATTTTTGTCTATGTTGTTTTTGTATTTTTTTTGTCAAGCATCTGTGGGGGGGGGGGGGGGGGTGGGGGGCAGTGGGGGTTTAGGGAGGGGGAAACAAAATCCTTTTTGCTACCCGTCGGCTGATGAGGAGCAGCCTCCAACAGGAAACACGATGACCTCACCTCACCGTCGCGGAATAACAATATGCTGCTGCTGCTGCGGCCCCTTTAATGTGGACGGCTCCAACGGGAGCCCCAATCTGGAGGGATACCGCTTTTCATCGCAACCCTTCTCCCGCCCGGTGCGGGGTCGAACACTCCTTAACAGTCAATCCTACGCCGGGGGCTCTAACACACCCGGTGTGTGCATGGTCGCGGGACAATCGCCTCGCCAGCCGGGGGCTTTGACTTTGACTATTATCTGAGCTTATGTAAATTATATTTGTTTGTCAGTGCAGAAACGGCAGGCAAGGGGTCCAAATGACACATTAAAGTCTTGTATCTTGGATAGCTTTGATATCAGTACAGGCTAATGGTTAAAGTGGACTTGGATAGCATGTGCCTCAAATCTTTCCTCAAATCCTCTATTTCTATCCACATGTATATTCAATTCGAACAGACATCCTAATGGCTCATTGCTGAACTTTGAATCACAAGTGTTATCAGTATATTGACGTATTTAAAAAAAATACTGTAATCGCTATTATTGTATCAAAAAATAAGACTTAGATTAAATGAATAAAGTGCCCCTGATATGGTTGATCAGAAAGTGTGCACCTGGCTGTTGGACGCCAGAATCCATCCCTCTGTACATCAATACTGTTAAGAGTCCTGTCTGTAGACATTGGAGTAGCATTCCTGGGAGTGAACAAGGCTTACGGTAACACAATACATCTTTCATGAGATGTCTGCAATCAAAGTTCCAGTAATGAATGAATGACTGCAGTATTTGATTGTGCAGTTCATAAATGATTAACCAAACTGACCCAGTCACTAAGAGCTGTAGACTCAGTTACATGAAACTTCACGTTTCTGCATTAGTATACAGGTAATCTGTGTGAAGTTTTGTTATTTGGTGTTTGGATTTTTGGGCATTCTTGTTCCCAGTTTGTTCTTGTCTCCCTGTCTTAAGCAAGGGAGTAGTGTCCACCAATCCTCTGGCACTCACCCCCAAAACCCTCCCATGATGTGAAGGGAAGTGAAACATTAATGTTGGTGCCTCCATGATCTTCCTCCATAGTCCCCTGAAGAGACATTCCAAACAGTTCTCTTGACTTCCTGACTTTTTCAGCCAAACTTTCTAATTCTGATGCTATCAAAATCAGTCTGGAAGTATTTGTCCAAATAATTAAAAAGAACATTAGTGCTGCAATTCGTGAGTTTGTGAAGCTAATGATGAAATACAAGGATATTAAACAGGAATTAAACAGATATTTGTCATCAGTCTTCACTGGGTGATACAGGAAACATTCCAACAATAGGTGCAAATCGGGAATCGGTAAGGAGGAGGAAATCGGGGAACGTTACGATCGTCAAGGCAGGTCCTGAGCAAACTGTTGGAGCTGATGGACTTCATTGATGGAGTCATGGGCAGTGAGGAAGGCTGTGAAAGGGGATAGTGGGATATAGATCAGTTACAGATGTAGCCAGAAAAATGACAGATGCAGTTTAATCCACGCAAGTGCGAGGCTTTGCACTTTGGGAGGTCGAATATTAGAAAGAAGTATACAGTTAACAGCAGGACTCTTCACAGCAATGACGTACAGAGGGATCTTGGGGTATGGCTCCCTAAACATCCCACACGTAGTTGGAGAGGTAACAAAGGCTTATGGTATGTTTGCCTTAATGGAGCATTGAGTATAAGAGTCAGGGAATCATGTTGAAACTTTATAGGACTTTAGTTTGGCTGAATTTAGAGTATTGCATACAGTTTTAGTTGTCCCATTACAAGAAGGATGTTGAGGCTTTGTAGAGGTTAATGCTGCTTGGATCAGAAGGTATTAGCTCTAAGGAGAAGTTGGACAAACTTGGATCATTTCCTCTGGAGCATCAGAGGCAAAGAGAAAACCTAATAGAAATTATGGACAGTCAGAACCTTTTTTCCTGGGGTGGAAATATCGAAGAATAGTGGGTATTTGGAACTTGCTACAAAGGGGTGGTGGTGGAGGAAGTGGTGATTAAGAGCCTTTTAGATAGGCACATGGATCTGTACTGACTGAAGGGCTATGGACCACGTGCAGGCAGAGGAGATTAGTTTAATTAGGCATCATGTTTGGCACAGACATTGTGTGCTGAGGGTCTAGTTCCTGTGCTGTATTGTTATATGTACTGTAACTGAGATGAGGACCAGTTATTTTCTCAATGGACAAGAAAATTATGGACTAGGCACACAGTCTGCACTTACTACCTGCTGGTCCCATCACCAGTCTCCCAGCATAACAATGCTACTAGAGTGATAATGTTATACAGCACAAACAGCCCCGTCCAAGATGGCCAAATGCCTTTCCATATTGGTCTGTTATTTTACCTCCAGGCTTGTGGCTTTCTATGCTGAGGTGATTTAATTATCTAGATAATCAAATCTTGTATGAGTTTTTGCCATCACCCTGTCAGGCAGTTTATTCCAGATTCCAGCCGCCCTCTTGGTGGAAAAATAAACCATTCTCTGATCTCCTGGGGCAGCACAGTGGCGCAGAGGTGGAGTTACTGCCTTACAGCACCGGAGACTCGGGTTCGATCCTGACTTTGGATGCTGTCTGTATGGTGTTTGTTCTCCGTGTGACCGCGTGGGCTTTCTCTGGGTGCTTCGGATTCTGGCTGACATGGACTCGGTGGGCCGAAGGGCCTGTTCCCACACTGTATCTTTAAACTAAACTAAACTACCCTATCATCCAAAATGTATGTCCAGGCCTGGTTAGTCATCCCAAAATGCATCACCTAATGCCCCTGTCCCACATAGGTGATATTTTTCCGCGACTACAGGCGACTAGGCTGTCGCCACATGGTCACGAGGTGACGCCTGTTTGGTCGTGAGTAGTCTCCTCAAGTCGCCTAAAGAGTCGTTTCTGGTTGCTGCTGGATTTTGAAATGTTCAAAACTTTTCGGCAACTGGGCTTGATGTAGCTTCTCTCTCCTGTCGTAGGTGCTGTCGTAGGTTGTTGCCAGGATGATGCAGGTTGTCGCTAGGTGATGTTGGTTATCGCTGGGTGCTGACTTCAGTAAATTCCATTGGCAACTAACTACGTCAACCGGCGACTGAATTGTTTTCAGTTGTCGCCGACAGGGTCGTTGCTTGTCGTAGCTTGTCGCAGGTGGTAGGTTTTCGTAGGTTGTCACCTGTGTGGTCATAGGTTGTCGTAGGTGTGGTTGTAGGTGGATGTCGTAATGGATCGCTGGTTGTCGATAGCTTGCCATAGCTCGACGTCATCTAGGTGGTAGGTTTTCGTAGCTTGTCGTAGACATTGTCGTGGGGTGGGGGTCCCCACTTGCTACGACTATGACAGTCGCCAAAACAATCCCCTTTGTTGGACAGGCCCTTCAGACTTGCCAATATTAAATTCCATCTGCCATTGCTCTGCCCATCTTATCAATTTGCATCTACCCCAAAACTACCCTTCTCACTATCAGCAATACCACCAAATAATGTGTCATCTGCAAACTGTACTTTCACATCTGAATTCAGTATTGTTAATATGTGTAACAAGCTGTGTAGTTTGGATATTGATCCAGTAAACCACTGTTCTGGGCTTTGATCACTCAACAGAACCTCCATCGTCGTGCTCTGCCTTGTGTACGGCCAATTTTGTTCCAATTTGCCAACTTGCCCTGGATCTCATGGGTGGCAACCATTTGATCCAGTCCCTGTGTGGAACCTTGTCAATGGCCTCTCTGAAGTCCATGTAGATGTCATCAACGGTATGACCTCATCATATACTTCATCGCCACTTTGAAACATTCAATCATGTTGATGAGGCAGGAGGCCCACCATTTTCCATGCCTGCCCCCTCACCTCCCTCAAACAAACACTGTCCCGTTGTTTACTGAAGGGCTGTTGTGGAAATGTTGATGTTGCGGCGCTGTGGAACGGCTGCGGCTCGCCTGCAGTCTGTCCGTTTTTACTTTTTTGTGTTGTTTTTTTTGTCTTGTTTAGTTAAATATTTGGTTATTAGGTTGTGTTATGTGGGTGGGTGGGGCTGAAACAGGGCTTTCTGTCTCTCCCTTCGGGGGAATGTGACTTTCTTGTCCTATCCACCTTCTCTGCCTCCGTCTGCGCTGAGGCCTAATGGCGGAGCTGGCGGCCCCCAACTGTGACCGACCTCGAGGCTTCGGAGGCAGAGCCAGCCAGGATTCACCCTGGGCTCGCTCCAGTGAGGGCGGCCCGGCTCGAGGCTGAGACGCTCCGGTGACAGCGGCACGACTCGGGGCTGGGACGGTGCTCCGGTAGCTGAGGCGGCGTTCTGGCGGCGGCGACCTGAAGCCGGGGCTCGGCCGCGGGTCAGTGGACGACATCGTCGGGAGCTCGCAGGTCACAGGCTGGTGCCTGTTTTCCGGAGCTCCCGCGGCAACAGCTGTGTCTGCTGGACTGGAGGGCAGCAGCTTCGACCACCCCGGGCCATGGAGCTTGAACCGGCCCGTTCGCGGAGCTCGGTGAGCCACGGGACTGACTTACCATCGCCCAGTGCGGTATCGCCTCAGCGCAGAGGGAGAAGAGGAGTGGAGAGACAGTAACCCTAAGATTTTTGCCTCCATCACAGTGAGGAGGTGCCTGGTGAACTCACTGTGGTGGATGTTAATTTGTGTTTACTGTGTGTTTTGTTGTTGATTATTATGTGTATGGCTGCAGGCAACAACATTTCATTCAGACCTGAATGACAAATAAAGGATCTAATCTAATCTAATCTAATCCATGATCCTTTATTTTGAGGCAAAATAACTGTTTTGTGGTTTAATTTTACATTTCAGCCTTGTCCAAATGATTTCACTGTATGTGTTTAGAGAAAGCACTTAATCCAGATATTGGGGTTATGGAATAACTAAAATATGGATGCTGAATATCATTAACACACTACTCCTGTAACTATTTTGAAATGCCATTGGCAAAACTGTAACAAATTATATTTATGGGACCACTTAATGCAAATGAAATTTTGTTTGTCGGTGGTTTAGAAAAGTAATTGTCGCAATGGGGAGCGTTACAGTAATTAAATGAAAAATTATGCTGGTCAGAACTTTACTTTACAGTTTGTTCTGTTATTACCTCAGTTAGTTGGGTAAGTTATTTCCAGCTTTCCACGGCATGCTCTACATTCTCATTCCATGAACACATATTTCTATGGCCAGCCCCACAGCATAAATCTTGACAATTACACTAACTCTTAAATGCTATGAATTTTGATCTTTCATCACAAAGACCAGTTAATTCCACTTCCTTTGCCACCTCAGCCCATTTAATAGAACATAGAACTGTACAGTGCAGGAAGAGGCCCTTCGACCCACGATATCTGCACAAACCACGATGCCAGTCTAAACTAATCTCATCGACCTACCTAGGGTTCAAATCCCTCTATTCCTTTCTGTTCACGTGTCTGTCTAAATTCTTCCTGAACTTTGCTGTTGTATCATATCTACTTCCACCATTTTCCGTGGCAAGGCATTCCAAGCATGTTTCACCCTTAGTGTAAAATGACAACTTGTTTCATAAATGTCCTTTACCCCTCTCACCTTAAATTCCACGCTGAGGTGAAAACAATCCCAAGTTTGTCTAACCCATCCTTATTGCTAATACAGGCAATATCCTGATCAACCTCGTTGGCACCCTCTCCAAAACGTACAAAACCTCCCTCTAGTAGGGCGACCAGAAATACACCCAATATTCCAAATACTGTATGGTCTACACACATTTTATACAACTGCAATATGACTATACAACATTTTTCAACTGGTGAATGTAAGCATGCCGTATGCCTTCTTTACCTCTCTAACTTTATTCCCATTTTCAGAGAGCCATGGACTCACACCTCAAGATCCCTCGGGCCATCAATGGTTCTACGACTCCTACCATTTGCTGCATACTTTACCGGTGCATTTGACCTCCTAAAACGCACCTCTTCTCAATAGTTGAGATTGAACCACATCTTCCATTTCTATGCCCACCCTGCTAAATATAAGCAGTTTGAGGATTCAGATCAATGATAGGGAAAAACACTTCAAGTTTCCAAAAAAACTATTGGTATTAAGGTGTGGTGAAGTACATTAAAATGATTATTAAAGATTAAGTCTCATGCACTTCTGCCCCTTTGGAGATTTTATCTCTATTAAGATAAACATCATCTTGTGACAATCGCTTAGATCATATCAACAATTTTGGGGTGAAAACAAATTTCATATAATTATACATGCTACTCTACAAGTACCGGATTGACCCATTCATTGGTGGATAGCATTACAATTCTAATTTAATTTCCTTCATGCAACCTTCCTCTGCAATTCCAGCATTTTTGTGTGATCTGGTAACCTGCTGATCAGACCGCCCATATAATATTCAAATCACAAACAACCTTGAGGAACACCACTGGTTACAGACCTGTCAGAATAACACACCTGTGCTACTACCATCTACCTTCTAAGACCAAGCCAATTTTGAATCCAACCTACCTGGTCACCATGTCATGTAATTTTCTTGATGGGTCGATGAGGGACATTGTTAATTGCTTGATGGAAATGTCAATATCTCCAATATCCACTGCCCTATCTCATCAATCATCTTTGTTACTGCCTCATGAAACTTTCTAAGTCAAGTTTCTAAGACATAATCTTATCTCCAAAAATTTCTCTAGCAGTGATATAAAACTCATCGCCCTATAAATTGCAAGACTATTCTGAATTTTTTTAAGAAAGGAAAAATATTGACCACTCTTAAGTCTTCATGGACCCCTTCTGTGGCTAAAGGGAATAAATCTGCTGCCAACACCATCTTGGAAACATACAATGAACCGTGAGGAGGATGGCAATAATGCATTCATCCACTACTGTTGTTGTGCCACAGCTGTCAAACATCTGTCATGGCCCCAGCAATCTCCGACCCTGCTGCTCACAGTATCCTAGAGTAGATCCCATCAGGCTCCTGGGGGGGCATGCACCATAATGATCTTTAAGAGACCCAACAGTTCCTCCTCCTTAAACGTACGCTGGACCAACAACATATTGTTACCTGATCTCACTACACCCCATGTCCATTCCTTGCTGAATACCGATGTGAAGTTCTCATTTAGTGCTTTTCCTGTGTTTTTAGTCCACTTCCTGTGGCTCCAGTTATAAATTCCATCCATTGTCCTTGCCGTTCTCTAGCTACCGCTTTGTTTTTAACGTATAAAATAAAATGCCTAAGGCTTTTCCTTAACCCGACTACATGGCCACTTTTAGTCCTCCTCACTGCTTGGTTAAATTATTTTCTGTTTTTCTATTCCTCAAGGTGAAGTCTCTGTGCAAGTCTGTCACCTGCAGACAAGGTTATTTCAATATTTGTCCCATCCTTCACCTTCCATTAATCACACTTGTTCACACTCTTGTCCGCTCCTGTTCCAAGCTCTGCTGGTACTTTGAATTTGGCCATGTCCCCCATAGCATTAAATTTCAAATTCACAAAGCACACTTTAAAATTTTGAAATGGACATTTCTGCCTTTACCTTACTGTTGCACTTTACCTTGAAGATAGAAACAAAATGCTGAGGTAACTCAACGGGTCAAGCAGCATCTCTGGAGAAAAGGGGTAGGTGATGTTTTGCGTTGAGACCCTGCTTTAAACCTTGAAGATCAGTTCTATTTGACTCCAGCCTTTTAGTGTCACAGAGCAACGCCGTGCAGAAACAGGATCTACAACCAACCAAGTTGCCTAACTGAGCTTGGGCTTGCATTTGGCCCATAACCCTCCCAAACCCTCCCAATCCTTCCAAATCACGTACATGCCCAAGTGTCTTTTAAATGTTGTAATTATACCCATCTCCACCACTTTCTTTGGCAGCTCATTCCACATACATAGAAAATAGGTGCAGGAGGGGGCCATTCGGCCCTTTGAGCCAGCACCGCCATTCATTGTGATCATGGCTGATCGTCCCCTATCAATAACCCATGCCTGCCTTCTCCCTATATCCCTTGACTCCTCTAGCCCTTACAGCTCTATCTAACTCTCTCTTAAATCCAAGTGACTTGGCCTCCACTGCCCTTTGTGACAGGGAATTCCATAAATTAACAACTCTGGGTGAAAACGTTTTTCTCACCTCAAACGTCAGTCTTCAATGACCTCGCTTTTATTCTAAGACTGTGGCCCCTGGTTCTGGACTCACCCAACATTGGGAACATTTTTCCTGCATCTAGCTTTTCCAGTCCTTTTATAATTTTATATGTTTCTATAAGATATCCCCTCATCCTTCTAAACTCTAGTGAATACAAGCCTAGTCTTTTCAATCTTTCCTCATATGACAGTCCCGCCATCCCAGGGATCAAACTCGTGAACCTACGCTGCACTGCCTCAATCACAAGGATGCCCTTCCTCAAATTAGGAGACCAAAACTCTACACAATACTCCAGATGTGATCTCACCAGAGCCCTATACAACTGCAGAAGAACCTCTTTACTCCTATACTGAAATCCTCTTGTTATGAAGGCCAACATTCCATTAGCTTTCTTCACTGCCTGCTATGCCTTGTATTTGCCGCCAAAGTGGATAACCTCAAATTTATCTATTTTATACTGCATCTGCCACGCTTCTGCCCACTCACTCAACCTGTCCAGGTCACCCTGCAACCTCTTAACATCCTCTTCACAGTTCACACTGCCACCCAGCTTTGTGTCATCTGCAAACTTGCTAGTGTTGCTCCTAATTCCCTCTTCCAAATCATTAATATATATGGTAAACAGTTGCGGCCCCAACACCGAGCTTTGCGGCACTCCACTCGCCACTGCCTGCCATTCTGAAAAGGACCCGTTCACTGCTACTCTTTGCTTCCAGTCTGCCAATCAATTTTCTATCCATGTCAACACCCTACCCCCAATACCATGTGCTCTAATTTTAGTCACCAGTCTCCTGTGCGGAACCTTATCAAAGGCTTTCTGAAAGTCTATATACACTACATCCACTGGCACCCCTTCATCCATTTTACTTGTCACATCCTCTAAAAAATCCAGATTAGTCAAGCATGATTTCCCTTTAATAAATCCATGTTGACTTGGACTAATCATTTTACTGCTATCCAAATGCCCCATTATTACCTCTTTAATAACTGGTCTGTAATTCCCCATTTTCTATCTCGCTCCTTTCTTGAAAAGTGGGATAACATTAGCTATCCTCCAATCCACAGGAACTGATCCTGAATCTATTAAACATTGGAAAATGATCACCAATGCGTCCACTATTTCTGGAGCCACCTCCCTGAGGACCCTGGGATGCAGTCCATCAGGTCCAGGGGATTTATCATCCTTCAGTCCCATTAGCCTACCCAATACTATTTCTCGCCTAATGAAAATTTCTTTCAGTTCCTCTACCCCCTTAGATCCTCTGTCCTCCAGTACATCTGGGAGATTGTTTGTGTCTTCCTTAGTGAAGACAGATCCAAAGTACCTATTCAACTCTTCTGCCATTTCCTTGTTACCCATAATAATTTCACCCGTGTCTCCCTTCAAGGGACCCACATTTGACTTTGATACTCTTTTTCCCTTAACATATCTAAAGAAGCTTTTACTGTCCTTCTTTATATTCCTGGCCAGCTTCCCTTCGTACTTCATCTTTTCAGCCCGTATTGCCCGTTTTGTTTCCTTCTGTTGTCCTATGAAAGTTTCCCAATCCTCTGGCTTCCGGCTACTCTTTGCTGTGTTATACATCTTTTCTTTTAGTTTTATTCTATCCCTAACTTCTCTTGTCAGCCACGGTTGCCTCCTACTCCCCTTAGAATCTTTCTTCCTTTTTGGAATGAAATGATCCTGCGTCTTCCGGATTATGCCCAGAAATTCCTGCCATTGCTGTTCCACCGTCATTCCTGCTAGGATCCCTTTCCAGTCTACCTTGGCCAGCTCCCCTCTCATGCCTTCATAGTCCCCTTTGTTCAACTGCATCACTGACACTTCCGATTTAACGTTCTCCTTCTCAAATTGCAGATTAAAACTAATCATATTATGATCACTACCTCCAAGCGGTTCCTTTACCTCGAGTTCTCTTATCATATCTGGTTCATTGGACAACACTAAATCCAGAATTGCCTTTTCTCTGGTCGGTTCCATTACAAGCTGCGCGAAGAATCCATCTCGGAGGCATTCTACAAACTCTCTTTCTTGGGGTCCTGAACCAACCTGATTTTCCCAGTCTACCTGCATATTGAAATCCCCCATCACCACAGTGGCATCACCTTTGTTACATGCCAGTTTTAACTCCTGCTGCAACTTACACCCTACATCCGGGCTACTTTTTGGGGGTCTGTAGATAACACCAAATAGTGTCTTCTTGCCTTTACAATTCCTCAACTCAATCCACAGTGATTCTACCTCGTCAGTCCCTATGTCTTCCCTCGCAAGGGACTGAATTCGATCCCTCACCAGCAGAGCTACCCCCCCTCCTCTGCCCACCTGCCTGTCCTTTCTATAGGATGTATAACCCTGAATATTAAGTTCCCAGGCCCAATCCTCCTGCAGCCACGTCTCAATAATCCCCACAATGTTATATCTACCAACCTTTAACTGAGCCTCAAGCTCATCTACTTTACTTCTTATACTTTGCACATTCATATACAATACTTTTAACTCCTTACGCATCTCACCTTTCACATCGATCCCTATTACACTTGGCCATACTCTCCTATTCCTTTGTGAGCTTCATTTCCCGTTAATTCTGGGGGTCATTAACCATCCCTTTACTCTCTTTCCCTTTAACTCCATCCTCGACTATCCCATTTGACACCCCACCCCCCTTATTCAGTTTAAAACCACCCGTGTAGCAGTGGCAAACCTGCCTGCCAGTCTATACGCCAGTCCATTCATGAAAGGCTATCATTTTTGGACT
This sequence comes from Leucoraja erinaceus, assembly GCF_028641065.1. Lineage (NCBI taxonomy): Eukaryota > Metazoa > Chordata > Chondrichthyes > Rajiformes > Rajidae > Leucoraja > Leucoraja erinaceus. The sequence continues at coordinate 34,407,515 of NC_073395.1, read as the reverse complement.
GGAGGAAGAACACAGTGAAATTCCGCCAGGGATCAGTGCCAGGGACACTTTTTATTCCAAATTTCAGAGGAGCAAATTGTCTAAAACTGCACACAATGCCATCTTGGAAACTGAGGAGGACTGTAGTAAAGTTTTTCAATATCACTTTGTCTCCCATCCACCATTACTGTCTGTGCACAGCTGCTGCATCAGCCATTTTCTGCAAACCCGATCTCCTCCCCAAATTCTGCTTTCCAATACACATCAGATCACATTTGTTATTCTCATCTAGCTTTGGATTGCTGACCATTTATCCACATGGCTCATCCCCAAGTCATTTTTTTTTACTACTTACATGAGATATTAATCAAAATGATTGATTGAGGATGATGAGACTTAAATGTTGGTTTAATTGTTTTTATATTATCATCTATCATACAATGACTACAATATTCTAAAAAGTACAATGAATTAATACTTCAATCAAAATAATTACAATTTGGAAGCCATGTACATGGAAGGCAGCTATTGTTAGCTCAAGTAATGTTTTATTTAAAAATAGCTACTAAATGTGTAGCAGGCACCTTTCCCAAAGGCAAAATAAAATGCCTTTGGAACATTACCCAGTCAGTATTGACTGGGCTAACCTGGAATCCCTCATTCTTTGTAAGTGTAACCAGACCATCCATCTGGAAAGGGATTCAAGGACAAAAGCATAATACTGCCTCTCAGATTTCAGACAAAACTGACAAGCCTGTAGTTAGTTAATGTTTGTTCATTGAGCGTGAAATGAAACTTAGTGGGGTTACTTGGATTTATTTGTAGATTTATAGCAGTTGTTTAAACTCTGAAAGGGATGATTTGTTTCTGTGTTGAAATTATTTTTTGAGATTGGTGTTACATTTGGAAAACCTAGAACCTGAAGGGTTTTTAAGTCCCAAGTTATTTTCAAACCTGTGTATGTAAACTGAAATTCTGGCAAGGAAAATATCAGTTAATCAGTCAAAGATTTTGTGATGAATTGTAGATTTAGTGGTTGACAAAAATGCTGGAGCGGGGCCTAACATCACTGCCCCGCGCGGCTTGGAATGGCCGCGGGACTCTGCGAGCACCCACCGGGGGCTCCAACATCAAGAGAAACTCAGCGGGTGAGGCAGCATCTATGGAGAGAAGGAACAGGCGACGTTTCGGGTCGAGACCTATTTCATTAGGACCGAGCATATTTAAAATAGCCTACTTATTCTTTGAACTGGGCTAAAATATGCTTACAGCAAACATGGTTCTTGGCAACTTTAAAAAATCTCCATCTGATTTTCTCTTTTCAAATGCAGTAATAAAGACTGTAAAGTTGATTCGAAGCTTGACAACAAAGCCAATTTGGCTTGAAGATCATGAAGAAGGGAAACCTCGATGACAGCACAACAGAAGCCTCTGCTCAGCAGTTGAGGAATGGTTCGATAAATTGTAATCTAAAGCTCGGGTGCAAATAGGAGACCAGGCCTGCAGATGCACTTTAGGTCACCGGAGTGTGGGTCAATTTTAAACAATTACACTAAATCACTGGCTGATTCATCCAAGCCTGGCTTGCTGAAAAGCAAAGGAATGATGTTTTGTTTTGCATTCCTTCAGGATTCTTGGCTTATCTACGAATTTACTTGATTGGCAACCCTTGAAGCTGTTTTGCGATTAAGACCTCATCGACTTGTGCGGTTTGAAGGCTTGCCCTCCCCTGCCCTCCTCATTTGATTTCCAGCTGCAGATAATATAAGCAGCAGTGTTCCATTGTCCTCTACTGTCTCTGAAGCTTGGAAACTCAGATGTAGGATTAAAAAAAAAACCCACACTGTGTTGTGAGCTTCCTTTTGTTTGTCTCTGCTGATGAATCTGTTGTACTATTAATGAATGCAGCCTTGAATACTACCTTGAATACAGTATTGCAGATAATTAACAATCTGAATACTAGTGTCAGTTTACACAGCTGAGGACCCTCGACCCCGCTGCTCTAATTAACACCTAGGCACTTCACTGCCACTGAGTGGGTTGAACCATTTAGCTTGTTGGGCTTGTGTTCTGCTGTTACAAACCTGAAAGCCCTGTGTGACTTGGAGTTCTGCTATTCGGCATCTTGTAATCCATTGCGCTGGATCTATGTGATGAACTGGACGAATGAGTGATCAGATTTAGCGCCATTTAATCTGTCTTTTCGTTTGGTGCAGTCTGTGGAAATTAATGCACGCCCATCTCTCAGTGATGGAATAAGTACGAGACGTTTGAGAGAACGCTTCAAGCACAAGCTTCGTTCTCCACTTAGTATTCTTTTTTAACTTCGCTCTTCGTTTTCTCGTCACTTCGCTTGCGTTTTTGGAGTCACGCCAGTCTGTGTCTCCAGTGTTTTGTTTCAAGTCTCGAGTTTGAAGCCTCGAATGAAGCAAGCCCCTTTGTTTCAGGGCGGCAGATCACAGAATAAGTGCTTTGTGGAAAGTGCTGGCCAGCGTAGTTTGAAGTAGCGGCGTGTGCCGCCTGACTGTTGCAAGCTCATTCATGGTGTGCCAGCTTCACATTGAACGCTCTTGCTGACACTCAGCCACCACTTGACAGCAGACGGGTGGACCAAGTACCCAGGGTCAGGATGGAGCGGTTCTTGAACATGATGAAACAAGTGAAAAGGACCAGGAGGAGAAGGAAAAGCAAGAAGTATAGACCAGAGGAGGATTACCACGAGGGCTATGAAGATGTTTATTATTATGCTTCTGAGCAACTGCACAGTGAGTATGACCTTAATGTGGTTCGTTTTAGCCACATCTGTGGAATGACTTCTAAATGACTAGTATAATGACACATGAACACGCCCGGGTAGATGACGGGACTTTTCTGCAGGTATCAGCCGGTCCCCTCACTCTGCTGGCGTTGTCCTCTTGCCTTGAATAACACCAATTCTGGCTCTGTCTACACCCCGCCCAGGGATTTCTCCAGTGTTGAGTTTTTAGTTGACATGTGGTTTGATGTGTGAATTGATTTGAATAATTTGCAAAGCTAAACGGGCAATAATGTCCAGTCCAAATTCCGAGATGAGAATGAATAATTCAGCGTGTTTCTGCAGGGCTGCACGCACGGTGAGTGCTCTGAGTACTCTGGCTGTGATCTTTCACTACCCACAGCGGGCAGAAAACCCCCGAGGTCAGCACTTAATAAAATAAGAGGCGTGTGGGCATTGAGGGCTTTGCAATGCACACGGATGATGTATTCCCTAATGTAACGCGTTAAGTTAATGCAAAAGCCAATGTAAAGGCTCTTTGGGGAAGGGCCACAGTTTAGGGTCTATCCCAATGGACACTGAGAGACTGAATCCATTGGGGGAACCCCTCAAACAACCGAAGGGATTTCACCCCAAGAGACCACACGAGTGGCGATGGAGCTACCTGTATGTACAAAAACGGATGAGTTATTTATAAAACCAACAACACCGACTGTTAGACCCACACAAATAATCTGTTAGGGATTTTGCATTGTTTTCTTATTGTTCGGAATAAAGTTTGCTTTTGAAGTAACACATATTTAAAAAAAATAAGATTTGTCAATTATAGTTATTCATCACATAAAGTAACTTGTTTCAACTTCCCAAATGCATGTTGCTGGTGCTGACTTGGGTTAAGATGCAATAATGTATCTGCTTTCTGGAGCTTCTCCAGGTAACCAAGTGTAATAAATGGGCCATGACATTATTGCTGTGTTGTTTAATTACGGGAGAAATTGCAGCAGTCTGAAGAAGGGTCTCGACCCAAAAAAGCCACCCATTCCTTCTTTCCAGAGATGCTATCTGTCCTGCTAAGTTACACAAGCATTTTGTGTCCACCTTCGGTTTAAACCAGCATCAGCAGTTCCTTCCTACCCTTTATTAGTGCTTGGTATAAAAAAAATGACGAGCAGTTTGACTGACTAGTGAACCAGGGTAGGAACCTGTGACAATTTTCTCCATGTCTCTAGTTCCGAGGCAATGGCTGTAATTGTAGTACAGTACTGACAACTAGGCTGTAGTAACAAGAGTTTAGCCTGGGGCACATTGGGTTGTGTGAAGCGGTAAAAGCACTGCAGTTGGGAGTAAACTTTTACTTTACCTTTAGATGTCACAGGAATTGGCATTTCTGGTTTGCCCTTTGATTGTGTGTAACTATATGTTTAAGCAAGCATGTACCTGTCTCAATGCAAACTTGCATTCATGGTTTAATTAAGATTTAAATGTAGGCTTGACAAGGGAAATAATCTCTGTGAAAAGTTTAAAGTCTTAGGAACAAAGTTGGGATTTTTGTACAGTCTTTTGTACGTAGATTTCAATTTTTTTAGACAAAATAGGTTAAGCCTGACTAAAGTATAAGTTACATAAACGTTTAAGGTCATGCATTGCTCTTTAGCAGTGAAAGCCTTCGCACCTACCATCTTTCAATTGCAAGGTACACAAAAATGCTGGGGGAACTCAGCGGGTGCAGCAGCATCTATAGAGCTAAGGAAATAGATAACGTTTCGGGCCAAAACCCTTCTAGGTTTTTGGCCAAAAACATTGCCTATTTCCTTCGCTCCATAGATGTTGCTGCACCCGCTGAGTTTCTCCAGCATTTTTGTGTACCTTCGATTTTCCAGCATCTGCAGTTCCTTCTTAAACATCTTTCAAATGCAGCCTGACAGACAGAATATACTCGTCGATCAGCCTGTGCCTTTTCCCGTAAAATATGGCCTGGTCATATAACTCGATTGATCTAAGTGACTGGCATTGTGGTCATGATTGTTACTTGTGGTAGCACTTGGGCATCTGAACAGGATGTGTGTTGAGGCAAGTAGGAGAAAGATGATCCAAAGCTGGACCAAGTAACCCCTGCGTTCCCTCTCTCTCCACCCCTCCCCCATTCGTCATACCAACTTCTCATTCTCACCTAGCAAACAGCTGACAATGGCCTGTTTCCTTTATCATCGTTACTTTTTGGCATATCTTTCATTCATTTGTTCAAAATCTCTCTATATCAATGTCATTTCTACGTCGCTATCTCTTGTTTCCCTTTCCTGTGATTCTCAGTCTGAAGAAAGGTCTCGACCCGAAACGTCACCCATTCCTTCTCTCCAGAGATGCTGCCTGTCCCGCTTACTCCAGCATTTTGGGTCTATCGTCGATATAAACCAGCATTTGCAGTTCTTTCCTGCATCAGACAAACACTGTGGAAGAAGGCTTGCGATTCATTTTCACGGTATACTGAGGTTTGGCTTTAGATTATATGGTTTTGACCCCCCCCCCCCCCCCCCCCCCCCCCCCATCCCCCACCGGCTTTGACTCTGAATGCCACCCTTTTAATAAACACTGACTTTACTGCAAATTCAGTTCTGCAATGTTTTGAGGCAAATTGTAAATAGTGCAAACAATGCATTGTCCTAAAGATGGCATGCAGATAATTTGTATGTAACCTTTTACTCGAGCATTTTGTAAAGTATTTTTGAAATGGTTGAAAGCTTTCCAGATCAGTGCCTTTTATAAAATGCATTCAGTCCCTGTTTCTGGGTTTGAGAATTTATTTTATATATTGGAATGCAGCTGTCTTATTTCTTATTTCTCATGTAAGAAAGTTTTGTGTTATCCAGTATAACATCTTGGGCTGCATCTAACATTAAAAATCCTGGTGGTTATAAAAAAACAAAAAGCTTTTTGGCAAAATTGCTGTTTGGAAGAGGCATTGGCTGTCAGTCTAGCAATTATATTTCATCCCTACTGTGAAAAGGCAAGTTCAGAAGAGAGTTGAGTCAGCCATACTCAAGTGCACCTTGAGTCACAGATACTAGAAAGACTTAAGATGACATATAATGAACGTTGAACCAATTAAATACTAGAAACCTGTGGAATAAAGCAACCTCCAGTGAAGTGATTCACCAATGTATGTGTGTTGATTTTTGAGTCGTTGCCGAGGATATTTTAGAAGACAGTTACAAGTTATTTGAAGGAAAGAACTGCAGATGTTGGTTTGAATCGAAGATAGACACGAAAAGCTGGAGTAACGTCGAGACCCTTCTTCAAACTGATGTCAGGCGAGTGGGTGGTACAGCCGGCAGTACATGCCGGCATGACATCGGAGTCTAAATAAGGTCTCGACCCGAAATGACACGCATTCCTTCTCACCAGAGATGCTGTCTGTCCAGCTGTGTTACTCCAGCTTTTTGTGTCTATATTTATGTTGGAAATGTTTATAATATCCATGTTAGATTAATACCAGAGCTCTTACTTTTGTTGTTTTTTTTACATTAAAGATCATGCTAAGGAAACATCTTGGTGCTGGATATGTTTGTGTAAAATGTGTTTCTTGATAAATTCTAAGACACTGCTCTTGTATTGCCAAACAAATGTTGCTAACCCTTTAAGATAACTGTCAAGTATCATTGAATAATTGAATCGGTGTTCCTGGGATGGATTTATCAGTAAAACAAGTCTTTTTTCTGTTGAGGAAATTGTCATAGATCCCATTCAATAGATATTGTGACCAGTCAAAACTTTGGTCATTTTCTTATTAGCTTTGATCTTTGTTCCAGTGGGGTAAACTACCAAAGGAACGATGGCCCTCACCCAGCATATGGTGTTAGTTTTCATCCTCAATTTCTCCAGCAACTTGAATGGTTGTACAATGAAAGACCCAAACAATGAATGGAATGCAAAGGAAAGTTTATCATATCGGTTGCCGGGGCAGAAACTGATGACAAACTTTATTCAGTGACAACCGATCGGGTAATAAGCATTTGTTATGCAGACAAGAATTTGAGCTGTCTAGACATTATCATCTAATGGCTGTATTTACTTTTAATTTAATGCCATATTTCATCCATGCCAAGAGATTAGAGCCAATTGAACAATCTGACAGCGAAGAACACCATGTTGATTACGTGTTTAGATTTTCAGTCGGAATTCTACAGCATGGAAAGAAACCCACCAGCCCGATCCATGATGACTAAGATGGTCCCATTTGCATCACATTCCTCTATACATTTCCTATCCATGTCCCTGTCCAAATGTCTCTTGAATGTTGTAATTGTATACATTACTACCACTTCCACTCACAACTTGTTCCATATATCCACCACCCTGTTTGTGCAAAAACTTGCCTCCGGATCCCATTTAAATTCTTCCCCTCTCATGTTAAACCAATGCCCCTTAATTCTAGACTCCCCTACCCTGGAAAAAGGACTGACAATCCATCTTATCTATGCCCCTCATGATTTTATAAAGTTCATCCCTCAACACCTTTTGCTGTAGCCCACCCTATCCAGTCTCTCCCTATACCTCGAGTCCTCCCATCCTGGCAACGCCTGTGTGAATATTTTTTGCACCATCTCCAATCACGTCCTTCCCAGAATATGACAACCAGAATGGCACACGATGTTCTAAGTGTGGACTCACCAATAACTTTGATAGTTGTGATGTGACATCCCACCTCTTGTTCTTCATGCTTCATCTAACAAAGGCAAATGCAGTCTTCACCATTTTATCCTCGTGTCATCTCTTTCAGGGTGCTATGTAGTTGCACCTCTTGGTCTCTCTGTTCTACAACACTTTGTGGGCCCTGGCATTCACTATGTATGCCCTGCCCTGGCTTAGCTTCCAAAATGCATCACATTGCACTTGCCACCTGTTGGTCTAGTTGATCAAGTTCCTGTTGTTACTTGGGATCTTCCTTTCCGCCACGTACCAATGTTGATCTCATCCTCAAAGTTGGTAATCATGTCACCTACTTTATCGTCCAAATTGTTAATATTTATAAAAAACTATAGTAAACCCAACATGACCACTGTAGCACACCACTGATTGCAGGCCTCCAATCTGAAAACAAACTCTGTGATTACCCTTGTCTCCTTCCACCAAGCCAACTATGTATCCCTTTGGCTAGCCCACCCTCAATCTTGTGTGATCTGCACCAATCAATCATGCAGAACCTTGTCCGCATCCTTGCTAAAGTCCAAGTAGAAGATGTCCAGCAAACTGCCCTCATCAATCCACGTTACCTCAAAACCAAATTCTTGAGAAATGATTTCCCACGGCCAAGGCCATGCTGATCATCCCTAACCAGTCCTTGCATTTCCAAATGCAGATAAATCCTGTCCCGTTGAATCCCTTTCAATAATAGTCCCATGGCTGATGTACGGCTCATTGGGCTGCAGTTTCCTAGCTTATCCCTCTTAAATAAAACACAACATTAGCTGACCTCCAACAGTTCACCTGTGGCTAAAGATGATACAGAGCTCCAGAATTTTGCATCAGCCAGGGTTCCTTAATCCTGTGAGCCTTTCCCTTCACTCCAAAGGAACATATTAGTTCTGAACTCTTGCTATCTCACTTTTGTAAGCTTTCCACTTGCCACATCATTTACCAGCTAATGTCCTCTCCGAATCTACCTTAGCAAGTTTCTGTCCAATCCGATCAACATGAACCTTGATCAGTTTGGGACATTTAACTTGTGGACCAGTCATCTTGCTTTCCATAACATTTAAAAACAAATAGAATTGTGGTCACTGGTCTTGAAGTGTACTCTTGTGATTTACGCTTCTTGGGAATCCATATTGAGGAGGACCTGACATGGAGCGTGAACACCTGCGCTGCTGAAAAAGGTCCAGCAGAGACTGCACTTCCTGATGGTGCTCGGGAAGAACAATATCACTCAGAGACTACTGCTGTCCTTTTATCGGTGCTTCATAGAGAGCATCCTAACATACTGTGTATGCGTGTGGTACACCAGCTGCACAGCGGCTCAGAGGAAAGCGCTCCAGAGGGCTATTGACAACGCCCAGAAGATTGTCGGCTGCCCTCTCCTCACCTTGGAGGACTTACACAGTTCCCACTGTCTCACGAAATCCCAGAACATTATAAAGGACATTTCCCACCCCGGACACTCCCTGTTTGAACTGTTGCCGTCAGGCAGACGGTACAGATCAATGAGGACAAGGACAAACAGACTCAAAAACAGTTTTTATCCCACAGCAATAACTACACTTAATATAGCCACCAAATGAGCGCAGGTGCGCTACATACCAAAGGGATTGTGCAATGGACAGAAGAATGTATGGTTGTGTGTTTATGCTTGTTTTTTTCATGTTATTTATTTTAGTTGTTTATTTCAGATATTCTTTTTTACGTATCGTTAGCTTTTAGATAATGTGTGAATGATGCACTGACTGGTTGGCATTTTTAATTTTGTTGTACATGTTTACATGTTATAATGACAATAAAGAACCTATCTAAACCTACCCAGCCTCTTTTCCCAAAAGGAGGTCAAAGTTTGCCACCTCTCTAGTAGTGCCATCTACATATTGCTTGAGGAGACTTACCTAGATACATCCATATCTTAGCTCTCTGGCGGTCATGGTTGATATTAGAGGTTAAAATCATGTACCATTACAACCTGTAGAAACAAAACCGCATTTGCTGGTTTATACCAAAAAAAGACACAAAGTGCTGGAGTACCAGAGACACTGTGTCCCAAAAACTTCCAGTAAATCAGTGGGTCTGGCAGCTTTTGTGGAGAGAAGGAATAGGTGACATTCCTTGTCTTCAGAGATGCTGCCTGACCCGCTGAGTTACTCCAACTTTTTATGTCTGTCTTTGGTTTAAACAAACGCATCTGCAGTTCCTCCCTATACCTGACCCGCTGAGTGACTCCAGCACTTGTGTGTCTACTATTACAGCCTGTTGTTCTTGCAGCTATCTGCGATCTCCCTACACATTTGCTCCACAAATTCCGACTGATCTTTGTTCACTTGCAGAATTTCTTAAACATTTCTATTAGTGTAAAGCATTGAAATTGACTTGTAACAAATTATACCACTAAATAAAATGAAAAATAATATTTGAAACCATGAAATAATACTAATATTCACCCACAACCAACACGAACTAAAAAAGGTCCCAACCCAATTGTCCTCCAGATATGTTGTCTGACACACTGAGTTACTCAAACAGTTTGTTTTTGTTTTGCAAACCCATTTCTTATGTCTTAATACGTTCTCATCCAAGTTAATTAAAAGTGATGTGCAGGAAGGAACTGCAGATGCTGGTTTAGACACAAAAATCTGGAGTAACTCAGTGGGTCAGACAGCATCTCTGGAGAAAAGGAATAGCTGAGGTTTCGGGACGAGACCCAAAGTGATTGTGGGGAGAACAAAAAAAATGAAACTATAATTTGTCCTTTGACCTATTCACACGACTTTTTGAAAATGTCAAATCTGTGATTGATATTAATTATTAAATGTACATTACGAAAAATTACAAACACAAAATACAAATTAAGTAACACCATTCTGAAGAAATTTCAGCCATGCACATCGCAGTGAAATCAGTGAGATTACTGATGTTTAGCCAAGCCTCCCATGGAACTTGTGTTGGAAGGAAGTTTAGATGCTGGTTTAAACCGAAGATGGACACAAAATGGTGGAGTAACTCAGCAGGACAGGCAACATCTCTGGAGGGAAGGAATGTGTGACGTTCAATCTGAAGAAGGGTCTCTACCCGAAACGTCACCAATTTCTTCTTTCAAGAGATGCTGCCTGTCTCGCTGAGTTACTGCAGCTTGCTGTGTCTATCTACCGTGAAACTTAATGTGGACATGACCTCCCTTTCTGTTGGCTGGGAAAGACGAGTGTGGGGAAAATGTAGCTAATATAATGAAGGGATAAAAGGGCATGTATGAAATTATAAGAAATTTGTGCATTTTATGAATAAATAACATAGCTATAATACAGTGGCCTGTTCGTGTACAAATGTAAAACCTGACCCTGACCTGATCACAACCAATCTAAACTTGACCCGAGTCTGAAGTAATTTTCTTTATACATTAATGTCATCAATGTAGTCTCATTATCCGATTGGTCATGGGATAATTCTACCAGAGTTGGCAGTAATCGTGGGAGTCATTTTTACAGAAAGATGAAATAAATTACTTTTGTTAAAACATAGCGATAAAGAATCGAGCAGAGATCCAAATGTATGTTGAGCTAAACCTGACTCACTGTGGAATCCTGTGAGGTCTGGCTCTGATATATCTTGATTTCCGTGTGTTACGCTCAATTTCATGGTTGTTTCAGATGACATTCTGGAATTTATCCAATAATTCAGTGAGTGTAAAAGTAAAACAAAGTTGATAATGCCAACCTGATCTTGAAATTGCTATTAAACAATTAACTTTTGACATTCACCACTGAAAACTAATATTACATTTTGTTCAGGAAAGAACTGCAGATGTGGATTGAATCGAAGAGAGACACAAAATGCTGCCGCAACTCAGCGGTGGGGACAGGCAGCATCTTTGGATTGAGGGAATGGGTGACATTTCGGGGCCCAAAATGTCACCTGTTCCTTCTCTCCAGAGATGCCACCTGTCCCGCTGAGTTGCTCCAGCATTTTGTGTCTTTATTACATTTTGTTTCCTCTCTAACTGTAATTCTCTTTATTAGAATGCAGTGCTGAAAAAATGAGCGTCGGGCAATATTTATAGAGAAACAGTTAGCATTTTTTTGCTCAAAGATTCGTAATCAGAACTGAGAACGTGTCATTTTCCAGCATGTGTACAATGTTGCCTTTGGGCCTCTTTCTTGGTCTTCCATGTGCACAAATTGATGATAACTAATCAGGGCTAGGGATCATTATGGTCATGTGTTACCTCTGTGACAAACTTATTGCCATTTCCCTCCACCTTTTACAAATATGTTCATTCTTACCCGCTGGCTTTGCTACCTTACAAAAGTTTAGTTTAGAGATACAGCACAGAAACAGGCCCTTCGGCCCACCGAGCCTGCCCCGACCAACAATCCCCGCACATTAACACCATCCTACACACACTCAGGAAAATGTTACATTTATGCAAATTTTACATTTATACCTAGCCAATAAACCTACAAACCTGTACATCTTTGGAATGTGGGAGGTAACCGAAGATCTCGTACAAAACCCACACAGGTCACGGGGAGAACATACAAACTCTGCACAGACAGCACCCGTAGTCAGGATCGAACCCGGGTCTCTGGCAGCAACTCTACCACTGCGCTGCCCAATAAGTGTACCACTTGTGTGAAAAATGTTAATTGGCTATTTGGTCATGGATTGCATCGGTATTTCATATCTACTCCTTGTGGTAAAACTGAATAATGGTCACTGAATTGTAGTGGAGATTTCTGTTGAACTTCCTTGCTCCTCAGCTCAATTATCATGATCTTATTTCTGCTGAGCTGCATTAATTTGACACTGGCAAGGTCAAGAATCAAATTTCAAATTGTGTTGGTAGCTATACTCAAATATTCAGTGTATTGCACATTGATTCTATTCTGATGATCATGTTAATTCAACGTGAACTAACTGGGACATTTTTGGTTTTGTAGCTTGGGCACCGTACAAAACCGTAGCAATGTTCTCGGGCGAGTTGCTTCATACATTTTAGGCATTGATTTCTGTGTAATGCTGACCAGGCAGTTCATAGGGTGAATAAAAGCATCTTGTCCGGAAATATTACCATCTGGTTTGGGAATTGCTCTGCCAAGGACAAGAAGGCTCTGCAGAGAGTAGTGCGTTCGGCCGAACGCACTATGGGAACTTCACTCGCCCCCCCCTGCAGAAACTATACAACAGGAGGTGCAACTCCAGAGCAAATAAAATCATGGGAGACCCCTTCCACCCCTGCAACGGACTGTTCCAGTTGCTACGGTCAGGCAAACGCCTCTGTTGCCATGCGGTGAGAACGGAGAGGTTGAGAAGGAGTTTCTTCCCAGAGGCCATTCGGACTGTAAACGCCTATCTCACCAGGGACTAACTCTACTGAATGTTTTTCCTTCCATTATTTATTATGTAAAAGAATATGTGTGTTATGATTGTGTTTATAATTTGTTTGGTTGTTTGTCTTTTGCACAAAAGTCTGCGAGCATTGCCGCTTTCATTTCACTGCACATCTTGTATGTGTATGTGACAAATAAACTTGACTTGACTTGAATTGACTTCATTAAACGAAACACAGTTCTGAAATCTTAAAGCAACATGAAACAAGGAGAAGCAGTAAAGGGCCTGTCCCACTGGGCGTCATTTGCGCGTCATTTACGTGACATAATTTACGCGTCATGCCGCGCACGTGATACACGCATGACGTGCATTACGCGTGTGTGGTGACGTAGGCAATGACGCGCGGTTGGGTGCGGCGCCCCATGATTTTGGGATTCACAAAAGTCCGCGAGCATTGCCACCTGCATGTCGAGCAAATGACGCCTAAGTGGGACAGGCCCTTCAGACTTCCTTCCACCTGCGCTGCAGTGTGTTCTCTCTTTCCAGTGACTGGGACAAAAGCTCTGTATTTCACTGGTAAACATCAGTTAAATATTTTTGTGATTCAGTACCCCATCAGAGTGAGGGTTCAAAGCCACTTAATTCACAATGTAGAATAAATGGAGCAGTTATCAATAGCTTGAGTTATTTTGTATTATGCATGACCCCCATGTGTGTTGGTTCAGAGACATTACCAGTTATTGCTGTAGTTGCCATCTGTACAGTGCTGTGCAGTCATTGACCAAGCACTCCAGTAATTTCTATCCCCTGATGGAGCAGGGACACATGCAGATTTAAAAATTCCTCCAGATTTTTCTCTTCCTTCAGTTTTCTCCCAGTCACTCCTAACAGGCTTTTCAACCTTCCTTTCTATCTTTCCCTCTGATTCTAAACCATGTATCCTGAGCAACTACCTCAGTTTCATTCCACAGTGTCTCCACTTCAATGAGTTCCAGGCCTGATGATATTGTGCTCTTCATCTGCCTCTGCCATCACCTCCAGTCATCATTTCAGATTGTGGACCTTTTCCCTCCCATCTTTGAAAGTCCCAATCAAACTCGACCCCTTCCTATGGGCTCTCACCCTCTTTAGATCCATTCATCGCTAATTAACTGGGTTGACATAAACCCCATAATTTTTCCACTGTCCATGCTCACTACAACCTTGTCTCTGAACTTCCTCTCCACTCATTAACTCCAATATTGGCCGATATTATCGGATCTACTGATGAAGGAGATGCTGTGGCGGCTTTTTTAAACTGACATCTACCCCAGAGAAACTGAATGTCAGTTCTCAGGCACTTCCTAATTCCTCCCATCAGATCATGACCCCATGACTGAACATCAGGCCATGTCTCTAGACAAGCACTAATCTCATTTATATGGGATTTCTAATCTTCCTCTTTAGCCTCCCACCCTGTGCATCCACTTTCCCCTAGATCCACAAACAGGACTGCCATAGCAACCTACTCTTTCAGCTTGCTGTTGTCCATCGAACCTTGTTCCTTCTATCTCGATTCTGGCCTTTCTCTTGTGTCAATTCCCTAACCATTTCTGCCTTTGTCACCCTGGATGCATTGTGCCACTATGATTGTTTCCTGGTCCTACAGGCTCCTTTGTAGCATGGGCAAATTATCTCTCTACACCTCCATCATTTCCTAGATGGCTCAAGGGCATTTCATCTCATCCTTAAAGCTCTACCTAGTCACCTTCCATCACCATCTTCCTTTGCCTGGCTAAACGAGTTGCTACATTGAATAACTTCTCATTCAACTCCACTCAATTTGTTCAGTTCAAAGGTGTAGCTGTGCAGTTTGCTCGAGCGAGCAAGCTACGTCTGCCTCTGAGAAAAATGGAATGGACCTTGTTTGAGTCTTGCGCAAGCCCCCCCTCCATCTTCCATATTTCTCTGGAGCGATTCCAGCACATAGAGAATTCACGGTTCATTGCTGCCAACTTCCATCGTATCTCACATTGACGCCTTCCCTATCCCCATCTCAGTAATCAGTATAAGTCCTCAGATTCCCACCGTTGTCTTTACTTCTGCTTTACGTTGCTTTCCGTAAGAATTCTTCCTCAATTTTTCTTTCCCTCTGTTCTGAGAGTGAGGTTTCCCAAGTCAGTGCATCAGAGATGTTTTCCTTTTTACTTAATCATTGCTTCCTCTTTACCACAGTTAACAGGGCTCTCGGTTCCACCTCTTCCACTTCCTATGCCTCTCCTCTCACTTATAACAAGGATAGATTTCCCTTTGTCATTGTCTTCTATCTACAAGCTACCACAGTCAATGGATACTCCCCCGTCCGCAGGATACAGCTTCCCTTTCAAGAAAAATGAAGGGATTATTTAATCTATAACCCACGTTGACTTTTTCACCAGCTCCCACTCCCTTCTCATGGCTCCTTGTTCAGCAACCACAAGAGATGCAACACTTGTTCTTTTATCTCTTCCCATTCCGCCATGCAGTGACCCAAAGTCTCTTTGTTTGGTCTACTATATTTATTGCTCATGGTTTGGTCTCATGAACTGGAGAAGCCAAATGCAGATGGGTTGTGGAAAATCTCCTGGTATCCAACAGAACTCCATCCTTTGTCTGTACTGAATTTTGGTATTGATTTCCCAGTCAGTTGAACACGGCAAGTGTTTCAGTTAGTTCTTCCAATGATTAGCACTTGTGTCTGGATTGATTAAGACTTGAAATAACACATTGGAAGATAAATAAATAATAGCATTTTATTTATTTAATTGTAAGAAATAGTAAAACTGTCTCCTATTCAATAGCGTACAGCTGACCACTATTCTGCCTTTCATTGCTCCAATCTCCATCATTGAATAAGGCGTAGGAAGGTGATGCGAGTTTTAAATGGTTTCAGAATGAATTGGATGGCACAAACCTATTTCCAGACGCACAACATCATTGTCGAAGGTCAATGCAGTTTTCCGCTGCAGGCTTTGCTCTTGGCGTTGTCCAATCTCCTTCCAATGCCACTATTATGTATAAATCATTAGAGATAGGAAAACGAGATTTTTGAAAGCAGTAGGATTTTTTGAATGTCAGGATCATCCCAGCATGTAATAGCTTTTGATGTGATTATTAGGCTTGGCTGAGTATTAGAGAAAAACCATAGATTTATGTGAGCACAAGACCTGTGTTATATGATTGGCAAAATGTGTTCCAGCAATCAGCAAGTGTCATTGAATGCTTAATCTGTTAACTGATTTGTTAAACCTGCCAAAACATTTATCTGCTAACATTAAAAGGGCACTTTAATGCTAACTATCCATCCTAATTCTGACCTGTCATAGCTAGCATGGTCCTAAAATGAGACTGGACTAAGTGGGACCTATTGGGTCCATGTCAGATGGGAGGCCTGGTCCCCCAACACAACACGTTCACTAACACAATAGTCCACCACTCACCCCTATCCCCCTCCCATCAAATCCACCCCTCCCTGTCTCCCTCTCCCTCTACTCCCCCCTCTATCCCACCTTGCCCATCACCCCAGACACCTTCTGACCACCCTCCCTACACCCCTGCACTCCCTGTCCCTGGGACCCCGCTACCCCCAACACAACACTCCTAACACTAGACCACCACTCACCCCTATTCCCCTCCCCTCAAATCCACCCCTCCCTGTCTCCCCTCTCCCTCTACTCCCCCCTCTACCCCACCTTGCCCATCACCCCAGACACCTTCTCCCACCCTCCCTACACCCCTGCACTCCATCCACTATCCCTCTACCCCGCTCCCTCCCTCTCTATCCCTCCCTCCCGCCCTCATCCCCCTCTCTCCCCCCCATCCCTCCCTCATCCCTCTTCCCCCTCCCTCTGTCTTCTCTTCCCCCTCCCTCTGTGCTGCGGGCTGGGCTGTCGTGCTCCCTCTCTCCATGTAACGCTGCAGTACGTTAGGGTCCCTCCCAGTGTCCGCGCCCATGAGCAGGAGCCGCTGAGGAGCCCAGGACCCGTGGTGTCCCACGTCAGTGGGTAGAGAGCGGGGCTTGGTGCTGCCCCTACCCCATCTTCCTCTACCACCCCATCTCCTCCTCATTTTCCTCATTTTCCTCTCCTCACTCCCACTCCCTGCCCCAGCACCTGCGCAGGTTGTAGAGCAGGGGCAGGGCCTGGAACTCGGCCTGGTTCTCATACTCGGTTCTGCCGTGGCTGTAGGCCAAGGCTCACGGACCTGGGCCTTGACGGATACGAGCTCGCTGTGCCGGGGGCAAGTTGATGGTGGCGAGCGGGCAGCTGAGCCAGAGTTGCCCGCAGAGCAGGAAGCGGAGGCTGTGCTGCAGGATGGCGGCAGCCAGGCGGCCCCTGAGGCACTGGTCACCATGGCGACCTCCAGACGATTGACAGCGACGCCTCTTCCTGAGTGACAGGAAAGGAGACCAATCTGTGGCGGCGACTGACAGCAATCTGCGCATGCTTGGTTTTTATGATTTTTAAACCGTGATAAATTTTACAATAAACCATCAATCGGAACTAAACTTGTTGCACTCGCAGCACATGAGAATGGTGAGTAAGGGGGCAAAAAATTGCAGCACTGTTGTGTACCGTTTTTGCACAAATAGAAAAACCCCACGAACTGAAAGAGCACAAGATCAGTTTTAGTTATGTATAGATTAAAGCAATAAATTATTTATCTAAAAATAAGTAGAATAAACTGAATTTGTAATGGAATAATTGAGCAACATTCACCAGTCTGATTTCTGGCAATTTATCCTGAACAGATTACACAGACGGCCTTAACGCTTGAATTTAGAAGAATGAGAGGTGATCAGACTGAACCAAAAGTCATCCTCGGGGTTGACAGGGTAGATGCAGTGATCGTGTTTCCTCTGGCTGGATGTTAGCAGATAAAAAATGTTTTGGCAAGGCTTATTGCAGCAAAATAAAGGCCAGCCATTCAATACACAGATGAGCAGAGACTTCTTCACCCAGAAGATGGTGAATGTTTGGAGGCTGAGGCCATATGGTCACAAGTGAACTTGTCAGAGGTATTTTACCTGTAATGAGAATCTAGCGGATTGGGGTCGGTACGAGAAAGTGATGCTGATGCAAACAATAATGTCCGTGGTAGAGTAGACTCAAAGGCCAATATCTTTCATGGCCGCCCTTCATGTTGGGTATGGCTGATGGTGTTTTACAACTTTCTCCCTCTTGTCAATTTCTGCACGTCCCTTCATATAATCAACATCTCAAGTTGACATTCTGTTACAATTGACTGCTATTATTAACAAGGAACATAGAATAGCATAGCAACAGGCCTCTCTGCTCACAAAATCTGTGATGAATATGTTGCCCAGATGAACTAATCTCATCTGCAAGCTCATGAATCATATTGCATGATTTCCTGCAAATCCATGTGCCTATCTAAAAGCCTCCTAACACCACTATCTCTCCCGCCAGCCCTGGCAGTGCATTCCAGGCACTGACCATCCTCCGTGCAAAAAGAAACTTGCCCGCACGGCTCGTGTAAACCATTACCTACAAGCTATGCCCTCTAGTCTTTGACATTTCCACCCTGGGAAGGCAGATTCTGACTGTCCACTCCACCTGTGCTTCTCATAATTTTATATCTATCTATCATGCCTCCCCGCAATCTCTGGTGTTTCTCAAAGTTGCCCAACATCTCCTTGTAGCTAAAATCCCCAAATCTAAGCAGCATTCGTGTAAACCCCTTCTGCTCGAATTCTTCCTGTAAAGGGGCAACCAGTACCATGCAGTACCATGTAATCCCGCGCTACCTGCTCCATGGTCGAATTATCGGCGACTAAACCGTCTCCCCCACTTGGTTTGCCAGGTGAGGAGGGGCCTGTGGCCCCCAGCAGGACCAAAAACAAGACCTGTCAAAGGGCGGATGAGCTTCTAGCGAGCCAACAGCCATCAGTAGAAGTTGCGATTGCTGTCATACACAGCATTGTAAGGAATGATGATAAAACACACACACCAAAATCATATACTTCCAGCGGCGGAAGCCTTGAAGGGGGGGGGGGGGGGGGGGGAGGAGGAGGAAAGAGACCCGGGTCTCTTGGCAGCTGACTCGCACAGAACCGCGCCTCATCCGCAGCCAGGATCGAGCCTGTGTCCCTGGCACTGCAAGAGCTGCCAAACAGCCACTGGACCGTCCCTGGTGCATGCGTTTTCTCTGGGTTCTCTGGTTTTCTCCCACATTCCCAAGCTTTGTCGGTTAGTTGTCCAGTGTGCAGGATGCAAAAGTGGGATAATATTGAACTAGTATACGCGTGTTGGATGGTCAGAGTGGACTCGGTGGGCTGAACAGCTCATTTCCGTGCTGTGTTGCTGAACTTGTGTTGCCACTTGTTTTAAATGACTAATGCAAATTTAGTGGCCATTGTTCAGTTGCAATTTGGAGAATAGGTATGTTTGAAATGCAATTTTTTTTGTTGCAGTTTTTAGGTGTCGTACTCTAGCAACATGTAGATTATATTTAGCCGCCTCCTGAAAATGCTAGTATTGTGCATTATTATCAAGGTTTAAAGCTAGTATCACAGAATGGGATCTATCAATAGTGAATACTGTGAATTCTTGTTATTGGCCTGACAGACAATGTTAATTGGCCAAGGGTTATCCAAAGGCATTTTGTTTGAGCTCTGGGCTACAACTTTGTCTTCAATGTAATTGCACTTTCAGTTTACTTAATACCATTGCTATTTTTACAAAAAAAACAAGCAATTACATGTGTCACATAGCATTAATTAGTATATTTAAATTATCCATACTGGCAGTACTCTCGCTAATTGGCATCTTGAAATAATTATACTGTACTGTTCTGAGGCCATGTTCGAGCTGCAACCAATTGTTCTTTACAGTTTTCTTTCACGAGCAGAAGGTATTGCAGTTATTTTCCCATTGGTAACAATATCATATGAGAGAAGGCTGGGTATGAAAAGCAGTGGAATTTGGGGTTTAACTCCAATTAATAACATGCATACCTTGAATGGGTAATGTTGTATTGACAACAATCCGGTGGGTCAAAGGGTGTTGTGGAAAGCTGTAGCACAGACCCTGTATAAAGGATGCCAATTTAGAAATATTGTAGGGGGTTTGGGAATGAAATTATGTTGAAGGTACTGAGCAGACCAGGCAGCATCTGTAACCACTGAACAATCATTAATCTGCCACAGTTAATGATGGTCCAGTTTTATACTGCGACTCTGGACTGTCAAAGCTGCCACAGCCAGACATATAAACAGTTCTATTCAATAACCATAAGTCTGTAGCCTCCTTTTGCTCTGGTATTTTATTTAATTCTTCGCATGTTTAAATTATAATGTTTTATTCTTAATTGTTTACTGTATATCGTGTTGTTACTTGCGAGCAAAGCACCAAGGCAAATTCCTTGTATGTATACATACTTGGCTAATAAAATGTATTCAATTCAATCTGAAGCACACTGTTTCTCTTTTCACATGACCCCTGACATGTTTTCAGCATTTCATTGATGGTGGGAATGTGCAATACTTTGCCACTTATTTAGTTTAGAGTTTAATAAAATCATTTTTTTAATGATACAGCACGAGGCCCTTTGGTTGCTGTGGCCCTTTGATGGGCTATCCATTTAAATTCAGGCTCTGGTACTCCTGGCTTGCAAAGCCCTCAAACAAAGCAGATTATTTGTGAAAATAATTAACTGAATGAAACCGAGGATAGACACAAATGCTGGAGTATATCAGCGTTTCGGGTCAAAACCCTTCATCAGATTGATTGGTCAGTCTGAAGAAGGGTCTCGAACCGAAACATCACCGATTCCTTCTCTCCAGAGATGCTGCCTGTCCTCCTGAGTTGCTCCAGGTTTTTGTGCTTATCTTCTGTTGTAACCAGCATCTGCAGTTCCTGCCTACACCCATTGTTACTGTGTAGACATTGTTAATATGCAGATCAGACAGTCACATTGGATTGGGGGGGTCAGGTAGCATGCCCGGAGAACGTGGGTAGGTGAAGTTTAAGGTCGGGACCCTTCTTTAGAGTAATTATCCTTTACAACAAGAAATTAATTTGCACCTCAGTTTTAAATAGCTGCCTCCTGTCTGTTATTGCTGCAGCAAGTAAGAATAGTATTGTTCCGTAACTGGTGTATATGACGATTTAACCCTCTTGATTCCCTTGGCCATGCTTGTAACCGTGTCCCCGTGTTTGACACTCGCATTCCACCACATATCTCATGGCACCCTTTAAAGTTCATGCATGTTTCAGCAAGATCACATTTCATTCTTCTTGGCTCCCAAGAAATACAGATCCGACCTCTTAAGCTTGTAATGATCGGACAAACCTCTCATACTGGGAATTAGAGTCATAGAGCGTGAAAACAGGCCCTTCTGCCCAACATGTCCACACAGACGAACATGCCTAATCTACACTAGTCCCACCAGTTAGCCTGCTGAAGCTCCGTTGGATTGCCTCCAAGGTTCATATATAGGGGCCCACAGTTGAGCCATGTACTGCAGGGTTGGCCTCAACCACAACACTGCACAATTGTAACTGTACTTTTCACATGTGCAATTTCTCTCCGTTCAGATTATAGTCTGCCTTTAGATTCCTCTTTCTGAAGTCCACCACCCTATTCTTTCTCCATTTTACATTTTCCACCCACTGCCTTAATTTATCTTTGTCCTGTTGCAGAGTTGAAACATTCTTATTGCAACTTCCCCTTCCACCTATTCTCATTTCACCGGCAAACTTGCATACCTTGTACTGTGCTCCCTCATCAAGAGTGTTTAATTGGCATATGTACTGAAAACGGAACAATTAAATTCTTGCAGCAGCTTACATAGGTCTGTAAACACAGTACTCAAAGATAACGTTTAAAAAATGATAAATTAAAAAACTCCAACATTAGTGTAATAGATTTCCAAAGTCCTTAGTGTGACCAAGATAAGTCATTGTTTAGTTGGGGTTTGTAGTGTTCACGAGCCTGGTGGTTGCTTGGAAGAAACTATTCTTTATCCTGGAGGTCAAGGTTTTCAGACTACCAAACTTTCTTCCTGATGGTAGGAGTAAAATGAGCACATGGCTACTGTTGTGTGGGTCCTTAATAATGCCAGCTGCCTTTTGTGAGGCAGCAGCTCTTGTAGATCCTTTCGCTGGCGGGGAGGTCAGTACCTGTTGTGGACTGAGCCATGTCCACTACTTTTAGCTATCTTCTTCATTCCTGGGTGCTCGTGTTTCTGAACCAGGCCATTATGTAACTAATCATTATGCTCTTTACCATACACCTGTCAAAGTTCAAGAGGGTATGAATCCACATACTGAATCTTCTCAATCTTCTAAGGAAGCAGAGGCATAGATGGGCTTTCTTTATGAAGAAGGGTCTCGACCCCCAAAAATTTGAAGAAAGGTCTCGACCCGAAACGTCACCCATTCCTTCTCTCCAGAGATGATGCCTGTCCCGCTAAGTTACTCCAGCATGTTGTGTCTATCTTTCGTTATGATTGCATCAATATGCTGGTTATTGATAGGGGATGATCAGCCATGATCACAATGAATGGCGGTGCTGACTCGATGGGCCGAATGGCCTCCGCCTGCACCTATTTTCTATGTTTCTATGTGTTCTTATTGTCTATTGATACTGATCGTATCCCCTGTGGTGGTAGGCAAATTGTAGTTGGTTTAGCTTCTTGCTAAGGTAGAAGTTAACCAACCTCAAAGTGCTTCGTCACCACAGACATTAGTGCCACCTGTGGAGAAGTTGAAGATGACCACAAAAACTCCATCCAGTTGGTCTGCGCCGGTTTTGAGAGAGTGACCAGGCAAACCATCAGGACCAGATGCTCTCCGAGGTTATATCCTCTTGAAGGATCTTCTGCCGTTGGCCTTGGTGACTGAGATTACAATGCCATTATGACCTGTGGGGACCAGAAAAGGCAAATCAGTGTTCTCCTTTTTGAAGCGTGTGTAGAATGCATTCAGCTTGTCCGGGAGCGATGCCGTGCTGTCGATTTAGCTGCCACTTGGTTTTGTCTTGTTCGCAGTTATGGTATGCAACCCTGCCACAGCTGCTGAAGTCTGTCTCGCCCTCCAATTTAAAGCGGAGGCGTCCCTTGATCTTTTGGCCTTTGGCCTTATCGAGGTCGTTCGTGTACGATGCTACGCTGTCAGACTTGAATACCTGAGATCTGGTCCTCGGAAGATTGTGGACCTCGTGGTTCATCCATGGCTTCCAGTGGGGGAATACTCAGATGGGTTTGGTGGTAACATACTCCTCCGTGCATTTCCTTCTGAAATTGGTAACAACCCTGGTGTTTTTGTTCAGGTCCATTGCCGGGTCCTTGGACATTGCCCAACCGTGGGTCAACAAATGCAACTGTTGATTTTGATCATTGATTTCCTGGTCATTAATATCAATAATAAATAATTGGGGGGCAAGAATTTATCCTTGGAAGCTCTATTACTTAAAACCCATTCCATTCCTCTATCTTCCTTGTGAATTAAGTCCATCCATACCGACAAACTTAGGAACTATAAGAATGAATGTGGTTTTAGTATTGCGAGGCTATGACAGCACGATGCTGCAGGAATCAGAGTTCAGTCCCAGCTGTTCTGCATCGATGTTAATCTTTTTGTCAAAGGGTCTGTTTAATATATATAGTTTTCAAAACTGCACCGTTCTCTGTCGACATTTTGCGAGCAGATTCTTGAACTTGCCATTTATGATACAAAGCTGGGTGGTAGAATGGGATATGAGGAGGATGTAAAGAGGCATCAGAGGAATATTAACAGACCAAGTGAATGACAATGGCAGATAAAATGTGGAAAGGTCAGCCAACTTGCAGAACCATTTTGAAAGATGGGGAAACTTGCAAATGGTGGGTATAGAGAGATGATTTCTGATTGAGCTTGACATGACATTAAGAGGGATCTAGATGTAATTGCTTCTGAATCACTGAAAGTTAATGCACAGATGTAGCAAGCAATTTTGAGGGAATGTGTTTCTTGTCTTTTATTTTAGGAGGATTTGTGTACAAGTGTGGAGACGTTGTATTGCAATTAAATGAGGCCCGTCAGACTGCATGTGTAATATTCTCCCAAACTCGGGAAGGATGCAATTGCGATAGAGACGTTGCCATGAAGGGTAACAAAGTTAATTCTTGAGCTGGGGTGGAAGCTTTGCAAGTGGACTGCAAATACATTTAATTTCTGTCCAGAAGAAATTATCTCATTGAAACTTGCACCATATTTGCAGTTTTTCTCATTTAATTCAAAGATGCTGCGCGGAATCGGGTCCTTCAGCCCACCGAGTCGGAGCCAAGCAGCAATTCCCGTGCAATAGCACTATCCTACACACAAGGGACAATTTACAA
Organism: Leucoraja erinaceus; assembly: GCF_028641065.1. NCBI lineage: Eukaryota > Metazoa > Chordata > Chondrichthyes > Rajiformes > Rajidae > Leucoraja > Leucoraja erinaceus. The sequence goes on along the minus strand of NC_073395.1, from coordinate 34,383,399 downwards.
TCTTTAGGTTTTACAATCTATACTGAAGCCAATTAACCTACAAACCTGTACGCCTTTGGATGTGGAAGATGAAGCACCTAGGAAAAACTTGCGGGGAGAGAGTACAAACTCCATACAAGCAGCGCCCAAAGTCGGGATTGAACCCGGCTTTCTGGCACTGGTAGGCAGCAACTACCGCCATGCCACCCCAACTTGATAGGGAGTGTCTAGAATCAAGGCTCAAAGTGTGAGCTCAGCCATTCAGAACAGAAATGAGGAGAAATATCTTCACCCAGAGAGTTTGGTGAATATTTGGAATTCTCTGTCCAAGCTCTGTGGAGATTCGGTCATACACCGTACATTCAAGATGGAGATCAACACATTGTTAAATATTGTGGCAAATCGGAATGGTGTAGAAAAGCTGGGCTAAGGGATAAGATCAGCCGCCACCACCACATTGAATGGTGGACTGGGTATAATGGGATGCAGGGGACGATGAGGCAGATGTGGAATGTTGCTACTCGTGTATCTATTTCTATTCATATGAACGATTGATGGAAGAAAATAATGCAGATGGATCTCTGGTAAAATCTGGAGCCATCTATAAAGTTTGTTTAAATGAATCATTTTTGATCAATCTGTTTATACATCCCTGTTTGTTTTTAGTTCTAGCTACAAATTAAACTATACACTTGCACCTTTTGGACTTTTTTGCTCTTTGGTGTTATCCAATGTAAGATGCTTCATACTGTTTGTCTCAAGTTATATAATTTTATTCAATGACAATATACTGGCCTCTCCAATGTCAGATCGGGATTCGGCCCTGCAGCATGCGTGACAATCATCTGAAGACGTGGTTTGGTGGCTGGGGGTGAAGGAGAAAACGTATAATGCATAAATGAAGGAATAAATCACACAGTTTTTTTTTTTTTTTAATTGTCCTATTTTTATTTTGTTTTTGTTTCAAAGTACCTTTGAACACCATGCTTATTCTTGAAAATCCTATTTAATTTTGTTCATGTCATAGGAGCAGAACTAGGCCATTTGGCCCATTGAGTCAGTGGACTGTAAGTTGTCATAAAGTTGGCCCTCCGCCATTGAATCATGGCTGATTTATCTTTCCCTCTCAACCCCATTATCATGCCTTCTCTCCACAACCCTTACTAATCAAGAATATGTCAATCTCTGCCTTAAACGTACCCAATGTCTTGGCCTCCACAGCCATTTGTGGCAATGTGTTCCACAGATTCGCCACCTTCTGATTATATAAATTGACTGCTGCAATTTCGTTCAGACTTCGGTCTGAATGACAATAAAAGGCTATCTATCTAAAGGCAAATCCTTTCATTCTGAGACTATGCCCTCTGGTTTAAGACTCCCACACTGCTGGAACCATCCCCTCCACCTCCACTCTATCCAGGCCTTTCACTATTCGATTGAATTTATACGTTCAATGAGGTCCCACATTTAATCCTTTTAAACTCCAGTGAGTGCAGACCCAGTGCCGTCAAATGCTCATCGTACATTAACCTAATCAGCACTGAGACCATTCCTGTAAACCTCCACTGGATCCTCTCCAACACCAGCATAATTCCTGCTTGGATATGGGGACTAAAACTGCTCACAATACTCCAAATGTGGTCTTACCAGTGCTTTGTGAAACCTCAGCATTACATCCCTGTTTTTGTATTCTAGCCCTCTCAAAATAAATGCCAACATTGCAATTGCCTTCCTTACTACCGATCGCAAAAGGTCAAAATTCCCTCGTCCAAATCATTGATGTACAACATGAAGAGTAGAGGCCCAGCACCAACACCTGCGGAACACCGCTAGTCGCTGGAAGACAATCAGAAAAGGCCCTCTTTATGCCACCTCTTTGCTTTTTGCCATCCAGCCAACCTTCTATCCCTGCTAGTTTCATCCCTCTAAAACTATGGGCTCTCATCCTCTTTAGCAGCAACTTGTGCAGCACCTTATCAAAACCCAGGTAAACAACATCCACTGGCTCTCCTTTTTCTATCCTGCTATTAACTTCCTCAAAGAACTGCAACAGATACATCAGGCAAGGTCTCCCCTTCACAAAGCTGTGCTGACTGGCCTTTTATCATGTGCTTGTCGGTTGCTAAATTGGTTTGCAACTCCCAATGGCTGTTTTACTTTTTGACTTATCCTCTTTCTGCAGTTTGATCTTATTTCTTATTGCTCTCTTCCATTTCCCTGCGCCATTGTTTATGACTGATGGGGCCACAGTGTTGGAAATTAACAATTCAAAAATGAATAGTCACTTTGTACCATACTTGACACTTCCAGAACAGTTGGAATTCTGTGCATTACACGGTCACATGATCAGGTTAAATATACTAACAGTGACTGCTTCTGATAGAAAACTAACTGATTCGTACAAGTGAAGCTGAACAAAAAAATAATAACATTTCTGTTTATGTAGCATCACTTCTGGAAAATCTCTCTTAGCCTTGCCTGTATCCTCCAATAGTTTCCATAAAGTCAATTGCTTTATTAAGTTATCCTTCAAATTTCAAAGTTCTGATTCCTTACAAGCCCTACCAATATCATAGACTGCTACCTAAATCTAATATGATTGACACAATAAATGAATATTTACAGCGTGCAATATGAGGTTGGATTATTGTTTAAATGACATTCTTCACTGCAGGTTTAGTGAGTTTCCTCTGGTCGAATCAGATATTTATATATTGCAATGTGTGCCTGTGGAGTTTAGGTCTGCCAGATACAATCTTGTTGGCCAGTGAACAATAAGTTGTCCTGAATATGCAAATTGATATCTGCGGCTTGTGCGACTGATATAAATGGTATAAAAACAGAAGTGCTATAGTATTGTCATTGACGGCAATGGACCCACAAAAAACTGCCTTTGCTTTCAGATGCAGCAGGGCAGCTGCTGATGTCACAAGCAGCTAACTTTGTTATTAGCACCAGTGCAACTGCAACCTATAACTTGACAAATATTGATTTTTTTTATCTCTATGTGACGTGCCACCATTGTTCCTTGTCACCCATGGCCGTGAAGAGGGATGAGAGCAAATGATCAAAAGCTTGTTATTGCTTTCCTATGAACAGTGATGGAAATGGGGGGGGTACACAGGGGGACGGCGTTCCCCTAGTTTTCAGTTTCCAGTTTCCATCCTGTGCGTGAATTTGCAGCTTTATCCCGCGCTACTTATTCCAAGGGCGAGAGAAAGAACGAGCGGACAGACGGACGAAAGCAACGATCATAGAGCGGAATAGATGACATTTCGGGTCGTGATCCTTCAGACCGAGTCAAGGGAAAGAGGAACAAGAGATACAGACGGTACTAAGGACAAATGAATGGAAGATATGCCTATATCTCCTCTTTCTCTTTCCCTTGACTGTCAGTCTGAAGAAAGGTCCAGTTGAATTTATGCATTTCGATGAGGTCCCACCCTTAATCCTTCTAAACTGCAGTGAGTGCCGGCCCAGTGCCGTCAAATGCTCATCATACATTCACCTAATCAGCCCTGGGATCATTCCCATAAACCTCACTGGATCATCTCCAACACCAGCATAATTCCCCCAATTTTCTTTGAAACGGTCACATGGTGAAAACTATTTAAAGTGTAATGCCTTGATGGACCAAAATGACCTATTTAGTTTCCAAAATGGTCAAGGTGCCACAGGTTTTAGAGAAAGCAAAACTATTTTGCAGTGGAAGTGTTCAGTTACTGACTAGCAATACCAAAGTTACTAGAGCGGACACTAGTATCTTTGGCAATACTTCCCCGTGTGGAAATATATGCAAGGATGAGAATTTCTCATTGCCAACTAATGTGATGAATAAATGATTTGGTATTTAATTATTCTGAAGGTTGTTCACATTTGTGATTGTGAAGGTGATTTAGGTAATTTCCGAGATAACTTTAGTTCCAATGGAAATTTAGTTTGCTTAATACTAGTTGAATAATCTTCCCACCTCGCCAATGTCTTGTGTTGCGGGGGTGGAGTTTGGGTGGGGGATGGAGACATAATTTATAGATGTTTACATCATCCATGTATCACAGCACATGACAACCAATTTAGATTTTGGTTTCAGTGAAGTTTGCAGGGAATGGTATGGTCCATGTTGTTTGGTTTCAGTGAAGTTTCCAGGGAATGTTGTAGAGCAGAGGAATCTAGGAATGTACATATACAGTTCCCTGCAAGTGGCATCACAAGTAGAAGTGGTCAAGAAGGCTCTCAGTACATTGGCCTTCATCCTTCATCAGACTGAGTATTAAGTATAGAAGGATATTATGTCACAGTTGTACAACTGACACAGTTGTACATCTTGACCATTTTGCCAGAACTTGTACGGGCTGACCTATAAGAAGAGGTTGGGCAGGTTTTATTCCTTGGAGCATAGAAGGCAGAGGGATGATCTTATCGAGGAATATAAAGCCATGTAATAAAGTCAAATGATAGGGTGAATGCCTTACCCAGAGTAGGGGAATCGAGGACCGGAGGACATGGGTTTAAGGTGAGAAGGGAATGATTTAATAGGAATCTGGGGCAACCTTTTCACACAGAGGATCCTGGGTGCATGTGATGAACTGCCAGAGGAGGTAGTTGAGGCAGGTACTATAACACCATTTAAAAGACATTTGGACAGGTACATGGATAGGAAAGGTTTAGAGGGATATGGGCTACAAGTGGGGAGGTGGGACTAGCGTGGATGATGCATCTTGATTGGCCTTGACAAATTGGGCCAAAGGGCCTGTTTCCATGCTGTAAATACATGCTATGACTGTAACACGTGCAAAGGAGGCAGATAAATCTTGGCACAGCACGAGTTTAATATCTGATTGGATTTTTATTGACATTTCATCAAGAATAATCCATCATCAAGCAAAAATAGCCATGCTCTCCATTGACATAATGAACACGCAGAAAAGGTCTGTAACTTTACAGTGACAAGGGGGCACTTTTCTCCCACATATCATTTAATTCTGCAAAGTTCCTGCTCAGCACTGCTCCAATGTATTAATTAAGTCTGCAATATTTTAAAGTTTCCAAATGGCTGCAAGAATTTTATTGGAGTTCCAACAGTTCTCATTTACATTTTACCAACATACAGCAATATCTGCTCTTCTTGTCATTTAAATATTTGTTTGCGGTCACTTGACGGCTGAGTTAAGAGGTACGGCCTTTGTGGAAAGTCAAAGGTATTTTTAAAAGAAGGCCCGGGTTGAAGGGAATGTAATGGATGCCATCTACGTTGAGTTTCAAAAACTGTTTGACAAAGTACCACAAAAGGTTGGGTAATAAAACTGAGGCAAATGTGGTGGTTGGGGCTGCAAATTACTGGTTGCCCGGGTGCCAATGACCACCCAAAGTGCCGCCGGGCAACCTAAATGCCGAGTCATTTTCCACGGCTTGGCACTGCAGATACTGGTTTATACCGAAGATAGACACAAAAACTGGAGTAACTCAGCGGGTCAGACAGCATCTCTGGATAAAAGGAATGTGACGTTTAGTGTCGGTGGTGACGATGTAGTGCGGAGCAAACATACGGGGTGTGGGGTGACGGCGGGTCAGAGCGAATGATGGGCCCCGCACAGCAGGAGCCATGGCAGCGATAATGGCAGCAACAGCGGCAGTGAAAGCGGCTCCTCCTCGTCCCACACCCCGCCCGCCCTGATAGTGGCCGCTGCTTGCCAATCCAGTAACAGCGATACTGCTTTCAAAACAAACCTTCCCACACGCCGAGGCCGGGAGGAGGGGGAGGCCCCCTTCCGCTGTCTGAAGCAGCTGCACTGTTCAGCCCCGCATCTTCTGTTGGCTGGTGGAGGAGGGGAGACGGTCGTGAGGAGATCCCAACTGCCTCCCCCTTTGGCGGCAGCATTTGGCGGTGGACAGGAACGGCCAACGCAGCGGGGCGATGATACCGTGCCTGTCCGATGAGCGCTGACCTTCCTTCCTCCCCACCTCCTCTCTCTCTTTTGGACGCCCCCCCCACCCCCCCTTAACCTGGGACCCCCTCCTCTCCACTGATTCCCATTTTCGCCTCTATTCAGTCCTCACTGACATCCCCTCCCCCCATCTATTCATCCTGCACTGATCTCCCTATCCACCTCGCATTGATTCTCATGCTCCCCCCGCCCCATCCATCCTACACTGGTCCCCCAATTCATCCTGTACTCTCCCCCTTTCCCATCCATCCTGCACTGCCTTACCCATTCATCCTGTACTGATCCCCCCCGATCCATCCAGTGCTGATTCCACCATTCATCTTTTACTGATCCCCTCATTCATCCTGTACTGATCTTCCCATTCATCCTGTACTGATCCCCCCCCCCCCCCCCGTCAATCCCGTACTGATCCACCCCATTCAACCCCACCAACATCCCCTGCGCTCTCCACTCACAAATGTACCTATTCCAACCAGCACACTAATTCCCCAGCCTCAATCCATCCATCCCGCACCTTGCCTTCTCCCCCCCCCCCCCCCCCCCCCCCCCCCATCTATCCATCCCGCACTGATTCACAGCCCCCCCCCCAGACCCTACTGTTCTGGAAATGTCTTCTGAGCGAAAATTGACTGTTTGATAATGGAATGCAATCAAATGTGTTTTAAATCCCAATGTTATTATTTGTTTCAATCTATAAAGATGGATTAATTAAATTGTGAACACGGGAAACATTAAAACCGCAGGGTTCGATTGTCACTGCTACCATTGACACGTTATTACAGAATTCATTTTAACGGCAAATCAATGTTTTTATTATTGAGTATCAGTACTGTTATTTAATGAGCAACATTCACAACTATACATTGGATTTATCCAGGTTTTACTTCTACAGTCAGTCATATACATCACAAATTTGGTCAGGAGATATTTCAGTTGAAATTTTAACGTTAATTCTGAAGTGGGAATGATGGAAACAGCATTTATCAATAATTTTTTTTAAATCTGGTGCGTACAAACTGGGTATCTTCATTGCTGTTCACAACACATACATCTAATCTGAATGTCCGGTAACGTGGCATTTTGACACCTTTAAACATATTACCAAAAGAACATTTGCTGCAGTTATGTCCTTTGGCCATCTCTTGTCAGTTAGTGTAATGTTTAACCTGTCAGATGGGTATAGTCGGTTTTAACAGCTATTATCATAAAATGCCTTTAGAAATTTCCTTGCAACCTGTATATTTTGTTGTGGATAAATTATGTGGGAAGCGAGAGTGTTTCTGTACCAATAGCAATAACGACCCATGCTATGGCCATGTCATGATAATTTTCGGTCCTTCACAGAAAACATGCTTGCATCAATCTGTAGTGTGCATGGTTAAGCATATATGTTACCATGGTCCAGGATTTATTGACACAGGTTGATCATACGCTGAATAATCCAACCGCATTTTTGTTGGGAAGTGGAAAGAACTAATAGAAATTGCATTAATTGCAATGTGTAAAAAGAGTTGAGATACTGTATTATAACTTTGCCGCATGTCATTCTGGTATATATCATGTCTTGATTGGTGAATATGTTTAGTTTGTGACTTTATTTGAAGCAGAAATAACATGTGAATGCTTCATTGAGCATAATTCCGACTGATAACTACGCACTTCGTCCGAGCACATTATCGCACACGTCATGCAAGCCGTCTTAAATGACCACCTAAGCTGTCATTTGGCAACCTAAAAAGCTGCCTGAGCTGCCTGGCTGGCAACAGGGAAAAAAAGTTAAGTGAGAGCCCTGGGTGGTGTGCGGGGAAGGTGGGTGGTCATACAGGTAGCTTTGATTGAAAAACAGATTTGGTTAAGAGCAGCAAATATCAAGTCATGATAAATTAAAAAAAAAATTCAAACCGCAAATGCTGGGAATCTATAATAAATCTATCTGGAAATATTTTGTGTCAGCTAGCATTCTGTGAAGACACATATCGAACTAGCACATATGGTCAGTGATCCTTCATCAGAACTTAAATGTCATGGTAAATAGCTATTTTTTTTAAGATCCGAGGATGTAGGCAGAAGTCTTCCTAAGTTCTCTGTCTGTAGCTCTTGAAGATACCACATTATGAGAGCAATGGTCAAGAGTCGAGAATGTTTTATTGTCGTGTGTCTTGAAACGATGTAGAGAAGATTTGCCACAGTGGCTGATGGTGTAAAGGATTACGGCTGCAGGTTAGATTGGAGAAGCTAATTTGTCCTGCTTAGAGAAAAATATGTCAGGGACAGAGGATTTGGGTGGGCTTTAGATGAAGTAGACATAAGCTGTTATCTTTTGCTGAAACATAACAGCTTGGAGCCAACAGCTTACCTGGGATGTTGGATCTTACTTGGCTGCTGAAAATCTAGTACGGGATTTAAGTGTTACTACATTATTCTGGTCTGCAAGTTTCCAAATTGCAAAGGACGCAGTTGAACCGTTTGATGTATTTTCCTTGCTCGTGTAAATTAGGAAAAACTGAGAACAAATTTGCAACATTGCAACAATCACTGAGTTATATCTCAGTAAATTTCCTTTGGCTTAAAAAGTTAATATTTTAGTGGTGGTTTAGATAAGCCACACGTACAGCTGCGCTCATTAGTGTACAGGTAAAATGTCACGGTGCATTTTAATGTGTTGGGCAAAAGGCATGATGTGCAAAGAGACAATGAGATACAGTTTCTGATTGGGAATTCGCTGGTCGGATGTGTGATGTCATTCAAGCACCGGCTCCCCTCAAGGCTGTGTGCTCAGCCCGCTGTTGTTCACACTGCTCACACATGATTGTGCTGCCAGATTCAGGGACAATAAAATCATAAAGTTCGCGGACGACACTACAGTGGTGGGACTCATCAGTGGAGATGACGAAACAAGGTACAGGGAGGAAGTAGAACAACTGGTGGACTGGTGCGGCAAAAATAACCTGGAATTGAATGTCGAAAAAACTAAGGAGATGGTTGTCGACTTCAGGAGGGCGCAGCCAGAGCATACACCGCTCAACATTAGTGGCACTGCAGTGGAGAGAGTGGAGAGCATAAAGTTCCTCGGTGTGCAGATAACGGACAACCTCACCTGGTCCAGGAACACCACTGGGACCGTCAAACGGGCCCATCAGCGACTGCACTTCCTGAGGAAACTAAAACAGGCCTCACTCCCCACCAACATCCTCAGGACTTTCTACAGGGGCACGGTGGAGTCTGTACTCACGTACTGCATCAATACGTGGTACTGCACCTGCAACTGCTCGGACAGGAAGGCTCTGCAGAGGGTAGTGAGGGGAGCAGAGAGGATTATTGGCGTCTCCCTACCCTCGGTACAAGAACTGTTCCAGAGCCGCTGTCTGAAGAAAGCACAGAGAATTGCCAAGGACAAACTGCACCCCCTCCACACACACCTGGATCTCTTGCCATCAGGCAAGAGATATCGAAGCATCAAAGCCCGGACTACGAGGCTGCTAAACAGCTTCCTACCACAGGCTGTGAGGCTGCTAAACAGTCACTCTGCACTCACAGTCACTTGACTTGACTCTGCGGCTGGCACGGACACTTTAATAACTGGCACTGGCCACTCAAATCAGCGGCCCCGGACATTTTTTTATGATTGGTTTACTGTTTTTAACATTGTGTTTTTTACCTGATTTTAACTATTTATTCTGTTCCATCAGGGACTGGATTGTTTTTTTTAGTGTTATTATGTGAGAAGTGTTTTAAATTTCATGTGCGAGGCTCCGCTATTCACTGGGAAACGTCTTTTCATTTTGCACTGTACTTGTTGCTTGCAAGATGACAATAAAGGTTGATTGATTGATTGATTGATTGATTGATGGAATAAATCAGTCAGGGTTTTCAATAGGACTTCAGTGGAGAAGTTATTGCAGGACTGCAGAGTGAGAACTGGACTAGCAGATGCAAGGAACTGCAGATAAATAAAACAAAGTGCTGGAGTAACTCAGCAGGTCAGGCAGCATCTCTGGAGAACATGGTGGATATGTGACATTTCGGATTGGGGCTTTTCTTCGGACTGGAAAAGTCTCTTGCCCCGAAATGTTGCTTATCCATGTTCTCTAGAGATGCTTCTTGACAGTGAGTTACTCCAGCACTTTGTGTATTTTAATAGGACTATCTGGGTTGCTCTGCAGACCTGGTACACACTCAGTGGGTCAAAAGGCCTAGTGTGCTGTTCTGATTGAATTCCATGGTCATGAAAGTAAGTATATGACAGAGCCATTCAATATTTCATCACATCATCTGTATGCATGGATGAAAATATGCCCTAAGCAGGCTATTCTCAAGAACATCAAAACGACTATATACTGACTATAGTGAGAAGTAAACATGAACAGATTTATTCTCCGAATGGCAAGTAGAAAGAAATGGAATTGAGATATCATTTATTTTATATAAATGTAACGTCAGGATTTGTCTGGAGATTTTGCACATTTGCGATGTGATTTGAAACTATCCCTATGTCTGTGGAAGTAAACAAGCCTATAACCTATCTAATAAGAAAATCCTGACCGAATGGTTTCAGGACTTCACACATTTTGCAATGTGGTTTAAATATATAACGTAAGTGACTTTTGTACGAGGTTTAATATGCAAAATTAATTAAATTCAATTTACTATTTAATTAGTAGCTTTATTCATGTCCCATGCTAGAAATCTCTTCTCATGAGCGTTTATAAAACTAACAGATTGTAGATACCCAGCTGTTTTTGTGATAGTTCCTGGGTGGAAATATCGGGGCAGGGATGCTCTGCAGGGATATAATTACTGTGCTAATGCCACAATGGTATTACTTAGTCACAGATCTTTTCAAAGTCCCTTTATGTCATACTTAACTATAATCAAAGGGCATTGACCTTTTTAGCTACAAGCCATTTATATTTTATACTTGGTAATTAACAGTCAGTGTAATCTTTCAGTCCACTGATTCCACTGTCTGCTTTCAAATGTTAAGATGTGTTGCAGTGCATGGGTTTTAATAAATGTCAAGTTTGGATTTTATTGCGGAATGATGTTGCATTATGTTGTCATCAGAACAACTTGTGATTATTTCAGGCCTTAATGCACTTATTTCCCAAGGTACCTCTCGGCAGTGTCATTAAATTTGGCAGTGGGCCACGGACCTGTATGACTCCTCAAATTGCCAGGAGTGTGAAATGTAGGTTTAAGATGGTGTCTTAATCAAAAATATTGATGAAGCGCTGTAAAGCTTTTGGCGATTCTCCAGATGTTGCACCAAGAACGTGGACAAAGACATGGATTGCGAGGGAACTCTGGGAAGTTAATAGCGATATGGAGACGCATGGAATGGCAGAAGCTGGTTTACACAAAGTGCTGGGATAACTGGGCGGGTCAGGCAGAACATGGATTGAACATGGATAGATAACTTTACAGTTTGGGACCCTTCTTTAGACTGATTATCATCAAGGGGAGAAAGCTAGAAGAGTAGTGGGGGGGTGGGACCAAGCTTGTCGAGTGATAGGTGGATACTGGTTTGGGGGTTTGATTGGCAGATTGGTGGGCAAAGATTAGAGATGGGAAGAAGGCAAAAGGCTGTACCATGGAGAGAGGAGCACAAAATGTGGACAAAGGAAGGGATGGGGGTGGAAGGAGAAAGATATCTGGACTTCCACGGCTATGCTGATGACACCCAGATCTACCTTGGCACCAAATCCCCCACACCACCCCTCTCCCATATCAACTCCTGTTTGTCAGCTATAAAAACCTGGATGCAACATAACTTCCTCAAACTCAACAGCGATGAGACAGAATTCCTCCTCATAGGCTCCAAATCCACACTCAGCAAAATCAATAACCCCACTCTCACCATCGACGGCACCACTGTCTCCCCATCTCCCCAGGCCCGCAACCTTGGCGTGATCTTTGATTCCACCTTCTCCCTTGAGCCTCACATCCGCCATGTCATTAAAACCTCCTTCTTTCATCTCCGCAACATCGCCAAACTCAGACCCTCTCTCACGCCCCCCGCTGCTGAAAGACTCATCCAGCGATAAGACACTGAATTCACTTCTCCTGGCATCAGCTCCTCCACAGCCACCACTCCAGCAAAACTCATCACCCACACCAAATCCTGGCTCACTCACTCCAGTCCGAAACAACTTCACTGGCTTCTCATCCCCCACCGGATCACCTACAAAATCCTGATCCTCACCTACAAAGCCCTCCGTCATCTGGCCCCACCATATCGCACTGACCTCCTCTCCCCCTACCAACCCTCACGGTCCCTCAGATCCACATCAGCCGCTCTCCTCTCCATCCACAAGTCCATCCTCCGCAGTTTTGGGGACAGAGCCTTCTCCAGGGCAGCTCTCCCAGGCTCCAAAACTCCCTCCCCCAACTGATCCCTCTTGTCCCTCACCATCTTCCAGTCCCGCCTCAAGACCCATCTCTTCACCTCTGCCTATCCTTATCCCCACGTCCCCCTCCCTTTTCATCTGTGCATGAATTGCCTCGTATTGTGTTTTGTATTGAATTCTGTATTTACTTTGTGTACTAGTCATGTCTCTACTATTTATTTCATTCCCCTTACATTTTTTTCCTCTACCTGCTAAATTTTTGTAAGGTGTCCTTGAGACTCTTGAAAGGCTCCCATAAATAAAATTTATTATTATTATTATAATATCATTAAATTGTGAAGGGTGCAAAAAAAGATTTACAAGGATGTTAGTAGTTCTGGAAGATTTGAGTTATTGGGGGGGACGGACTGCATCTAGTTCTCCTGGAGCATAGGGGACTGAGGGGTGACCTTATGGAGGTTTATAAAATCATGGGGCCTAGATAAAGTGAATAGCCATTGCCATTTTGCCCCTTTAAATCTTTTCCCTCTCCAAACTGGTCAACATGTGGTGAAGGTGAGAGGGGAAAAGATTTAAAAGGGCCCGAAGGACAACTTTTTCACACACGTTTGTGTGCATGTGAAGGAGTTACCAGAAGTAGGAGTCAAGGTGAGCACAGATACATAGATAGGAAAATGTTGGAGCGATATTAACCTGGCACTGGCAAATCATACTAGCTTAGTTTGTCTGCTTGGTCAGCATGGTCAAGTAGGACCGAAGGGCCTGCTTCACTGTTATATAGCCCTCTGTCTCTATGATGTAGAAGAGGCTGTTTGTGGAGAGCCAATCACAAGTTGACACCAGCGGAACGGAGATTTGGAAAATTATATGGACTTTTGAGGATTATACTTTAGGAGGTTAGAAGACTGGAGGGATTGGAACGCTAGGTTGAACATTTTACCATCACCTCTTTGTTTAATACGCTTCTGTCAACAGTAAACACCATGGCTATGAATCATTGGTCTGAGTCAGAAAATGGTTAGCAGAGGTTTGCATAAACTATAATTAGTAGCGTGGAAGCTGAGGTTTTTGGAATAGAAACATTGAGATGGAACATGCTTGATCTTTGGGTATTGCAGCACTGTCCATTCCAGTCTCTGCGAACTCCTGGCATCCACGGCTACAGTTATAATCTAAAACCATCAAGGAGTTGTAGGTTTACTGTTTGCATTTGCGCTGGATCATTGCTCTTGAAACCAATTTTTCCTGGGGACGATGGTCAGACGTTGCATGGAGATGAAAACACTAAAAACATCCACGTTGCAGCTGGCCGTGCAGCATCTGTAAAAAGTGAAGAATAGTTAACGTTTCAGCTCAATCCTTGTCAGACCTTGCAAATTATCCCCCTTTGACACTTAAATTCTCCTGTCTTTGATTCTCCTCCAAACATTACATTGCCTCTTCCCCCATCGCCTTCCTCTGCACCCTAAATTGTGTTTCTAATTGCTGCCAATACTAATGGAAGGCCATAGACAAACAATGTTAAATCTGTTTCTCTGCACAGATTTAACCAGGCTTGAGTAATTCCCGACATTGTTTGCTTTTCAGCTTTCCGGCAAGAACAGTATTTTTCTTTTTTTTTCTCTCCGGGAATTGGACATTAATGTATACTTGAAAGACAGCAGCCGTCAGAGTCTGATTGAATGATACTCTGGGCTTGCGGTTTTATTGTCTTCTCCTCTGTTCTTGAGGTCAGATGTTGGATAGATTGGAGGGTTAGAGGACATAATTAAGCACTATATACTGAAGGGAGCATGCAATGAAGTACTGAATGTCAGACAAAGCTCTGAATAAGTGAATCTCTCCTTTAGATTCAGTTTATTACTGCCTTGATTCATCGGCTACTTGCAAAATAAAGCGGTGTAAACCTAAGTATCCTTGCGTGAGTGACAAGGGGCAATTGTTATTTGACCTGGATAAATACCATGTCTCTTGTCGCTGTAACATCAAGCATCAGGAAGAGTACAACAGACAATTTAATGTGTGCTGCTGAGCATTTCCAGTTGAGATAAATATCCAACTGGAGAATATATATTTTATAGCTAATACAAATGTTAAAGTGCTGAACGATATTTTGTCTAGTACATTTGCTTCAGCAAGTATAATGATTTGAATAGAATAAATATTTGGCAAAAACTTCAATCAACTGATTTTCTATCTTTTGGAATTATGAGAAACATTCTTCTCCATATCCTAAGACCCATCTTTGGAACATTGCCATCTTATCATCAGAACAGTCCCATTTATCAGCCTATAATTCTCAGATTTTTCTAAATTTAAATTACCATGCAGCTACTATTATATGTAAGCTCTTTACAGTAGCAAGTTGAGATGAAGCACTGAATTATTTTGGGTACATTTTTATGAAAATTTCAAAAAAAATGGGCAAGATAGCCAACTGTGTCTCAGCTGGAATTTGACATAGCGCCTGCTGTGAATATTTCATGGTAATCACTGTCTTTAGGACCAAAACACAAATCTTTTATCTGTATGCTCATCATTTCTTTGCATATTTATTGAAATAACCAAATTACAATCTCAATTTGCATATCGCATTTAAATACATTGGGTTTAAGATGGAATTTGTGTTTAGAGATACAGCGTGGAAACAGGCCCCTTCGGCCCACAGAGTCCACACTGACCCAGCGATCCCCGCACATTAACACTATCCTACACACACTAGGGACAATTTACGTTTATACCAAGCCAATTAACCTACAAACCTGTACGTCTTTGGAGTGTGGGAGGAAACCGAATATCTCGGAGAAAACCTACACGGGTCACGGGGCGAACGTACAAACTCCGTACAGACAGCACCCGTAGTCAGGATCGAACCCGGGTCCCTGGCACTATAGGTTAGTGACTCTACTCCTGCTCCACCATGCCGCCCTCCGATTTCTCGGTTAGTTTGTGATCTACAGCTATTTAATTTCACACGTTGAAGCTATGTTACCTGTAGCTTGGAATATTTTGATGTGGCACAAATTTAGATTTGAGAAACATGATTATGGTGTCATATTTTATTTTCAAGGCTTGCTTGTCACAGCCAGAATGCACAGTGCACATATTTGCATTTCCTTTCAGAGGCACGGGAGATTATATGATGCAGATTTAGGTTGTACTTATGGGATATCACCCCCACTGAGATTGATACGTGCTGTTTGTGGAATCACTGTGTTTACACAATATTTTCAGCTTCACATCCGTGCTGTCAGGAACTAGCCCGAAATGTCATTATTTCAGCAATAATATGTGTCAAGTCCAGGAATAATTGCATCCCTGTGATTGCCAGTATAGCAAAATGATTCAGAGTGCTGTTCTTTCTGGGCTAAGCTTCAAATTTAAGGCTGCACAATCTCCCACACACAGTCACATTCCAAAGATTTGAAATGGCATTCTATTTTATGTTCAGTCCCAGCCCTGCAAATCATCTTTAATGCGTGCAGTAGTTGGGGCTATACGAGCATTTAGTAATATGGTACATATCCATGTTGAAATAACTATTGCTAGAAAATGTTATTTGTATGTACCCACAGCTATTGCATGATGAATTATGGCACAACTGTATTAATAGATCACAGATTTAAGAATTATGGCTTTTTCCCTATTTATTATGATTATTTCTCCTGATCGTTTAATTTTCTCCTCTGCGCTTCAAGTCATGAGAGGGGACTATTCCTCTTCTTTAGAATAAGCTTGATCACAATATCGTGTGTGTGTGGGGGGGGGGGGGGGGGGGGGGGGGGGGGAGATATGGGCTTCTATCAGACAATGTTAGAGTGGCATGTACCTGACCATTAAGATTGCTACAAATGAGACTGATCTAAATACCTGCTGTGGGCTACCAAGAGGGGACATGTGAAAATCCACAGCACAAGTCTTGCAAAAGGACTTTCCCTGCACCCTGCCTCCAGCTATCAAACCTGAAGCTAGCCAGTGTATTCTTTCTAGCAGAAATAAAATAATTTAATCCCTGGTCACCAGTCACATTTTTTTTGGTTCCAAAACAATCATGGTTGCATGTTAAAATCCAGCATTTTCAAATAATAAATAATGAAAAGTAAATCATAAATTGCCTGCTGCTTTCAATGGTAGGCAGCATCTGCACTCACTATATAATGGTGGAAAACGACAACCAAAGAAGAGAATGTGATAGAGAAGGAACACGGCATACTTGCCTTTATTGGTTGGGGCATTGTGTATAAAAGTTGGCAAGATGTATTGCAGCTGTATAAAACTTGTTAGGCCACAGTTATGCCCCTGTCCCACTTAGGAAACTTGAACGGAAACCTCTGGAGACTTTGCGCCCCACCCAAGGTTTCCGTGCGGTTCCCGGAGGTCTTACCTTCCACTACCTGCAACCTCCGGCAACCACCTTCAACTAGCATCGCAACCGGCTTCAACTAAAAAATTACCGATTTTTAAAACTGAATTTTTTTAAATAATCGCCGGAACATAGAAGAAGCGGAAACCACTTTCGACCATTAGGGAGACTGACAAAAACCTCCGGGAACC
Organism: Leucoraja erinaceus; assembly: GCF_028641065.1. NCBI lineage: Eukaryota > Metazoa > Chordata > Chondrichthyes > Rajiformes > Rajidae > Leucoraja > Leucoraja erinaceus. The sequence continues at coordinate 34,366,574 of NC_073395.1, read as the reverse complement.
GCACGGAAATCTTGGGTGGGGCGCAAAGTCTCCAGAGGTTTCCGTTCAGGTTTCCTAAATGGGACGGGCATTAGAGTCTAGTGTGCAGTTCCGAACACCACACTAAAGGAAGGATTGGAGAAGGTGCAAAAGCTTCACCCAGATGTTGTCTGGATTGGAGTGTATTAGTTGGCAAAACTTACATTGTTGTTTCTGGAGTGTCAGAGGCTGAGGTGTGTCCTAATGCAGTTAACAAAGAGGCATAGCTGGGGTAGATATTCGGTGGTCTTCCCATTGTGGAAACGCCAAATATTTAAGATGAGAGGGCAAAGTTTAAAGATGATGTACAAGATACGTTTTTTAAGTGTAGTAGGTGCTTGGAAGATGTTAGAAGTAGATATGATGGTAAGACTTGAGAGGTATTTAGACAGACATGAACAGACAGGGAATGCAGCCCATGTGCAGACAAATAAGATGAATTAGATTGGCATCATAGTTGGGGCAGACATGGTGGTTCCTGTTTTTGCGTTCTATTTACCAAATCTGAAAACAAATCTAAACATAGGATCCAAAATCGGAATTGCTTCTTAACTTGTCTAGCTCAGGACATTTTTAATGTGTGAATGGTCATTCCCAGAAATGTCAGAATTGCTTAAATTTCCATTTTCATGAACAAAATATTCAACTTCCTAGTGCATTGCCCCCAATCTCCTGCTCTAAAATGTTAAATGCTCATTGTTTTTACCTAGTTCTCTTGGATGAGTGTTCAGTGTGATGTTGCTGTTCGGTCTGCTTGATAACGTCTGGGTTTTTGGACATTTCTGCGCTCGAACACACAGCTGATGACAACTTTCAGGCATTGTATGCTGCTAGAACCCCAGTGGCTGCTTTTAAACTGAACTGCAAAATCTGTTGCTGTTCAACTGACCACATCACAAATGAATGATGCATGATAATGATGCATGAAGTAGAGGTATACTTTGAAGATGGACACAAAATGCTGGAGTAACTGAGCGGGACAGGCAGTATCTCTGGAGAGAAGGAATGGTTGATGTTTCGGGTCGAGACCCTTCTTCAGACTGAGGGTGATGGGAAAGCGAAATGAGAGATGTAAATGGTGATGTAGAGAGATATAGAACAAATGAATGAAAGATATGCAAAAAGTAATGATGATAAAGAAACAGACCATTGTTAGCTGTTTGCTAATGAACAAGAAGCTGGTGTGACTTGGGTGGGGGAGAGGGATATATATATATAGAGAGAGAGAGCGAGGGAATGCAGGGGTTACTTGAGTTTGGAGAAATCAATATTCATACTACTGTTCTTCCATTTTGTGTTTCACCTCACTGTGACAAGTGAGGAGACCTAGGACAGAAAGGTCAGTGTGGGAATGGGAAGGGGAATGAAAGTGTTTGGCAACCGGGAGAGCAGGCGGACTGAGCGAAGGTGTTCACCGAAACAATCGTCCAGTCTACGTTTGGTCTCCCCGATGTATAAGGGTCCACATCTTGAACAACGGATACAGTAGTTGAGGTTGGAGGAGGTAGAAGTGAACCTCTGCCTAACCTGAAAGGACTGTCGGGGTCCCTGGACAGAGTCGAGGGAGGAGGTATAGGGACAGATGTTGCATCTCCTGCAGGGGAAGGTACCTGGGGAGGGGGTGGTTTGGGTGGGAAGGGATGAATTAACCTGGGAGTTGCGGAGGGAACATTCTCCGCAGAAGGCGGAAAGGGGTGGAGATGAGAAAATGGAACTAGTGCTGGCATTACCATTGGAGGTGGCGAAAATGTTGGAGGATTATGTGTTGTATGCAAGGGCTGATGGGGTGAAAGACAAGGTCTAGGGGGACTCTTTCCCGGTTGGGACTAAGGGGAGGGGGAGCAAGGGCGGAGCTATGGGGTACCGAGGAGACAAGTGTGAGGGCCTCATCTATGATGGAAGAGGGGAACCTAAATTATGAGGACATCTCGGATGTCCTGGTATGGAACACCTCATCTTGGGCGCAGATGCGGTGTAATTTACTTTGTTGCAAACCCTTCAGCTTTACTGGATTTGGAGAAGCTACGAACAAAGCATAACATATGGAGTCACCATTCTGTAATTTGAAATTAACAGATGCACATGGTCATGCGACAAAGCTGTGTGCGACAAATACATTCAGTACAATGTACATTGGGTATTAGCAGTCTTTGACAGCCTTAATTTCCAAATGGTTGGTTATTTATGTGACCGATAGCAACTGTTGCCAAATCCAATAATACTGTGTTTAAGAAGGAACTGCAGATGCTGGAAAATCGAAGGTATTACCTCCAATAATACTGTGGTCAGTCAGTGATTTGGCAACTTAATGCATCAAAGTCATCACATTTCGTAAAGTTCACACCCAAGATATTTGGGGGTGAGTGAAGACTTGACAAAAGTGTAATGATAAAATCAGTTAATTTAGAAAATTAATAGTGCAAGACTTTGCAGACAAAACAATTTTTTGGAAATACAATTCACATTTTTGCTTCCAGGTTCAGCCTATTATCTTATAAGTTGACCTCAAACTCAAATTCAATTATAATTTTAGTGCTCTAAAATGTTCTGTTGCAAAAAGTTAATTGAAGTATAAAAGAGTTGATTTAATTGCTTACATTTTGTTTATCAGTCTACCACTAGACAGCAAGCAGAGGCTAAACTAGAAGTAAGGAGTGATTTGAGGTATTTTCATGCTGGGTATAAAGTTCAGCTCAACTTGCCCATACCAACCAAGATGCCCCATCTATGCTAGTTCCACCTGCCTGGGATTGGCCCATGTCCTTCTAAACTTTTCCTATCTATTTTCCTGTCCAAATGTCTTTTAAATGTTGTTATAGTACCTGCCAATGTTGGGCGAGTCCAGAACCAGGGGCCACAGTCTGAGAATGAAGGGGAAGCCAATTAAGATTGAGGTGAGAAAAAACGTTTTCACCCAGAGAGTTGTGAATTTATGGAATTCCCTGCCACAGAGGGCAGTGGAGGCCGAGTCACTGGATGGATTTAAGAGAGAGTTAGATAGAGCTCTGGGGGCTAATGGAGTCGAGGGATATGGGGAGAAGGCAGGCACGGGTTATTGATAGGCAACGATCAGCCATGATCACAATGAATGGCGGTGCTGGCTCGAAGGGCCGAATGGCCTCCTGCACCTATTTTCTATGTTTCTGCCACAACTACCTCATCTGGCAGCTTGTCCCATATACCCACCAACCTCTGTGGAAAAAGTAGTTTGTTGGATTCCTGTTAAATCTTCCCCCTCTCAATTTAAACTTATGTCTCTGGTTCTTGATTCTGCTACTCTGTGTAAAAAGACTATGCATTCACCCCATCATGATTTTACACATTGTATAAGAACACCCCTCAGCCACCTGCACTCAAAGGGAAGGTACACAAAAATGTGGAGAAAATGCAGGCATCTATGGAGGGAAATAGGCAACGTTTTGGGCTGAAACCCTTCTTCAGACTGATGGGGGGTGGGGGAGAGACGGAAGGAAAAAGGGAGGAGGAGGAGGAGCCCGAGGGCGGGGGGATGGGAGGAGACAGCTCAAGGGTTAAGGAAGGGGAGGAGACAGCAAGAGCTAGCAAAACTGGGAGAATTCAACGTTCATGCCATCAGGACACAAGCAATCCAGGCGGAATATGAGGTGCTGTTCCTCCAATTTCAACGATCGCCCAACCTCCGCTTAGTCTCCCCGATGTAAATCAGCTGACATCTAGAGCAGCGGATGTAGTAGATGAGGTTGGAGGAGATACAGGTGAACCTTTGTCGCACCTGGAATGACTGCTTGGGTCCTTGAATGGAGTCGAGGGGGGAGGTGAAGGGACAGGTGTTGCATTTCTTGCATTCCAAGGGAATGCCAGCCCAACCACTCCCTGTAGCTCAGTCCCTCAATTCCTGGCAACATCCTTGTGAACCTCCTCTGCACTTTCCCAGCTTAATCTCAACCTTCCTATATCAGGGTGACTAAAACTGAACACAATACTCCAATTGCAGCCTGACCAATATATTGTTCAGCTGTAAAACAGCTTCTATACTCAGTACCCTCACTAATGAAGGCCAATCTACTGAAATCTATTCCGAATTTAAATGCCTGGCCAAGCCAGCTAGAGACCGGCTCAGTGAATACTTTGAAGCAAACAAGCCGAGTCATTCCAAAATCATCTTTAAATGATACATTAATTTTCCTTCATGTTCCAGTGTGAATAGGTTCCCCATAAATGCTCTGCCTAATTTTTATCCAGTCAACCATTTTGAAATGTGTTATTTTCAAAAGTCATCACAGTCTAAATGTGCACTCTGCATATGTGGATTATTGCTCTGCTTTGCATCTCAACAAAACCCTGCCACTTAGAATTGGAAACCACTTCTTGCTGTCTCTTGCCCCAGTTTCAAAAGCCGTCAAAAAGCAACTCTCTTTTAAACCATACCATCAGTTTCACTGTCCTCCCTCCCCAGGCCCATAATTATTTATGTCCACCTCTTTAGAATACTCCGCTCTGCGAGAGGTGCCCCCCATATTTCAGTCAACCATCAAGTCCTTTATTGGTGGTTGGTGGCAAAAGTCACACAACCTCCTAAGACACCACCTCTACCAACAAGAAGGAGAAGGCCATCACCTGCACGTTGCCCTCCACGCTGTGGGGCGGCAACATTGTCCTCTGAAACAGGGAACTGTAGACGGCATAAATTAGAGGCAAGATTTAGTTGAGGATGTATTTCTTCAGTTTGTCAGGAAACCAGCACAAAAAGACGAATGGAAACAGTGAGTGTCATGACATTTGAATGTGGCCTGGATGAGTGCCTAGGTGTTGAAACTGCTTTTGGCTGTGGACACAAGGACTAAAAGGCTGCCCCGAGTGGCATAATTGATCATGGTTTGTAGCTTTGATGTTTTTTGTGCGCTTGTAAACTCATTGCTTTGGTTGTTGTTAACCTGATTTTTTTTTTTTGATTTTTTTTTAAAAAGAGTTAATGCTTTGCTCTTGTGTGAGTGTAGCTTCAGCAGTTTGTGCCTCGGAGTCTTGGTATTCATCAAATATCGGACTACAGCAGTCAATGATGCGGAACTGCAGCAAGAAGCCAATATTTGTTTCCAGTTGTCTGCCTCGGATTTATGACCAAGAACTGCGGAAGCATCTTACATGACTAATCCTCTCAAAGAATATCTGGTTGTGGCATTGTCAAGCCAAACCAGCCTAAATCAAATGATAAATGAAATGGAGTGGCTGATGGTTTGGCAAGGCTGAACATATTGCAGAAACTTAATCCTTTCCATTTTCACTTTGCTTAAGGCTACATGTGGTATAATGTTTGTCACAGTAATCTTGATTTACAAATAAGCCCAAAGCATTCCAAATGGTACTTCTGTAATTGTGACATTTCATTGCTTCCTCTGTTATAGTGGTTGGCATCTCAGTTGTTAAAGAAATAAGACTGCTGTTTTCATCCCGGAAGGGGAATGAATCAAGTCTAAAGTGGCAAGTTTGTAGGAGTGTTACAGCTATAAGCGAGTTTGGTATCTCGATAAACGCAAGGAATCGTGGGATTTGTCGAAGGTCATTCGGGATTACAAAAAGCGATCACAGCGCTGTATAAACTGAGTACATTTACGGTCTGAGTTTTTGTCTTCTTTGAATCTTATGTTGGTTATGGCTGACCCATATTACCACAATATGGCACTGGGTGATTTTTTGCGATGGGAAGTCGAAGTTTTGAAGCATTTTTTAAGCAGACAAGGGATGAAAAAGACGGGATGAAAATGCTCACTCGCTGCTCTTGCTTATGCAGCATCGTACATGAAGAAGCCCGTGCTACCGACTGCCGGTGAAGAAAAATGTCGTCAAGCTGATCAATACAAGGAACTCTTGAAATGTGAAGAAAAAATTCTTCCCGATCCCATGAGCAAACTGAAAGATGGGTGGCTTGGAGAATCGGAAGGACTAAACTGCTGGCCTCCCACATCCATCGTTGAGCTGTCAAATCATCTTGGTTATGATGAGGCTAACCAGCCAGCTACTTCACTGAAGTCTCGCCTGCTTAGCGACTACAAAGAAGGCAAGGCCTATAGTTATTTTGATGCTAGATGGCTGAATGAAGTCTTGTTTCATCCCATGTCTGATGATTCGGCAATGTGTTATTTGAAAGCAGACTATACACTTTCTGAAGGAGTACAGCAACCCCCCCCATAAACCATGGGTGTGCATCGAGAAATCATCTGGGATTATTCACTCTGCTTACTGCACCTATAAATCATACATTTCATTTCATTCCCCCCCCCCCCCCCCACCAAATAAAAACAATTAAAAAAATGGTTGTTATTCATCGTCACAATCTCGCTCACTCACCGAAGCATAAAGCAACAAAACCACCAAAATCATCGTAGTTTTGTACAAATGAACCATAAATACACCTAGTTAATAGTTTTGAAAGCAGTATTTTCTTACCTCGAGGAAGCAAAACTGGAAAATAGTATGGAACGCAGGTCCGTACACACACAGTAGCTCAACTGGCGAGAATGTTTATCCCGAATGACCCATGACCTGGACATGTGCAGTTGTAATACTGAACTCACTTATTGAAGACATCCATTTAATCCCATATTCTGTCATCAATATTTAGCCACAAGCATTGTTTGTGAAATTAGAAAAAAAGGAGTTTTGAGGAGCAGCTCCTAACTACACATGACTCGTGAAAGTAGACTTTACTACATAGGAGTATGCTTATCGTTGAATATACAAGAACACAAGAAGTCAGAGCAAAAATAGGCCACCTGGCCCCTGAAGTTGTTTCCCAATCTATGTGATGGCTGAGATGGATACAAACTGCTGGAGTAACTCAGCGGGTCAGGAAGCATCTCTGGAGAAAACGGATGGGTGAGAATTTGGGTCGAGACCCTTCTTCAGACTGTCTTTTAGCCTCACTTCCTCTTTTCTGTGCCATAACCCTGTAACTCTCATTTCCTCAATCTTTCAAATATTCATCACTCTTTTCCTAAAACGTGTCTAATGATCTGGTTACCGCCATTCTTGGAGAGCAGAGAATATTGAGATTCATCACCCACTGAGAGAAATTCATATCCACTTCTGTTTTACATGACAGGTCCTTAACTTTGTCGCCCTGTTTCCGCTGGTGGAAATATCTTGCCATCTATGTGGAAGATTCCCTTTAGGATCTTGAATGTTTGAATACGATTGCCCCACATCCTTGTAAATGCCAAGGAATACAGACCCAAACTGTCTGGTCCCTCTTGATGGGACAACTCTCTTATCCCAAAGATTAACTTGTCGAGTTTCCGTTGGACTTCCTTCGCCGTATGCTACTTTATCCTCTTTAGATTTTTAAACTTTCACTGTAAAGGTCAATATGACGTGTTCAAGAAGGAACTGCAGATGCTGGAAGATCGAAGGTACACAAAATTGCTGGAGAAACTCAGCGGGTGCAGCAGCATCTATGGAGCGTCTGAAGAAGGGTTTCGGCCCGAAACGTCGCCTATTTTCTTCGCTCCATAGATGCTGCTGCACCCGCTGAGTTTCTCCAGCAATTTTGTGTACCTAAGGTCAATATGACGTTGGCCTTTTAGCTTCTTGTTGGATGTGCCTGATTCCCTTTACATGTACTGGAATACCTAGATCCCTCTGCACTTCATTCATTCATTCACTGTCTCTCTCCATTTAGATAATCACCCGTTCTTTGAGTTCTCTTACTGAAATGCATGATCTCGTACTTCTCTACATTAAACTTAATTTACCACTCTTATTTTTGGCAAATTGCTCAATCTATCCATGTCCTCACTACAATGTGCCCTTGTATCTAATTGGTGTTAAGATTTAAAATACAAAAATGTAAGGATCAGAGTTGGTCATGGATTCACAGTAACGACCAGATTGTCGGGGTTCAAATTATTCTAGGACATGGGGGGAAATGGTAGGTTGCTCACAATGAGGCCAGTTTAGTTAGGGTGTTTATGATTGTAGAATGAAGAAAATTACACTGGATAGTTTAATTTATTTTAGCCAAGGTTTGTTATGTTAAAGCACACGCACCCATTTGTAATGTAAGGATTTAGTTTGTGTTACTGAGCTGGTGAGTGGGTCTCATTTCTGCACCTTAATGTTTGTAGGGATGCCTGTTAAACACATGTTGTGGATATCTGAGCTCAGGATCGAACTGATCTTTCAACCCCTCCTTGGACAAATACCTTGCTGTAGGCTAGTTAGACTCCCACAGGACCATTAAATACTACGATCAGTTACAGGAAGCCTGACGGTAGGTAGGAAGTGAAGCCAGAATGATCCCACGCTGATGAGAAAAGGGAAGAATATCAACTAACAATGCTAGATGGGACTTGCAGGTGGCTCTTTAATTCCCAGTAAAAATATGAAACTATCAAAATCATAATATCTGATGTTTTAGTCTTTTTGAAAATGGGAAGATGTTTTGTTTTGCATTTAATCTCTAACTTCATTGCACCTTAAGTATTCGTGATTGCTAAGAGAATTGTCAGAGGTTGTAATTAATGCCGCTTTCTGGATATATAATTAATCAAGTGTCAGTAGGAATGCATTTTAAAACATGCATAATAAATGCAGTCACTCTGCATGTGATCAATATTCATGCCCTCTTGTGTGGGAAGTTATCTCTTACGTTTATTCTCTAGGTTTGGTCAGCACTATCCAGGGAGGAGGGAGAGGGGGGTGGGGGGTAAAATTAGTCGAGCACTTTCCAGAAGAATATTTTTTAAAGTTTATTAAGAGAGTGAAAATGAAATAATGTCATACAAATGTTGAAAATTGTATAAATCGTTACACAAGATATATTGAAGATTATATAAAATAAAATATCCCGGCCGGGTCTCCGGTGTCCTGTGGCCCGAGTGGGCTCCCTCCCCCCCCCCCCCCCCCCCACCACCACCATGGGTGGCCAGAGAGGTCGGCAGCAATGATCCTCCGCTATAGGATCTTTGGTCGGGAGTCGGACGCGAGCTGTGCCCCCAGGTCCACAGCCAGCGCAGAGAACAAGTGAACCTACAGTCCTCCCTGGACGTGCGGGGAAATATGGCCAGCGTGGAGAAGTAGCACTGTTGCCCCGTCAGTCCAGACAGGGCTGTTGGTTAACTTGGTGAGACAGGCAGAGTTGAGCTGCATTTAGCGCTGGATTGAGCCTCCGAAGTCTCGCATGCGAGCGTGTGTGTGAGTGTGGGCATGCGCGCGTGGCCGCCAAAAAATCGTGTCCCCCGTCCCCTCCATGTTTTGATAGCTAGTTCCGCTCTTGCCCTGAGCCCTGCTCATGGTTGCAAGATAAAATTAGCACCTTCACTAATTTGATGGATCAACTCCTGCACCCACTCCCATACCAGCTATTTGTGATTGTACCATGTAAATATTATCTTTTGCTGCAACTCTTGGCAATGTTGTCAGTGAGCAGTCTTTTGCATTCCCAAGGGAATGTGTGGATAATGGTCAATTTGGTTTGTAAGGGAAAGTTCTGGATTTATTAGTTGGAGCAAGAGGAGGAGTTTCCGGGCGGTGAGTATTTAAATCGGGCGGGGGGCTTTTACCGAAATCTATAACGTTCCACACTTCATAGGAAGAGTTCTGGTGGACGCCGCTGATTGGTGGAAGCAGACTGGAAGCAGCTGATTGGGTGCAACCTCAGATTAGCATTTCTGCTTTCTGGTTAAAGGTACAGTGCTTTAGTAAAGGTACAGTGAGCTAAGGGTACAGTGCTTTTTTTAGTGAAGGTACCGTTTAAAGGACAAGAGGGAGCAGCTGATTGTGAGTCAGATCCCTGCTGATTTCTTCCAGCAGTGTGTATTGTACTTGTATTGTATCCAGGGTAAGGCGGGAGAATGAGGGCCAGGGCAGTTTACTGTTCTGGATGTCAGATGTGGGAGGTCGGAGTCGGATAGCCCTCCAGACGTCCACATCTGCGCCAGGTGCATCGAGATGGGGCTCCTAAGGGACCGTATTAGGATCCTGGAGCAGCAGCTTGATGACCTCTGTCTGGTCAGGGAGAGTGAGGAGGTCATAGAGAGTTATAGGGAGGTGGTCACTCCAAAACCACGGGAGACAGACATGTGGGTCACGCTTAGGAAGGGCAAGGGGCAGAGGCAGGGACGAGTGAGTACCCCAGTGTCTGTACACCTTGAAAATAAGTACTCCTGTTTGAGTACGGTTGGGGGGTGACAGCCTGCCCGGGGGTAGTGACAGCGGCCGGGCCTCCAGCACAGAGACCGGCCCTGTTGCTCAGAAAGGTAGGGAAAAAAAGAGGAGGGCAATAGTAACTGGGGACTCTATAGTTAGGGGGTCGGATAGGCGATTCTGTGGACGCAGTCGGGAGACCCGGATGGTAGTCTGCCTCCCTGGTGCCAGGGTCTCGGATGTGTCTCAACGCGTCCAAGATATCCTGAAATGGGAGGGAGAGGAGCCTGAGGTCGTGGTACATATAGGTACCAATGACATAGGTAAAAAAAGAGAAGAGGTCCTGAAGGGCGAATTTAGGGAGTTGGGAGGAGAGTTAAGGAAAAGGACCAAAATAGTAACAATCTCAGGATTACTGCCTGTGCCACGCGACAGTGAGAGTAGGAATGGAGCGAGGTGGAGGATAAATGCGTGGCTGAAAGACTGGTGCAGTGGGCAGGGATTCAATTTTCTGGATCATTGGGACTTCTTTAGGGGAAGGTGTGACCTGTACAGAAAGGACGGGTTGCACTTGAACCCGAGGGGGACCAATATCCTGGCGGGGAGATTTGCAAAGGCTACTGGGGAGACTTTAACCTAGAATGGTTGGGGGGAGGGACTCAAATAGAGAAAGCTAGTAGACAGAATGTGAGGCAGGAGGCAGAGAAGGGAAGCACTCGGACCCAAAATCTAGGGGAGAAAGAAGAAAAAGAAAATAAGCAGAGAATAAGAGGCGGTGGGTTTCTTTTCTTAAATGTGCATATTTTAATGCTAGGAGCATTGTAAGAAAGGTGGATGAGCTTAGAGCCTGGATTGACACCTGGAAGTATGATGTTGTGGCGATCAGTGAAACATGGTTGCAGGAGGGCTGTGATTGGAAACTAAATATTCCAGGATTTCGTTGCTTCAGGTGTGATAGAATTGGAGGGGCAAGAGGTGGAGGTGTTGCATTGCTTGTCAGGGAAGATATTACAGCAGTGCTTTGTCAGGATAGATTGGAGGGCTCGTCTAGGGAGGCTATTTGGGTGGAACTGAGAAGTGGGAAAGGTGTAGCAACACTTATAGGGGTGTATTATAGACCGCCAAATGGGGAGCGAGAATTGGAAGAGCAAATATGTAAGGAGATAGCAGATTTAGTAGTAAGCACAAGGTAGTGATTGTGGGAGATTTCAACTTTCCACACATAGACTGGGAAACACATTCTGTAAATGGGCTGGATGGTTTGGAGTTTGTAAAATGTGTGCAGGATAGTTTTTTGCAGCAATACATAGAGGTATCTACTAGAGAAGGGGCAGTGCTGGACCTCCTGTTAGGAAATGAGACGGGTCAGGTGGCGGAGGTATGCGTTGGGGAGCACTTCGGGTCCAGTGATCACAATACCATTAGTTTCAATATAATTATGGAGAGGGTCAGAACTGGACCTAGGGTTGAGATTTTTGATTGGAGAAAGACTAACTTTGATGAGATGTGAAAGGATGTAAAAGGAGTGAATTAGGACATTTTGTTTTATGGGAAGGATGTAGAAGAGAAATGGAGGACATTTAAAGGGGAAATTTTAAGAGTACAGAATCTTTATGTCCCTGTTCGGTTGAAAGGAAATAGTAAAAATTGGAAAGAGCCCTGGTTTTCAAGGGAAATTGGAGACTTGGTTCGGAAAAAGAGAGAGATCTAGAATAATTATAGGCAGCATGGAGTGAATGAGGTGCTTGAGGAGTATAAAGAATGTAAAAAGAATCTTAAGAAATTAGAAAAGCTAAAAGAAGATATGAGGTTGCTTTGGCAAGTAAGGTGAAAGTAAATCCAAAGGGTTTCTACAGCTATATTAATAGCAAAAGGATAACGAGGGATAAAATTGGTCCATTAGAGAGACAGAGTGGACAGCTATCTACAGAGCCAAAAGAGATGGGGGAGATATTGAACAATTTATTTTCTTCGGTATTCACCAAGGAGAAGGATATTGAATTATGTGAGGTAAGGGAAACAAGTAGAGTAGCTATGGATACTATGAGATTCAAAGAAAAAGAAGTACTGACACTTTTGAAAAATATAAAAGTGGATAAGTCTCCAGGTCCTGACAGGATATTCCCTAGGATATTGAGGGAAGTTAGTGTAGAAATAGCAGGGGCTATGACAGAAATATTTCAAATGTCATTAGAAACGGGAATAGTGCCCGAGGATTGGCGTACTGCGCATGTTGTTCCATTGTTTAAAATGGGTTCTAAGAGTCAACCTAGCAATTATAGACCTGTTAGTTTGACTTCAGTGGTGGGCAAATTAATCGAAAAGATACTTAGAGATAATATATATAAGCATCTGGATAAACAGGGTCTGATTAGGAACAGTCAACATGGATTTGTGCCTGGAAGGTCATGTTTGAATTTTTTGAAGAGGTTACTAGGGAGATTGATGAGGGTAAAGCAGTGGATGCTGTCTATATGGACTTTAGTAAGGCCTTTGACAAGGTTCCTCATGGAAGGTTGGTTAAGAAGGTTCAATTGTTGGGTATAAATGCAGGAGTAACAAGATGGATTCAACAGTGGCTGAATGGAAGATGCCAGAGAGTAGTGGTGGATGGCTGTTTGTCAGGTTGGAGGTAGGTGACTAGTGGGGTGCCTCAGGGATCTGTATTGGGTCCACTGTTGTTTGTCATGTACATCAATGATCTGGATGAAGGTGTGGTAAATTGGATTAGTAAGTATGCAGATGATACTAAGATAGGTGGTGTTGTGGATAATGAAGTAGATTTCCATAGTCTACAGAGAGATTTAGGCCATTTGGAAGAATGGGCTGAAAGATGGCAGATGGAGTTTAATGCTGATAAATGTGAGGTGCTACATCTTGGCAGGACAAATCAAAATAGGACGTACATGGTAAATGGTAGCGAATTGAGGAATGCAGTTGAACAGAGGGATCTAGGAATAACTGTGCATAGTTCCCTGAAGGTGGAATCTCATGTAGATAGGGTGGTAAAGAAAGCTTTTGGTATGCTAGCCTTTATAAATCAGAGCATTGAGTATGTAATGTTGGGATGTAATGTTAAAATTGTACAAGACATTGGTGAGACCAATTCTGGAGTATGGTTTACGATTTTGGTGGCCTAATTATAGGAAGAGTGTCAAAAAAATAGAGAGAAAACAGAGGAAATTTACTAGAATGTTGCCGGGGTTACAACAACTAAGTTATAGAGAAAGGTTGAATAAGTTAGGTCTTTATTCTTTGGTGCGCAGAAGGTTAAGGGGGACTTGATAGAGGTCTTTAAAATGATGAGAGGGATAGACAGAGTTGACGTGGACAAGTTTTTCCCATTGAGAGTAGGGAAGATTCAAACAAGAGGACATGACCAGAATTAAGGGACAGAAGTTTAGGGGTAACATGAGGGGGAACTTTTTTACTCAGAGAGTGGTAGCGGTGTGGAATGAGCTTCCAGTGGAAGTGGTGGAGGCAGGTTCGATTTTATCATTTAAAAATAAATTGGATAGGTATATGGATGGGAAAGGAATGGAGGGTTATGGTCTGAGTGCAGTTAGATGGGACTAGGGGAAAATAATTGTTCGGCACGAACTTGTAGGGCCGAGATGGCCTGTTTCCGTGCTGTAATTGTTATATGGTTATATGGCTAAAGTCCTGTGAATAGCCACACAAAAGGGAATCGGAGAAATCAGTTGATTTTCTTAAGCTCTCAGCATGTTGAACAGCACTCGTATTCTACTTGAGTAGCCTACAACACAATGTCTACAACCCACCGATGTGAACAATTAATTCCCCGATGTCACAAAATACCCCCTTATCGCCCGCACCAGGCCAGGCGAACACACTTCTCCCACCCATCCAGTTACCTCCCTCGACTGTCCAGGGACCCCGGCAGTCCTTTCAGGTTAGGCAGAGGTTCACTTGCCCCTCCTCCAACCTCATCTAATGTCATAAGGTCATGTGTTGTGCTGAATGACCTGATTCTACTCCTATCAAGTCTACTCTGCCATTCTATTATGGCTGATCTATCTCTCCCTCCTAACCCCATTCTCCTGCCTTCTCCCCATAACCTCTGACACCTGTACTAATCACGAATCTATCTATCTCTGCCTTAAAAATATCCACTGACTTGACCTCCACAGCCTTTTGTGGCGAAGGATTCCAAAGATTCGCCACTAAAGAAATTTCTCCTCGTCTCCTTCCTAAAAGAACATCCTTTAAATCACTGGATGGATTTAAGAGAGAGTTGGATAGAGCTCTAGGGACGAGTGGAATCAAGGGATTATGGGGAGAAGGCAGGTACGGGTTATTGTTTTGGGATGATCAGCCATAATCACAATGAATGGCCTCTGGCACGAAGGGCCGAATGGCCTCCTCCTGCACCTATTTTCTATGTTTATATGTTTCTATGTTTAATTCTGTGGTTATGACTTCTAGTCCTAGACTCACCCACTAGTGGAAACATCTTCTCCACATCCACTCTATCAGCATTTTGTTTGTTTTAATTAGGCCCCCCACCCCCATTCGTCTAATCTGTCCCTTTTCACCTCCGATTTCTGGAATCTATCACCATTTAGAAAATAATCTACTCCTTTTATTCCTACCACCAAAATGCATGACTCCACACTTTGCTGCACTATATTCCCTCTTCCACCTCTCTTCCCACTCTCCCAACCTGTATAAGCCTTTTGGCAGAGTCCCTGCTTTCTCTACATTACCTGCCCATACAGCCATTGTCCTATCATCCGCAGTCATCATACCGTATTCGTTGTTCAAGATGTGGACTCTTATACATCGGCGAGACCAAACCTAGACAGGGTGATGGTTTTCGTGTCCAGCTGAACCTACCTGATCTCTCGGTTGCTGGACACTTTAATTCTCCTTCCCATTCCTACACAGACCTTTCTGTCCTAGGTCCTCTCCATTGTCAGAGTGAGGCTAAACACAAATTGGAGGAACAGCATCTGATATTTTGCTTGGGCAGCTTACAACCCAGCAGAATGAATAGTGATTTCTCTAACATCAGGTAGCCCAGGCATTCCCTCTCTCTCTATCCCTCCCCCATCCAAGTCATACCATCTTCTCGTTTTCACCCAACAACTAACAATGGCCTGTTTCCTTTATCGTCGTTAATTTTTTGCATATCTTTCATTCATTATTCTATATCTCTCTACATACCTCGCGTTTCCCTTTCCCATGACTTTCAGTCTGAAGAGGGGTCTCGACCCGAAATGTCATCCATTCCTTCGCTCCAGAGATGTTGCTTGTCCCGCTGAGTTACTCTAGGTTTTTGTGTTTACCCAGTTATCCTGCTCCTTTCCTGCCCCTCCCTTCCCCAAATCCCCGATTTCCGTGTTATTCCACTTACCCTGTTCCCTTTCACCCATATCCTCCCTTGACTTTACATTTTTCTCCTCATCTTTCCTTATCAACACACATCACATCTAACTTTTGTCTTATATCACATCTAGCCTTCGACACTTAGTCCATCCATCTGCCCATTACCCCTCCCCTGCACCTCTGACCACCTATGACTTGCCAAGCTTTACCCCATCCCTGGTCTCTTGTCTAGCTTATTTCCATACCCCATCAAACCGAAGAAGGATCCCGACCCATAGGGTCTCGACCCGAAACGTTGCCTATTTCCTTCGCTCCATAAATACAGCCTCATCCGCTGAGTTTCTCCAGCATTTTTGTCTACCAAAATATCATCTATCCATTTTTGTCTATAAATGCTGCCTGACCCACTTAAATTCCACTGGCACTGTTTTTTGCTTAGATTCAGATTCAGATTCAGATTCAGATTCAATTTAATTGTCATTGTCAGTGTACAGTACAGAGACAACGAAATGCATTAAGATTCCAGCATCTGCATTTTCTTATGTTTGATAGTGCTGTGAAACTCACGTTTTAATCAATATTTAGAAGGTGTTGCTGAACACTTCAATTATCCTTCCCATTCCTACACAGACCTTTCTGTCCTCGGTCTCCTCCATTGTCAGACTGGGGCTTAACGCAAATTGGAGGAACAGCAATGTTTTAAATATGAATTAAATTTGGTTACATTATTTGAATCTGCACTGAAGTGATGCAACTGTAGTACAAAATGCTGCCCTCTGGTCAGTAATTTACTGAAATTATTATCAGCATGCAAAATGTTGTGCCTGAAGGTTCCTCTGATGTGAGAAGCAACTGTGAGGCCTACCCGCTTAACTAGTGTTGACAATACCTCGCAGCATGCGTGCTATGCCTCTTGTCTTCACTAGCCTCAAGATCCCCTCTAATACTTGGCTTTGAATCTCGCCTCTGGTATCTTAACTTTTCCACACCTCCTCTTTAATATACCTCCATGATTCAGTGAGATCCTCATCTTATTGAGTACTTTTGCTGAGTTGTCCTTGAGCAGATGAGTACTAGTCATAGATTGGTAAGGATACTGTATTTTGGACACATTTTGAACTAAACCCCTTGCATCTGTTCTTGTGGTTTAGCTGTGTGCTTAAAGCAGTGACGTTTTTTTGCCTCGGTAATATTCCTTCCTCGTCGTATATCCTAGTCGTGTGTGTGTGGTACATTACCAAATACTCAAAGTAATTCATTTATGTGAGTGACACTGTCAATATCACTCAAAATCCCAATACAAGTCATCGTTTTATTCATACTGAGAAGAATTTTGCAAAGTGTATTTTCAACAAATTAAAGTGGGTTTGGCCACCAGCAGAATTTTAAGGAACATTAAAGTATTAGGGATAATGCATGATGTCTATGGTGACCAAAGAGGATTACAGAAATGTGTTAAAGGTGAAAGAGTCATCAGAAGCTTGGCATTCTGGTAGATAAAAAGATGATCTGTAAAAATGTTCACTTATTTAGTACATGCTGATAAGTGTGAAGGAGTGAATGTTATGATCTTTAGCTGGTGAATCTGTACGGAACCAACTAACTATTGTCCAAGTAAATCAGTCACTTCTGCTCCCGTGCATTGAAAGGTGGGAATTGAAAAAAACTATCTGGAAGTTCGACGTCAGCACGTGACCTTTTATTCTATCGTGAACCATTAAATCCAGCGAGGAAACACGGGTTCCCTGCACTGAGGGGTTGAATAACACTGTGCATGAGGTACCTCTAATTTAGGCCAGTTTAGGCATGGAAAATCTCATAAGACCATGGATTTGAATTGTCAGAAACCTTGATTGAAGCGTCAAATACAAGAAACTAATCTATTATTCGTTACACTTTTTTTTAATTAACTTGTTGTAGTTTAAGTTATTTTTAGTACATTTATTTTAATATTTAATT
The DNA here is from genome assembly GCF_028641065.1 of Leucoraja erinaceus. NCBI lineage: Eukaryota > Metazoa > Chordata > Chondrichthyes > Rajiformes > Rajidae > Leucoraja > Leucoraja erinaceus. The sequence continues at coordinate 34,349,129 of NC_073395.1, read as the reverse complement.
TTTAAATCTATTTGAACTTTTTAAATGATTATCAATTATCTTCTGAAATAGTTAAACCCTCTGGCAATGGTGATCTGTCAAAATGTTGTCCCAGATTCTTGGCTGAAGCCCAATTGCTGTCCACAGCCCCTTCCACATCACAAGACAATCGAAGGCATCGAGTCCTCCAGGAAAATCGATTGATCCCTTTCAGCTGCAAAAGTGAAATGTAGCCATGGGAATAGCACAAAAGGCAAATGCTTACTGCAGGTCACATTGAACATGATCAGGCCGGCTGTATCCTGAGTTTCTCTGAAATATTGCGGTATCAGCTCAGCCTATGCAACTAGAAATTGGATTTTTTCATTTGGTTACAGGTTCTGACACTTGAACCTTTGCAGAAATAAAAGGTACCCGATTTAATGTTGGAAGGTAAAGAGGGGAAATACAAAATTATTAGATGGTAAAACTACTTGAAGTATCTGATAGGCAAAGCAAACTTCAATGCTTGTTAAAATGTTTTTAATATTTGAAATTAGTAATGAAATCCATTTACTTGCAGACAGTGAGTAACCATGTAAACTTAAATATGTTTTCACGGACTTGTCAGATAAATCTTCCATTGCTTTTTTCTGACTTTTGGAATATTGCCCTTGGTATTAGTTTAGAAGAAATCTATTAGGCACAGTGGCCACCTTCTCAATTTAAGTTAATGAGGGGAATTGGCTGTATTAATGTTTTCATTATTGTTTTGTGCAAAGAAGAATTAAGTTTCCAATATGTTGGCTTGAATTAATTTTAATTGATTCAGTTGCATCTGTGTCTCTGTGATTCACTGGGATTAATTGGCTGACTGTTGCTAAGGTAACATGTCCACTGCTTTATATTGATCCTTGTGAGGCAGTATCGTATTTTGAATTTTTTGAAAGGAGCATTGACGACTGGTGTAGTTGGGAGCATTTTATGCCTTTGCTGAGGCTGGTTTCAATATGCTTTCACCTATCTATTTTTGCAATGCTGTATGCTAAAGGACCTTTTGTGTTCCGTACTGGTACCTGAATCCCCACAAGCACAGTACAGTCCCTTGATGGAATGAAACGGGCCGTCCACAAGTGTTTTATCAGTTTTCAAGTGAGCTTGGTACTTTTTTTTCCCAATAAGTATTTGCACTGTTGTCTTTAGCGGTTTGCCTTCAGGGTATTTGAAAAAAATGGTCCTTTTTTTTTTGTCAAATATTGATTGACGTTTACGTACCATCAACCTGCTCAACAAATGGTTTATTCTTGCCAGTGGGCTTTGAACCCATTAATCTACTAGTTTCCAGTTGCTAGGCCACATATGCTACTTTTCCATCTGATTTGAGTGCAGGTAGCTTGATTCTGCACGGTAGATCAGCTGTTAAAGTGGTGCGATGCATGTGGGGATGGCAATTTTGCTTCATTGACTGCTCTAATGTTGGGGAAACCAAATTAATGGGAGAATTTGCATTCTTATTCGGGAACATTATTGAGCATCAGTAAGATGTCTCTTATTATACGATCCTTGTTGAAGTTGTGGACATTTTAAAGATCGGAAGAAATTGTAGCTGAATTTGAGGCTGAGCCATTCCAACAGTCAGACATGATCCCGTGGAGAAGCTATCGGCTGCCCTTTTTCAATTAAACACTTTCAACCACAAAATAACATTCAACTTCTGATCAGGAGGTCACTATCTTTTGCGCTGACTGCGGCAACAAATGTCGTGTAGAGAATAACAAGGAGTGATTGCTTAAATTGTTGTGAGAAGTGAACACACCATTTCCTTGAGAATGAACATGGTTTCAGCCAGAATGTTTGTATGTCTGAGCATGGGCCACAAACACATTGAGATTGTTTTGTGATGGAGTTTCACTATGTTCCCACGCACCATCACTGAATCAAATGCCTCCAATCACCTGAACCAAATGGCTGGCAACTCCAGTTTAGGCAGTTGGCTAGCAGAAGCATCTTATTTAAACCATGTTAAAAGCTATCTTTCTTTTTATTTTAACGTTTAAATTCAAGTTCATTCAGACCGACCATAGAACAGTGCAGCACAGGAATTGACCCTTCAGCCCCCAATGTTTGTGTTGAGCATGACGCCATGTTAAACTGATCTCATTTAGCTGTACGTGATCCATATTCCACTATTCCCTGCAACTTCCATGTGCCTATCTAAAAGCTTCTTAAACACCACTATCGTAACTGCCTCCACCACCACACCTGGCAAAGTGTTCCAGGGCCCCACTACTTTCTGTATGCGGGAAAAAAACTTGCCCCACACACCTCCCTTCCCACCTTATAGCTCTAGTGTTGGACATTTCCACCCTGGGGATAAAGGGTGACTGTCTATCCTGTAAATGCCTCTCATAATTTCATATACTTCTGTCTTCTCCCCTCAACAGGGCTCTCGCTTAACTTTTTTTCCCTGTTGCCAGCCAGGCAACCTCGGCAGCTTTTTAGGTTGCCAAAGCACAGTTTAGGTGGTCATTTAAGACGGCTTGCATGACACGTGCGATAATGTGCTCGGACGAAGTGCGTAGTTACCAGTCGGAATTATGGTCAATGAAGCATTCACATATTATTTCTGCTTCAAATAAAGTCACAAACTAAACATATTCACCAATCAAGACATGATGTATACCACAATGACATGCAGCAAAATTACAATACAGTATCTCATCTCTTTTTACACATTGCAATGAATGCAATTTCTATTATCTCTTTCCACTTCCAAACAAAAATATGGTTATTCAGCGTATGATCAACCTCGGCGAGACCAAGCGCAGGCTTGGCGATCGCTTCGCACAACACCTCCACTCAGTTCCAATAACCAACCTGATCTCCCGGTGGCTCAGCACTACAACTCCCTCTCCCATTCCGAATCCGACCTTTCTGTCCTGGGCCTCCTCCATGGCCAGAGTGAGGCCCACCGCAAATTGGAGGAACAGCACCTCATATTTTGCTTGGGTAGTTTACACCCCAGCGGTATGAACATTGGCTTCTCCAATTTCAGGTAGTCCTTGCTTTCTCCCTCCTTCCCCTCCCATTCCCAGCTCTCCCGCAGCCTACTGTCTCCGCCACTTCCTTTCTTTTTCCTGCCCCCCCCCACCCCTCCCAACATCAGTCTGAAGAAGGGTGTCGACCCGAAACGTTGCCTATTTCCTTCGCTCCATAGATGCAGCCTCACCTGCTGAGCTTCTCCAACATTTTCGTCTACCCATTCACACAAGTTGTTATCCCACTTTCCTCACCCACTCCCTGCACATTAGGGACAATTTTACAGAGACATGTTAACCTACAAAGCCAATACGTCTTTGGGATGTGGGAGGAAACACACACGCTTGCAGGGAGAATGTGCAAATTCAACACAGACAGTGTCCGAGAACAGGATCGAACACAGATCTCTGGCGTGTGAGGCAACGTCCACCAGCTGTGTCACTATATTTTATTTTCCAACACACAAAAAATTATACATTGATAACTTTGGTTATTAAAAAAAAAAGAATCTATCCATTTTCAGTCTTAAATCTCCAAGTGATGCTATGTCCCCCTTTACAGCTACTGTATGTTTTAATTTAGTTCAAGGCTATTGGGGCAGTACATTGGCCATAAATTTGCTGCCTAAAATTGCCAGAGACCCGGAATTGATCCTGAATATGGGTGCTGTCTGTATGGAGTTTTGTTTTCTCGTTTATAACATTGTTTACAGAGTACTATGTTTACATATTCTATGATCCTTATGCTGCTGCAAGTAAGGATTTCATTGTTCTAACTGGAACGTGAGAGAATAAAACACTCTTGACTTACGTTGCTGATATGTGGGATAGAACTAGAGTACGGGTGATCGGTGGTCGGCGTGGACTCGGTGGGCCGAAGGGCCTGTTTTCACACTCTTTAAATTAAACTAAAAACACTAAAACCAGAGGAAATGTAAAGAAGGGTTTCTACCCAAAACGTCACCCAATTGTTTTCTATCCAGAGATGCTGGCTGCTCCATGGAATTCCCCCACACAATTAAAGCAATGAATAGTCTTCACCCTACCATAGGTACCAACCAGACGCAACCAAATTTAAGGTAGCTTTTTTTTTTATCCCAAGAACCCTTTTTTGCTTAAGTCCAAGTCAAGAGAGTTTTATTGTCATGTGTCCCATATAGGGCAATGAAATTATTGCTTGCTGCAGCACAACAGAATATGTAAACATAATACAGAACAGGAGATACAGGTTCAGTGTGTCTATATACTATAGACCATATATATACACAATAACTAAACATATAAAATGCAATAGGCTGTTATTTTTCAGAGTTTTGAGTTTGGTGGTGGTGGGTCCACCAATTTAAATTCCATTTCGAATATTTTTGGAGGATCAGGAAACCAAGATGCACGAGTCAGTCCAGGGAGTTACTGCAGCTCCAGGGAGTGATTCTGCGTTGTGTTTCAGCGGTCGCGGTGAGGCAGCGACTGGACAGCAATGGCGGCCAGAGCTCCCACAATGCAAAGGGATGGAGAAAGTGGCCGACGCCGACCAGTTGCCGTGGCAGTGCGCATGTGCAGGGCCGCACAAGTGCACAACCACGGCCGATGATGTGCTCGGCCGAGCCGAGAGCTAGCAAGTGGAGCCGAGAGCTGGCGCCGAGCGCCGAGAGCTAGTGCCGAGCGGACACCCAAGAGGTAGCGGAGAGCCGAGCGCCGAGACCCGGCACGGATGGCGGGCGGGTGTCCCGGTTGCTTGCCAAGCCAGGCAAAATGGCATGTCTTTTAGGTTGCCCGGCGGGATTGTAAGTTGCCATTGGCACCCGGGCAACCATTAATATCGAGCCCTGCTCAACCTCTGACGTTCCAGAGAGAACAGTCCAAGTCTATCCACCCTCTCCATGTAATCCAGGCAGCATTCTGGTAAACCTCCTCTTCACCATCTCCAAAGCACCCACACCTTTCCTGTAATGGGGTAACCAGAACTGCATGCAATACTCCAAATGCAGCCGAACTAAAGTCCTAGAGAGCTGCATCATAACTTCCTGACTCTTATATTCAATGCGCCCTAGCAATTAAGGTAACCATGCTATACACCTTTATCACCCTTTCTACTTGTGCTGCCACCTTCAGTGAACTTGGACTGAGATCCATCTCTACATTAGTGCTGTTAGAATTGTCATTATCATCACAGTGCAACATTATATGTTGCCTTCCTACTATATATATATATATATATATATATATATATATATATATTAATTTGTTCAAGAGGAAGTGGGTAGCAAACAGAAAAAGATTAAATAAATTGTTCAAACTCCAGACCCTCTGCAATTACGAACAACTCTTAATCCATTAATTTTAATTAGTCCTCCATTTTTTTGTGAAAACATTTCATTGTTTGGTTTTGAAGTCTTGCACTTTAAGGAACTACTAGAGAAAGGTTGCAGGCTAAATATAATAAATCATTTATGACTCCACTAAACCGTTTTGCAAAGTCCACTCACCACTTTGCCACACCACGTCCAAGTGTACTAATAGGGTTTGACTGTTTTTTGGCATTTCATTAATCATGCCATTATAACATTTGCTTAACACAATATAGTGACGGGATAATTGATTAATTTCAACTGTGGTGGAATATAATAGAGTAGAGAGTATTTAATTTGGCAGCTGTGGCAGGCAATTGAATTGACTGTCATAACCATTCAGAAATAGGGTCAGTAGAGTGTTCATAGCAGTGAGATGTGATGAGGATTTGTTTATATTCACCAATTTAATAGTGATAACTTGCTTGTAGGTGTTACCCTGCGGTTCTGATGTTACCTGCTATGTGAAACACTAAATTTTTCTAAAAGTTTGAATCTTCCGTTAAAACACTTCAACAATTACTTTTGCAAAGCTTGCACCGTGTCATTGGAGACGATTTAATGCATACAAAGTTTTCATTCTATATTCCATTCATGGGTCCTCGGCAGGAAATTATTTGTACCCATGAAACACATTTTGTTGAGCATTTTTGTCAGTCCTAGTAGCCTGGGGGAAGTGTCACTAGTGCTTGTGTAAGTATTGGCTAATCATGTGCTCCACGGACTTCAGCATGGTTACAAGTTGTTGATTGACTTCACATGCATGGCACCGCACTGTAATAGAACAGCGACATGCAAGAATGTTTGTTTGATCCTGACAAGTGGACAATTAATCGAATTAGATGATAATGAGGATAAAAATCCTTTGGGGAAGCGTGCAGAATGCTTTGTCTTTCTGTAATGCTTGCTTAATGTTGGTGTGATATTTGACTCTGCATTAAAGTTTGACAAGTGTCAACTTTGTGGTAAAAGCTAGTTTCTACCAGCTTCGTACCATAGCTAAAATCAAACCATTCCTCCAATTCGACAACCTTGGAAAAAAATCATCCACGCATTCATCACCTCCCCCCTTGACTACTGCAACTCCCTATACACTGGCATCAGCCAATCTTCCCTGTCCCACCTGCAATTGGTTCAAAACGCCGCAGCGAGACTTCTGACGGGTACCCGTAAAAGGGACCACATCACCCTGATTCTGGCCTCTCTCCACTGGCTCCCAGTACGGTACAGAATCAACTTTGAGCTCCTCTTGTTCGTATACAAAGCCCTTAACGGGCTTGCCCCCCCCATATCAAAAATTTTCTAACCCACCATTGTCCAGGTCCCTCAGGTCAGCCGACTTGGGGCTACTGACTATCCCGCGGTCTAGGTTTAAGCTCAGGGGTGACCGCGCTTTTGCGGTTGCAGCACCTAGACTGTGGAACAGCATCCCTCTCCTCATCAGAACTGCCCCCTCCATCGACTCCTTTAAATCGAGGCTCAAAACCTATTTCTACTCCCTCACGTTTTTGAGGCTCTCTGAGGGGGCGCTGTAAACAGTTTATGTATGTATTGTTAGGTCTGTGTACCATTGTAAATAGCACATTAGTATCTGCTGTGATGTACAGCACTTTGGTCAACGTGAGTTGTTTTTAAATGTGCTATACAAATAAAATTGACTGACTGACTAATGTTAAGAACAAATGTGTCCGGGAACAAGCTCTCTTGTTGTGTGTTATCCATCACCTTGTACCAGTGGACCACTGTGGTCTGAAACATGATTGTCAGTTGTGCTGTCCTCTTGCCACTGTCTGTCAGTAGCTGCCTGTTCATATATATATATATTGAGCTGACAATGCAAAAGCCTATTTTCAGCTAAGCTCTGATCAGAAATCCATAGAAGTAGCGACCTTTCGCATGGGAAGATGGGAGTTTAATTACCATATGCAATCAGTTGGTGCAAACCACTCCAAATGCAGGTCTTCTCAAAATTACAAAGATGAAATCTGTCCATCAATTTAATTTTAACTGCTTTGCTAATGTAACTATTTGGTTATTTTTGGTAGCAAAATTGTGAAGTGTACTTACTGTGCAGCTGGGAAGAAACACTTTCACAATTTTTCTGTAAAATATATTTTACAGAGGGGAGAGGCTAAAGTATGAATCGGTCATTTAATTTGTCAATAAGGCATAGGTGCGGGTTGTAGGCTCCTATATGAAACTTGGCAAGATGTGGCAGAATTGGTCGACATGTCACTTCTATCTTCTACCTGAGGAATTTTCCAGCACTGATTTTAGTAACCTGATATTTATGCTTCCCTTGAGTTTTCTGTTAGCTTGTACTGCCCTCTGTCTGAACGCAGTAGTTAGCTTCAGGATGAATGTTTATCAGCACTGTGCAACTCAACTCCCTGCCTTCCCAGCTGAGTCGGAACCTGGCTTAATGTAGTGTATGTCCGTCATCAGGGAAGACGGAGCAGATCAGCTGGTGTCCTTATCAACAATTTTGTGATTTGCTGGGCAAGAAGGCAGAATTTTATCCCACTGCACAGACTGATTTTTCTTCTTACAAGGCTGGTCGTCATTATTTTTAAATTCCTGTCTCTGCTATTAACTCATTCTTGTTTCCTTTTGCTTTTTCCACCAGTATTGCCACCTGTTTTCTGAAGTTGTTGCTCTTTGCTAGGATGCAGGTTGAGCACTGTACCTCACCTGCCTTTCATCCCTGTCCTGATCATGACTGCCAACTGGCTATTTGATCACAGGTGGCCAGCAGCCAACCCTATTTGCCTTGCTTGTTCAGCATGTACACCAGCAACTGAGATCAAGAAACCTAGCTCTTTTCCCCACCCATCTTCCCCTTTCTAATCTAGGTGACATACGACTAACTTCTTCTTCTTCTTGCGTTTGAGGCAGCAGAAGTCCGCAGCAAGTTGATGCCATCCGGTTCGACATCCGTAGGTGCCCGCCCTAAAAAGGGGGCATGCTCCGGGTTGGCACCAAACTGCGGCGCTGCTGCTGTCTCTGTTTGTTGGCGTTTGGCTGACTGAGGTCAGTTGACAGGGCTCACCATGGGCAGGTCGACAACATGAGCCCTATACAACTAAGTGAAGCAAATGCACAAATTGCCCAGCTGAAGTACATTAATTTAGCACAGACAGGAGATTAAGTGTTGAAATCTGTTCCGAACAAGACAACTACTTTCTGGTTGAATAGATTGGGCCATTAAAGCAGCACACTGGGGATATTTAACACTCTTTTACAGTTTTAAATGCGTAATTATGTCTGCTTCTATATAATGTTGCAAAAGCTAACAATAAAAGACACGGTCTTAATCTATACAGATTGGAAATTGGAACTGTGGGAGGAAGATACCTATAGATTACATATCAAAATTTGGAAAAATAGATCTCTTGACAGCGATAAAAGGAGAAACGAGTAGATATTTGCTGGCAGGCAGATAAAAATGATGGAGGAATTCAGCGGGTGAGGCAGCATCTGTGGAGCGAAGGAATAGGTGATGTTTTGGGTCGAGACTCTTCTTCAGACTGGTGTGGGGGTGGTGGGGGCGGGAACAAGAAAGGAAGAGGCGGAGACAGTGGGCTGTGGGAGAGCTGGGAAGGGCAGGGGAAGAGGGAGAAAGCAAGGACTACCTGACATTGAAGAAGTCAATGTTCATACCACTGGGGTGTAGAAATTTGATGGCAGTTTCTCTATTCAAAAAGTGAACAAATTGTAAAATGCAAGCAGAATTCAGGTGAGCGGTTGTATCTTTGCAGTGACCAGGCCATTGATTAAAGCAGGACCTGTACAATACAGAGGATATTGTACTTGGCAAGTGTTGACCCTTGCATACAAGAATATTGATGGTGTCATTTTCTGCCTTTTCACATCTTTACAATTTATTTATGTTATCCTTTAATTCCCCTCAGCCATCAGGCTATCAAACCTGGCTCGGACAAAATTATTAAAAACCCATTATCAGTTATTTGCACTTTATCAGTTTATTTATTTATGTGTGTATATATTTATATTATAGTATATGGACACACTGATCTGTTTTGTAGTAAATGCCTACTATGTCCTGCGTGCTGAAGCAAAGCAAGAATTTCATTGTCCGATCAGGGACACATGACAATAAACTCACTTGAACTTGAACTTGAACTAATCTTTGTATTAAATTTTGATCCTTTAACCAGCACCCCACTAGGTAGTGCATTTAAAATCCCAAATCATTGCCTGAGAAACAATACCTTTTCATTAAGGGAATTGTGGAGCTGGTCCAGGAGAATGAAGCTAAGGCCAAAGGTCTACCATGATAATAAAAATCTGAGCCGCATGGACTACCGCTACAGGTGCACAACCTTTTATCCGGAGTTCCGGAAACCGAAAAGCTCCAAAAACCAGCCATTTTTTCCAGGATGTCGTCTGCACACCAAAGCTCGCGTTTGGCGCCAAACTTGACCCGAAACGACCCACCGTCAACCCAGGTCTGTACTACTGTAGCGGCTGCCTCCTCCCCGGAGACCGGGGAGACACTTAAACATCTGTAAATCATTGCTTAAATGTTAGTCAGTTAGTTTGGAGGGCTTTTATGTGAAGAAGGGAAGGGGGTGGGGGTTAAGGGGTAAACTTTAATTCTTAGTCCCCTACCTGGTCGGAGAGGCGGGGAGCGGTCAATGCCTTACCGGGTCGCCGTGCAGTAAGCTCCGCAGCGCTGTGGCCGCCAACTCCCAGCTGGGGCTGCGGGCGTCCGGCCGCGGGCGGCGCCGGTTGTAGCTCCAACCCTGGCAACTCTACCCCTGGCTGCGAGGCGCTCCAAATCCACCGCCGCCCGTGGCAGGACGCCCGCAGCCCCAGTTCCGCGAATATTGGGAGTCGGCGGCGTCGCAGCACTGGGATACCAGCGGGGAGCGGGCAATGCCTTACCGGGTCGCCGTGCGGTAAGCTCCGGAGCGCTGTGACCGCCGACTACCAACATTTGCGGAGCTGGGTCTGTGGGCGCCCGGCCGCGGGCGGCGCTGGATTTGGAGCGCCGCGCAGACGGGTAGAGTTGCCGGGGTCGGAGCTCCAACCGGCGCTGCCCGCGGCCGGACGGAGCCCCCAGCTCCCCAGCTCCGGGATGTTGGGAGTCGGCGACCAGGTAGGGGACTAAGAATTAAAGTTTCCCCCTTCACCCACCCACCACATAAAATCCCTCCAAACTAACTGACTTTGAGGTGATTATTGAGTTATTTGAATTGAAATTGAATTGAATAAGTTTATTGGCCAAGTATGTGCACATACAAGGAATTTGCCTTGGTGCTCCGCTCGCAAGTAACAACACGACATACAGTAGACAATTAAGAATGACACATAAAACATTAAACATTAATAATAAAACATTGTAGTTTAAACATGTGAATGAAATAAAATACCAGAGCAAAAGGAAGCTACGGACTTTTGGCTGTTGAGTAGAACTACTGCTCGTGGAAAAAAGCTGTTTTTATGTCTGGCTGTGGCAGCTTTGACAGTCCGCAGCCGCCTTCCATAGGGAAGTGATTCAAGGAGTTTGTGGCCAGGGTGAGAGGGGTTAGAGATGATCTTACCCACTGGCCCTTGCAGTGTACAGTTCGGCAATGGGGGGGGAAGGTTGCAGCCAACAACCTTCTCAGCTGATTGGATGATTCGCTGCAGCCTCCGGATGACGTGCTTGGTGGCTGAGCCAAACCAGACCATGATGGAGAAGGTGAGGACAGACTCTTTGATGGCAGTATAAAACTGGACCTTCATTGCCTGTGGCAGATTGTGTTTTCTCAGCTGCCACATGAAGTACTTCCTTTGTTGTGCCTTTTCGCCTATCGAGTCGATGGTAGCCGCTCATTTCAGGTCCTTGGAGATGATGGTTCCAAGGAACTTAAAAGACTCCACAGATGTGACTGTGGGGTTGTTGATGGTGTGTGGGGGGGAGGGTGAGCTCTCCTAAAGTCTACAATCAATTCCACTGTCTTAGGTATTGAGCTCCAGGTTGTTGTGATAGCACCAGGACACCAGCTGTGTCACTTCCTGTCTGCAGGTAGACTCCTCCCCATCCTGGATCAGTCCAATTGTGTTGTGTTGTATGCAAACTTGAGAAGCTTATGTTGGTGATCCCCAAACTCATTGTTGCAAGTATGATGACATGCAAAATGCAGTTATTTTCACTGTATATGCACACATGATAATAAGAATAACAAACTAATAGCAATACCAACATGTCGAAATGATTAAATGTTTGAATTTTGTCATTCTCAAACTTCAAAAACCTTAAAACATAGGTCTGTGACACACAAATGACAAACATTAAAACAATTCAGAACCTGTTTAAATATTAAGATCATAATAAGGTAAATTACCGTCTCTCTTGCAGCCATCCCTCCTCAAACTAAATGGAATCACTTTTCTTTAATCCGTCTTAATTTGTGCATTGTGAACACATTTCCCAGTGTAGTTGCTGGGGAAATGCCGTCAGTCTGTGCACAGCCTAACAGTTACAGATGTGTACAAGATTCCTGGAGGGGGGACCCTTGGGTAAAAGTATGAAGGGGCAATTCTGGAATCATTTCTGTTTCTCGGCCGTGCTGGTCACATGAAGTGCTGTAACTTTGCCAATGGGAATAATACGATAAGTATTTTTCATGCTTATGATTATATATTGGTCCTGTATTACATCAAACTTTGGGTATTTTTTCAAATTTCCTGGAATTCTGATTAGATTGTAAAACCATAGCATGACTCTGAGCTCCTTTACGATTCTCAGCTTGCTGCGGGTTCTCCGCTTGCAGACAGCCAGTCTTCAGCTGATGGGTAGCTGGAGCACACATGACAAATGTTGATCATTCCAACTCCGTGCCAAGAATGGCCAAGATCGCCGATCCTTTATCGCAAGCGGAGATTGAAGATGCGTTGATTGTGAACCCATGTGTATTTGCTATGAGCATAGATTTTACAGCCAAAGAAATCAAAATTTGATCATCTTTCCTTCAGAATAGTTTGATTTATTCTGATCAAACTGTCTATATAAAATGTAGCCAAGTTCAAAGATGCACTCTATTCTCAGGTGGTTTTCATGGTGCATGAAGAATTCATGAATTATTTTCACACATTGGGGCAATCTGTACAAACGCTTGCAATTTTTTTTCAATTTAACTTTTGTTTTCATTTTGAAATCCATGGTTTGTTTTTATCTCCCATGAGAATTTGTTTACGTGGCAATGACTCTCCCATGAATGTTAGGTCGGGTTTCTTAGGGAAATTCATTTATGCGTCAGTTTTCTAGTTAATGCTTGGATAGTAAAATAACGTCATGATTTTAATGCCTTGTAGTTTATGGGAAAAGGTGTTGGTCTAATCAGGTAGGTTTACAAATTCATAATTGTGGACAACTGGTCCATATTATCTGAAGGAATATGACTCAAATTTAAATTTAAAAGCTGCTAGCTTCATCCATAACACTCATGCAAGCAATCAAATTATTATCCTGCATATATTAGTTTGTCATCAAACAATAATAGCCATCGGATATGTCATTCTAGATAATTTCACTTTCCTGTCAGCTTGAATAAAATAACTGCCTTTAATCTGTGTGGTACAGCTGCAGTTGTATACGACCACTTTCATATGCAGGTTTTGGAGATTTTACTGCAGAGATGTCTAACGTGAGGTCTTCCACGAGTGGCTATTCAACTGTCCAAGTGCTTTCACTTGTCAAGCTTGAGTTTTTTGTTTCCTGGATTTTGTGAAAGCAACTTCAGTAGCTCCGCTCCTGGATTTAACCTAATATCAATAATCCTCTTTTGCAAAGAAAGCCCATGTCTCGACTGCCGTTGCTAACTGCTATTCCATCAACCAAATCCGTTTCCTTCCCAAAATTCTCCAGCTTGCTGGCTGATTCCAAAATCCATGCCCATTACCTCTGACACCTGTATCAATCAAGAATCTATCAATCTCCTCCTGAAAAATGTCCATTGACTTGACCTCCACAGCTGTCTGTGGCAATGAATTCCACAGTTCACCACCCTCTGACTTAAGAAATTCCTGCTCATCTCCTTCTCAAAGGAATGTCTTTTAATTCTGAGGCTGTGGCCATTGGTCCTGGACTCTCCCACTAGTGGAAACATCCTCTCCAAATCCACTCCATCCAGGTTTTTGCCAGGCTGGGACAGACGGCAACAGCTTCACACCGTGTCCTAAAGCTTGTGTCCTGTCCCGCATCACCCAAGGCAGCAGAGATGTTATAGGAGAGGGCAAGCACCGTAACAAAGTAGTTCACGATGGTGTGGGTAACATTCAGGAATGTTTATGCATGTCACATCATGAATATTACTGAAGAACGGTCTTGACCCGAACTATAATCTATACCTTTTCTCCAGAGATGCTGCCTGACCCACTGAGTTACTCCAGCACTTTGTGACTATTTTCCCTTCACCCATCTGCCCAAGCCCACTCTCCCCCCTCCTTTCCTATGTTCCTTTCCACCCATTAAACCTCTCTCTGCCTTTACATTTCACTCCTCTTTCAAATTTGCTCTACTTACCTACATGCATTTTTCTTCTTCACTTTTTAGTCATAGAATGATGCAGTGTGGAAACAGGCCCTTCAGCCCAACTTGCCCACACCAACCGACATGTCCCATCTAAACTAGTCCCACTCGCGCGCGTTTGGCCCATATCCTATCCATGTACGTGTCCAAATGTCTCTTAAACATTAGGATAGTCCCAGCCTTAACTACCTCCTCTGGCAGCTCGTTCCGTACACCCACCACCCTTTGTGTGAAAAGGCTACCTCAGATTCCTGTTAATTTCTGAAATATTGGTCATAACTTTGGTGCAAAAATGCTCCAAAACAAGGCTCAGAATGCATCAGAGATCATCTAAAACCCCTGAGCTTCAAGGGCCCTTAAGTGGGCCCTGGACCCCGGCATTGAGGGACTTCACGCTTTGCGCTTGTGAGTTGCGCTGCGCCCACATTATTGACTAACGTTTTTCGTAATCCTGTCATGCCACCCCCCTTTTTGAAAAGCTTTGTACGGGCCTGGACTGACTTCTCTCCCCCCCCCCCCCAATCTTTGCACATCCCCAATCCTTTCTACTCGTCACTTTAATTTCATGTTTCAAGTTTTTGTTTTTCTGTGTTTTCATGACTGTTGGCAGATCACTTTCCCTCCTGGGATAAATAAAGTTCTATTGTATTGTTAAATCGAAGATGGGCGCTAAATGGTGGGGTAAGTCAGCGGGACAGGCAGCATCTCTGGAGAAAAGGAATGGGTGACGTTTTGGGTCGAGAATCAGTCTGAAGAAGGACCTCGACCCGATATGTCACCAATTCCTTCTATCCAGAGATGCTGCCTGTCCTGCTAAATTACTCCAGCATTTTGTGTCTATCCCCTATTTTGAAGAAGTTCTGAAGAGAGGTCCCGACCCTAAACAAATCCATGTTCTCCAGAGATGCTGCCTGACCCGCTGAGTAACTGAGTATCTTTTTTTTGGAATATTCAGCAGTCTAACTTCACCATCTTAGTGTCATAGAGTCATATAGCGTGGAAACAGGCCCTTCAGCCCAACATCCCCACGCCAACCAACATACCCCATCTACACTGCTCTCACTTGCCAAGGTTTGGTCCATATTCTTCTAAACCTATCCTATTAATGTATCGGTCATAATGTATTTTAATCATTGTGATAGTACCTGCCTCAACTACCTTCTCTGGAAGCTCATTCCATACACCTACCACCCTTTGTGTAAACAAAAGTTGCCCCTGATGTTCCTGTTAAATCTCTCCCCACACACATAAACCTATGGTCGCTGGTTCTCGACTTCCCCCACTCTGTGTACAAAAACTCTTTGTATTTACCTTATTTAATCCCCTCATGATCTTATTCTCTAAAAGATCACCCCTCATTCTCCTGGACCCCAAGGAATAAAGTCACAGCCTGCTCAACCTCTCCCTGTATCTCAGTCCCTTGAGTCCTGGCTACATCCACATGAAGCTTTTCTACACTCTTTCCATCTTAACAACATATTTCCTACAGCAGGATGAACAAAACTGAACTCCAAGGTAGACAAAAATGCTGAAGAAACTCAGCGGGTGAGGCAGCATTTATGGAGCGAAGGAAATAGGCGACGTTTCGGGTCGAAACCTTTCTTCCGACAATTCTCCAACGTGGCCTCGCCAATGTCTTGTGCAAGTGCATCTAGCCTGTCCAACCCCTTAAGAATTTTGTAAGTTTCTATAAGATATCCCTTCAATTTTCTAAATTCTAGCGAGTGCAAGCCGAGTCTATCCAGTCTTTCTTCATATGAAAGTCCTGCCATCCCAGGAATTAGTCTGGTGAACCTTCTCTGTACTCCCTCTATGGCAACAATGTCTTTCCTCAGATTAGGAGACCAAAACTGTACGCAATACTCTGACTGATGAAGGCCAATGTGTCGCAAGTCTTCCTGACCACTCTAAATCTACCTCTAACAAATCTTTTAAATCTTCTATGTACCTGCACTCCATGAACCCACTGCTCCACAACACTCCCCATAACCCTGCCATTTTCTGTGAAGGTCCTGCCGTGGTTTGACTTCCAAAATGCAACACTTTGCACTTATCTGTATTAAACGCCATTAATCATTCCTAAGCCCACTTGCCCAATTGATCAAGTTCCTGCTGTAATTGTTAATAACCACCTTCATAATATACAATGTCACCAACTTTCATATCATCTGCAAACTTGCAAATAACGCCTTGTACATTTGTATCCAAATCATTGATATAAACCACATGCAGCAAAGAGCCCAGCACTGATCCCTGAGACCACTAGTCACAAGCCTCCAGTCCTAAACCCAACCTTTCACCATTACCCTCTGCTTCCTTCAATGAAGCCAATTCTCTATCCAGTCGGCTAGCTCTCCCTGGATCCCATGCGACGTAACCTTCCAGAGCAGCATACAGACCCTTATCAAATGCTTCCACTGTCACGCACGATGGATAGCTGAAGACTCGATTATTCCACTGCACTTAAGTAATCTTCCTTCTTCTACCCTCTGGGATCATTTTTCAAACTAAACTGAGTGTTACCGTGCATCAGTGCTGTCATCCATTACTTTTGTGTTTTCGAACCAAAATCATCGCAGCCACATGTTCGTCCATCATCGCTTCCTACACTTGCTGCTGACCACATTGAATGGCGGTGCTGGCTGGACTGGCCGAATGGCCTGCTCCTGCACCTATTGTCTATTGACCCTATTCTTGATGTGTTCTAGCCACAAAATAATCCAAAATGGGTGTCCTGCACTAATTGTTTTAGGTGTTAAGTTCACAAATGAATCCTACCTCAAGAAAGGAATCTAACGAACCACTCTTGCATGTATTTGTTCTTTTTTTAAATTGTGTCAGTTTAAGGGATTCATAATGAATGGGCGTGAGACCTGTAAAAGAAAAACTGGTCGGCAATATTTAACTTTTCTATTCATTCTTGGAACTGAGGCAGGGCAGGAAAGGTTAACATTTATTGACCATCTTTTATTGAACGTGAACGTTCTTGGTTCACTTCAATTATGCGCCGACAATACAGTTTTGAATTGGATATTTGAGAATCCCTCGGGATTTAAAAAGATTTGCTTCTACTCTGTTTCTTTGGTTCTGAGATGATTGATGAGGCCACTGTGGGAAGTGCAGCCTCTTCCACAGTCGGGACGGGAGGTGCCTGATGTGAGTGGATAGATGGTGAACTGATGTGCTCCTTCAGCTATTTACACTGAGCTTCTGTCTGCTCCCAGCACATGGATTCAAGGTTCTCAATACCTCCCAAGTGTATCTTCCCTTCTTTGAACAATGAGGTGATCGCCAAGAGTCAGTATGAATATTACATTTTTACTGAACATGCCATCAGCACATCCTTGAATCTTTAGTCGGTCTGACTATTAGTCTCTTACCAAGATAGAGCTTAGTATTCTTCACAGTATTGTAAAACGCCAGATACGAATAGCACATTTCCTCAACTAAAGAAAGCATTGAGCCTCTTTAGAATTTTAGAAGCATCCCGTGATTTAATTGTCCCAATAATGATACTAGGTTTTTAATTCCACATTCTATATCGATTTGAATTCCTATCTATTTGAACATTTATCCGGAAAGTACTGGTAGACAAATTTGAGGCCGGGGGCTGTTTTTGGAAGAAAATTCATAAATAATAGAGAAGCATTTTGAATTGTGTGGATTCATGGAATAATGCAGCATGCAGCATCAATATTTTGTAAAGCAATTTTTCCTTCCTTCTGTATGTGCATTTTGTGTTTACTCTGCCTCTGAGCTCACTTTATCAGCCAATTAATTAAATATTTTTCTTTGATTTTATTGTTAACGGTGTGATTGTTGGGGTCGGGGCAATGATATGGAAGTCAGTCAGGACTAGAATCTGTGAATTCCCCTTCCTGTTCCCACACTGACCTTTCTGCCAAGGCCACCTCCATTGTCAGAGTAAGGCTATTCGCAAATTGAACAAACAGAATCTCACATTTGCTTGGACAGCTTACAATCCAGTGGTATGAATATTGATTTTTCTAACCTAGTAACCCCTGTATTCCCTCTCTCTCCATCGCTCCCAAACCCAAGTCGCACCAGGTTCCCGTTCTTACCTAGCAAATGGCTAACAATGGCCCGTTTCCTTTCTCATCGTTACTTTTTTTGTATGTCTTTTATTCATTTGTTCTCCACTTCACTGTCTGTATCTCTCCTTTCCCTTTCCACTGAAGAAGGGTCTCAACCCGAAACGTCGCCCATTCCTTCTCTCCAGAAATGCTGCCTGTCCGCTGAGTTACTCCAGCATCTTGTATCTATCTAGAATCTGTCCATTGGTTATAGACAGCTGTCACCTGGCTGGGCTGCAGTATTGGGGAGGCCTGACCTGGGCTGTAGAAAACCAGCACGAAGGAATGTTTGTTTTGGTGTGAGGTGTTAATCACTCAAATGTGGCATGGGAGAGCCATTTGACCCGCTGTGTCTGTCCTGACCAAAACAGTTGTGGTAAATCCTACTCAGCTACTGGTCCATTAGATGATTGGTTGTGGCCCTTTAAATGCTTATCCGAGTATTAAATAAATATGGAGAGTTTCTATTTCCACCCATCCAGAGCAGTGCATTCTAAACTTTGACTTCTCATAAAGTACACACCTTGATGTCCCGTGGCATCTCCTCCCACCCTGCTCCTTTATCATTTATTGGCATCAATTTGCTGTAAAATTATAATTTAATCCCCACAAGCATGAGATGATGGATTTTGCAAGTCAAATAGGAGTAAGACATTTACAGGAAATGGTAGTGAGGAACTGATGATGCTGGTTTAAACCAAAGACGAACAAGAAAGGCTGGAGTAACTCAGCGGCTCAGGCAGTATCTCTGGACAAAAGTATCTCCTAACCCATCTTCAGACTGAGAGTCTGGTTTTTCCCTGGTGAAAACCTGACTCTCCTGACTCTGTCAGAAGAACGGTCTCGACCCAAAACATCAGCTGTTCCTTTCCTGTTGCTGTTTGACCCCCTGAGTTACTCCAGCCTTTTGTGTCTAGGTCTACAGTAAATGGCAGGTCATTAATGAATGTTGATGGACAGAGACTTAGGAGTCCAAGTGCATAGTTCCCCAACAAAGAGCAGCACTAGTCAATAGGATGGTAAAGAAGGCACATGGTATACTTACCTTCATAGGCTGGGATATCGAATGTAAGAGTTGGGGTGTTACATGGCAACTTTATAAAATATTGCACTTGGAGTATTGTGTGTGGTCCTGGTGACCACATAATAGAAAGAATGTGATTGCACTGGAGAGTTTGCCGAGATAATTCATCAGTATGTTGCCTGAATTGGAACATTATAGATATTGGGAAAGATTGGGCAGGTTGGGCTTGTCGTCCCTAGACTAAGGAGGCTGATGGGTGCCCTGATAGAAGTATATAAGATTATCAGATGCATAGATGGTTAACATAGGCAGAATCTTTTTCCCAAAGCAGTGGTATCCAAAATATGAAAGCATAGGTTTAAAGTGAGATGAAGGAGTGTTAAAGGGACACAAAGTGCTGGAGTAACTCAGCAAGACAGGCAGCATCCCTGGAGATCATCAATCTACTCAAGAAGTTCAAAACAAAATATGAAATTACAAGATACAAGATTCAAGATACAATTTATTTGTCATTTGGACCCCTTGAGGTCCAAACGAAATGACGTTTCTGCAGCCATACATTACAAACAAATAGACCCAATAATTTACATAAACATCCATCACATCGCTGTGATGGAAGGCCAAAAAAACTTATCTCGCCCCCCCCCCCCCCCCCCGATGTCAAAGTCAAAGCCCCCGGCTGGCGATGGCGATTGTCCCGCGGCCATTAAAGCCACGCCGGGTGATGCAAGGTCGCACACCGGGTCTTGATGTTAGAGCCCCCGGCGTGCGCTCGCAGAGTCCCGCGGCCATTCCAAGCCGCGCGGGGCGGTGATGTAAGGCCCCGCTCCAGGAGCTCTTCGACCCCGCAACTCGGGCGGGAGAAGTCGCCGTTGCGGGAGCCCTGAAAAGCGGTCTCCCTCCAGGGACCCGCGGGCTCCCGGTGCCGCCGTCCGCCAGACCCGCAGTTGCAGCCTCCGAATCTCTGGAGGTCGGGCCGCAGCAGCGCTCCACCACCGCTCCACCCGCTCTGGACTCGGCCAGCTCCGCGACGGTGAGGTGAGTCGTCGGCACCAGAGCCCCCGGTCTTCCTGTTGGAGGCCGCTCCTCGTTGCAGCCCCAACGACAACGGAGACCCGACAAAGAAAAGGTCGGGTCTCCCGTGCAGGGAGAGATTAAAAGTTACCCCCTCCCTCCCACCCCACACACACACATACCCCAACAAAAAATAACAAAAACTACATAAAAACATAGACAAAAAATAATAAAAACGCAGACGGGCTGCAGAGGCCGCTGCTGACGAGAGAGACTAAAACTCCATTGCATCTTTGTATATAGACATGGAGTGAGTTATTTTGTCAATCTGAGTTATTTTGTCAATCTAAAGTCAACTTTGACTCAAACACTTGTAGCTGTTGAAATCGATTCTTTATTCAGCTGAGACTAGTCTCTTGAACCTTCCAACACAGAGCTGATGCTCTGGGGCGGGTCCAGAGAGGAGTAACTTTGATAGAACTCATGTCATTTATATAGGTATTAGACATTTCAGATACAGAGGGTATGACAAGCTAGTAACCAATCATCTTAGTCCTTCTGGTGATTTACACCATCAGTCACATGATCCCCCTTCCCTGGCCTCATTACAACCTTTGTTTGCCTGTGGTATAACTTTGCTTATTTTATTTCAACACAGCAAAACCCCAGTAGGCCCAATTATCAAAGACCACTCCTCAAAATATAAGATACATATGTAATACAATGATCACACAAGTCACACACACTTTCCATACCAAGAAGAAAGATATTTCTATAAATCTAAACAATTTCTATAAGTCTAATGTTTACATTCCTACTAAGCCAATACATTTCATAATTTGTTTTACTACAATTTCACTATTACATATGTATTTAAAACATTAATTATATAAGTTTGCTGAATTACAGTTTCTAAGTTCAAAACCCATACACCTCCCAACCAAGCATACATGGGTCGTAAATCTGTCAACTTACTTAATAAGTGTTTGATGCTAGGAGCAATTTAATTCTAATTTGCAGCCCCTTTCCTGCTATCTGGAAGCTGGATTTCCAATCTCACTACAAAGTCTTTTACAAATATTACAGAACAAAGCGTAAATTCACAACTCAGAATTACATCATAATTACATCTGCTTCTTCGACTTCCTATAAACATATCCATCAATCAAATTCTTCCTCTCCTAAGCAACTACTCCCCTTCGCATACATCCTATCCCTTATCACAATCTCATTATGATTTAACATGGCCAAGGCTAAATATAGGGTCTATTATCTCTCAGCCTTGAATTCTGTCTCAAACTCAGCATAAACCTCACAGCTTAAGAATGTGCCATAGAGGCCCCTATTCAGTTCTCCATTCTCCAACACAATCATACCAAATACAATATCCTCCAGCGATACAATTGCCTCAGAGCAATAAACTAAGCTAAGCAGGTTCAGGTTAACTGTTTCTATGTCTTGACTCATCCTTCCCTGTGTGTATATGCTTCATTGCACTTGATTTTGTCAGGAAAACTTTAAGCTTTTCTTTTGCAAATGACCTAGCTTATATAAAAGTCACTATCGGAGCGGTTCTATTATATAATACTTTCTCAGACATTGACTGGTCTGAGCTTGGCCCTTTGTGCTAGAAACTTAAATATTCAGCCATGATGCAGCAGAATTATATTATATAAATTATCACTTAATCACGTAAGTTGACAGATTTATGACCCATGTATGCTTGGTTGGGAGGTGTATGGGGTTTGAACTTAGAAACTGCAAACTTTTATAATTAATGTTTTAAATACATATGTAATAGTGAAATTATCAAATTATAATGCTGAAGGTTCAGTGAGATAGTCAGGAAATAGATGTAAACGGCAAGTTTTATAATGAATACAAAGGACTTTCTCTGGGTTATCTGTCACATTTATCACCATTGTCAATGAAAAGTTGTGTATGTCATAAAACAGATTTTGAAAGGGTGCTCAGCCATGCATTACACAAAGATAAAGCTTTATCCATAATGGATTATTTGTTGCTGCCAGAGGATTTAAAATGGTTGCTACTGGCTATATTGTGAACTGTTGGGTAACTTGTTTATTTGAAACAACCAGAACTTGACTTTTTATTTTCATTTTGGGGATTAATGTGAGGTGCAGATGAAGTGATGGGGCAGCAAATATTAGCAATGAACTTGGTTGGTCTAAATATTTCCCTGAGTGTAAATCCAGTTAGTTATTATAGTGACACTCCACCTAATAGAGGCCACAATTTTTCTGGAATTAGTTTGGTATGAAAACTATGTTTCTATGAGTTTGGTTATTTTACTGTAGGGATACTACGGGTTTTACACCCTCACTTGCTTTGTAACGTGTTTAGTTCAATAAGATGTTGATCGTTGAAACCCTCACAGAAGTTGCCACTTTAATTTTGACGCAAGTCTACACTTTGATTGCAGCTGCAGGCGAACAACAGCCCATCTTTACCTAATTGAATAGCTGTGAACGATTTTATGTTGCCAGGTTCGACAGTCTGAATGTCTTCTCCTCTGCCCGAACAGCCGATAATTAATTGAAGCTATTTGAAAAATGGGGCTTTTTGGGAGAGCTTGATTACATCTGACAAATTTGCACAGGATGACTGTTTATTCAGTTACTTGCTGGTTGTAGAACTTGCTGTGAAAAAATATCATCCCTGAATCATTCCTGCTTTAGTGTGCTTCAAACATAAATCTGGTTGCTTTGGGACATCTAGAGAACGTGCAAATGTAATACATTCAACAAATTTATCTTTTGAACTTTTGAGGCTTTTTTGAGCTTAGAATATACTATTTGAGGAATTCAATGGGTCAAGCAAGAGAAGAAAATGCTCAGTTGACGATTGAAGTTGAGACTCTTCCTCTGGGTCAAGAAAGGAGGGAAGATGTTGTAAGGGGGATGTTGCAAGAAATAGGTTGATCTATTCCTGTATGTTGTACACTCCATCCTCTCTGCCTTGTGTCAGTACATTCTTGCCCTTTCTCTGTCTCTGTACAGCTCTGGGCCTCGCACTCCCAAACTTACCATAAAGCTCTAGACTTCATCCTCTGCAGGAACTTCCAGCTACTATTCGTTCTATTATTTCTGCTTACAGTGATTAAATTTTTTTCAAACTATTTAAATTGCCCTACATTCACTTGGGATATCCAGACACCATGTGAATATCTTTTGTTGTTTGTGCTCGTAACAGATTTGACATGACCTAAATGTTGAATTCTCTGCCTCTGACACTGCCGTGTACACTCCACAAAGCTCTGTACAGTAACTGGCATCTTCATTTGTTGAAGAATTTCCCATTGAAATTTGAGAATGATTTTTATGCTTGATGTAAGAAACACCAGATTTATCGCTGTGAAAAATTATAGACCATGAATGAATGAATTTGCATTTTGAATATTGACCAATTTTGAATAAAGATCTCGAATAGTTATAAAAGTGGTTCCCCTGACTAACCTCCCTTTCTTGGGAGCATTAAAAATCTCTGCATATGTATTAACAGACACTGCTGTAAACAACCTCTCCAGGGGAGATGAGTAGAAATGAATATGCTGCTTAAGTCAGTGTTGCTGTCGGAGGTCTTCAATAAATACTTCATTGGCACTGATCATGTTTGGTTTTCTCTCCTCTTTTATGTGGCTTTACCTTGAATGAACATGGTTAACTTTTCGATAATCCAAATCTAAGTCCATGTAGGGCAATTTCCAATATTTTCAAAATATAATCATTTTTGTAAGCAGAAATAATGGAATGAGAAGTAGCTGGAAGTTCCTGCGGAGGATGAAGTCTAGAGTTTTATGGGAGTGCAAGGCCCAGAGCTGTAGGAGAGACATAGAAAGGGATCGTGAATTAAAATTTTATTTTTAATTCATGATCCCCACATGACAACAATGAAATGAATGACTGAATAAGTTTATTGGCCAAGTATATACACATACAAGGAATTTGCCTTGGTGCTCCACCCACAAGTAACAAGATGATATACACTAATCCATTAAGAGTAAAACTTAAAACATTAAACCATAAAGAATAGAACAAAGTCAAGCCAAGAGAGTTGTATTGCCAAGTGTCCAAGATAGGACAATGAAATTCTTGCTTGCTGCAGCAGAGCAGAATATGTAAACATAACACTGAACAGGAGGTAAAAGTTCAGAAGGTACACAAAAATGCTGGAGAAACTCAGCGGGTGCAGCAACATCTATGGAGCGAAGGAAATAGGCGACGTTTCGGGCCGAAACCCTTCTTCAGACTGGTAAAAGTTCAGTGTGTCTATAGACCATAGACCATATATACACAATAAATAAACAGATAAAGTGCAATAATAATAATAGACTGTTATTGTTCAGAGCTTGTTTGATGTTGTATTTAATAGCCTGATGGCTGTGGGGAAGGGGCTTTTCCTGAACCTGGATGTTACAGATTTCAGGCTCCTGTACCTTCTTCCCGATGGCAATGGTGAAATGAATGTGTGGCCAGGATGGTGTGGGTCATTGATGATGTTGGCAGCCTTTTTCAGGCAGCAACTGCGATAGATCCCTTCGATGGTGAAGAGGTCAGAGCCGGTGATGGACTGGGCAGTGGTCACAACTTTCTGCAGTCATTTCCGCTCCTGGACGTTCAAGTTGCCGAACCAGGCCACGATGCAGCATGCTCTCTACTGTGCACCTGTAGAAGTTCGAGAGAGTCCTCCTTGACATACCGACTCTCCGTAATCATCTCTGGAAGTAGAGGCGCTGATGTGCCTTCTTTATAATTGCATCGGTGTGCTGGGACCAGGAAAGATCTTCGGAAATATGCACACGCAGAAATTTGAAGATTTTGATATAAACAGGATTGTGGGTCCCGATCATTCCCCTTCCAAATTCCACAATCAGTTCCTTGGTTTTGCCGGTGTTGAGAGCCAGGTTGTTGTGCTGGCACCATTTGGTCAATCGGTTGATCTCACTTCCATACTCTGACTCGTCACCATCAGTGATTCGTCCCACAACAGTGGTGTCATCGGCGAACTTGATGATGGAGTTCGCACTATGTCCAGCTACACAGTCATGAGTATAGAGTGAGTACAGCAGGGGGCTGAGCACGCAGCCTTGAGATGCTCCCGTGCTGATTGTTATCGAGGATTACCTATTTCCACCAATAAGGCCAGACTGTGGTCTGTGGATGAGGAAGTCGAGGATCCAATTGTAGAGGGATGCGCAGAGACCCAGATCCGCGAGCTTGGTAGCCAGCATGAGGGGATGATGGTATTAAACACCGAGCTGTAGTCTATGAACAACAGCCTGACGTACAAATTCTTGTTGTCTAAGTGGTCCAGAGTGAAGTGGAGATCCAGTGAGATCGCATCCACCCTTGACCTGTTATGGCAGTAAGCGAACTGTAGTGGGATGAGATTCTTGTTGAGGTAGGAGTTGATATGCGCCATTATCAACCTCTCAAAGCACTTCATCACCACCGACGTTAGTGCCACTGGTCGATAGTTGTTGAGGCACGTCACCTTGCTCTTCTTGGGCACCGACATTATTGATGTCCTTTTTAAGCAGGTGGGAGCCTCAGGTTGAAAATGTCCACAAAACCTACAGCCAGATGGTCTGCACAGGTTTTGAGAATACGCCCGGGTATACCATCAGGTCCAGGCGCTTTCCGAGGGTTTTACCTTCTGAAGGATCTTCTGACGTTGGCCTCTGTGACCATGATTGAAATACCATCACAGTGAACGGGGGCTCGGGAAGGCTCATCAGTGTTCTCCCTATCAAAGCGTGCGTAGAACGTGTTGAGCTCGTCAGAGAGTGATGCTTTGCTGTAGTTTGAGCTGCCTCCTGATTTTGCCTTGTAGGAGGTGATGGCATTTATTTAGACATGTGAATGAAATAAAATACCAGAGCAACAAGAGGCTGCAGGCGTTTGGTTACTGCTCGTGGAAAAAAGCTGTTTTTATATCTGGCTGTGGCGGCTTTGATGGTCCAAAAGACAAAATAAACAGCTAATGTCTTTCTAATGTAGAGTTCTCTGAGGTTTCCTGTCCGATGAGGTGTGCTAAGGTATTACATGGTGGAATAACTCTTCTGCGGGAGCATCTGGGCAATACTGAGCATGCACTGAGTTTAAAATATGGACAGAGATAAATAATGCAAAATTACACCATGAACGGATGTCAATGATTTGGTATGGGACCTGCCACTGGTGGATTGAAGATGCATTTCAGATTTAAGAAGACATTCCCTTGAGGAAAGGTGGAACACATAAAGCTGGAGCTCTATGGATAATGAAGGAAGTGAAATAAAACAGAATATTGTGTTCTATGACCGCTTGAATTTTAATAAAAGGTATAATGTCAAGAATGAAGGGAGAAGTTAAAGAAAATCCAGATCTCTGCATGATTGGGGGGGGGGGGAAGGATCTCAAACTTTGCTCTGCACCTTACAGTGAAAGAATGATGTGGCCCAATGGGACACAATGTGAAATCTGTTGATGGCAGGAAGTGCAATTGAACTACTAAATTATCAGAGAAATTGGGAGAAGATAATACATATAATAAAACACGTGAGGGGGGGAAAGATTCAATGGGAACCTTGAGGAGTAACTTTTTTACAACCAGGTTGGTGGGTGTATGGAATAAGCTACTGGAGGATGTAGTTGAGGCAGGTAATATCACAACGTTTAAGAGACATGGGGTAGGTTGAGAGGGATATGGGCCACAAGCAGGCGTGGGAATACTTTAGATGGTTGGTTGTCCTAGGCTAGTTGGGCCGAAGGGCCTGTTTCCACTCTGTTTGACTACATACAGAAATATTAAATGTCCAAATCTGTTGCTTTATTCAATTAAATTACTTGACCAGCATGGAACACATCCAAGGTTGATGTTACGATGTAGCCAGTCATTTTGATTCCTTTCAGAGATTGCTGACGTAATTTACTTGACTAATCTTCAAATAGTATCAGCAAATTGGGGGATTAATACAATGCAATAAATGTGCATCCAAAAGATAATTGTGCACAATAACAAAATGCGCAATAAAGGAAAGGGTGATGATGTCTTTATTACAACATTGGTTGGAGTCTTCAGGTAGAATATAGTGATGATAGGGTGCTTTGGTTAGAAAAACATTTGGGACCAGCTCTCGTTCTATATTATCCCACATTTGCATCCACTCCATACACATTAAGGGGAATTTATAGAGGCCCATTACACTACAAACCTGCTTGTCTTTGGGGGTGTGGTAGGAGACTGGAGCACCTGGAGGAAACCCACGTGGTCATGGAAAACATGCAAACTCCATGCAGATAGCACCTGAGATCAAGATCAAATCTGGTTCATGGGCGCAGTGAGGCAGCAGCTCTACTAACCATGCCACTGTGTTGCTTAAGCATTTGGCGGGATTTCTTCAACTCAATATTTGCAACAAGAATTATTTTGTATAAAATTGATTAGAGTTGAGTTTCAGTATAGGATACCAATTTTAACATTTGAAAATGTATTTTTAAAATGTGGCGATGCATTGGATAGTGAACAAGACCTGGGCAGACTGGTGGATTTGGCAGACACAATATGATACAATACAATACAATACAATTTATTTGTTGTCATTTGAACCCAGAGGTTCAAACGAAATTTGGTTTCTGCAGTCATACAAACAAGAAGAAGAACCAAGACACAACACAATTTACACAAACATCCATCACAGTGAATCTCCTCCTCACTGTGATGGAAGGCAAAGTCTTATCTCTCCCCTGCACTCCTCGTTCTCCTCCCGATGTCAGAGTCAAAGCCCCCGGCGGGCGATGGTAAATAAGTCCTGCAGCCATTAAAGCCGCGCCGGGCGATGCAAGGCCCTGCTCTGGGTCTTGGTGTTGGAGCCCCCGGCGGGCACTAACAAGTCCCGGCGGCCATTTAAAGCTGCGCCGGGCGATGTAAGGCCCCGCTCCAGGTCATCCTCAACCCCGTAACTCGGGCGGGAGAAGTCGCCGTTGCAGAAGCCCCGAAAAGCGGTCTCCCACCAGGGACCCGCGGGCTCCCGGTGTCACCGTCCACCGGGCCGGCGGCTGAAGCCTCCGAATTCCTGGGGTCGGGTCGCAGCAACACGCCACCACAGCTCCTCCCGCTCTGAAGTCGGCCAGCTCCGCGATGGTGGGTAAGTCCGCAGCCCCGCGACTGGAGCCCCAGGTCTTTCCGGTTGGAGGCCGCTCCACGGTGCTAGGCCCCAACGACAACGGAGACCCGACAGAGAAAAGGTCGGGTTTTCTGTGCAGGAGAAAGATTTCAAAAGTTTCCCCACCCCCCGCCCCCCACACGCATACCCAGTTAAAAAATAAAAACTGCATTCAAACGGGACAAAAAATTTAAAAAAAGACAGAGGGACTGCAGAGGCCGCTGCGACGCGAGTCGTGCCTGATGCTTGCCAGTGTGAAGTGTTAAAATTTGGGGAAATCATGTAAAACATACTGTAGTAAAAGTTGCGAAGTGCAATTCCTCAATCGCTGAAGGCAGAGGGGCAATTGGAGAGGCAGTTTATGGTTGGCATCCTTGTAAATAAAAGCACTGAACTCACAAATATGCTGCATCATTTTAACCTGGCACATATTCAGGTCTCGCTAAATTTCTGAATACTATAATGGAGAGCACGCCAAGAAACCATGTTAAGGCTCTGGCAAAGAGACAAAGGGTGTTTATCGACAGAATAACTGTTCATTCTCGAGGTCGTGATCACGCTAGGGTTTTCATTTCTGTGATGAAGTTCAAATGGAACCCTGGATTCAAAATGGTGAAGTGCTTTGACAGAGTTGGCTGGGTGAATCCATTCTTTAATATTCAGGGGGTCGCTGGCCATATGTCACAAGTTTTAAATAATCAGAAGGTTAGTGAGCAATTTCTTCAGAGGATTGGTAACGTTGCACGTTACAAACTACGAATTTTCACAGGTTTGCGGGAGAAAAAGTAGACTATTTTGAAGAAGTGTTTCAAATAATAGCACAGGCATGATGAGCCCAAATGATACCTGTGCTGCAAGATTGCCATATTGTCACTAGAATGAAGCCCTGGATAGTTTTGTCCCATGAAAGTGAGCAGAAGTTTCTAAGTCACACATTGTATATCCTGAATAGTGTTAGACACAAAATGCTGGAGTAACTCAGCGGGTGAGGTAGCATTAATGGAGAGAAGCAATTAGCGACGTTTCATGTCGAAACCCTTCTTCCGACTGATGTCAGAGGAGATACCGGGACAAAGATAGAATCCTAAATAGTGTTTATGGTCCATAATCCTCTCTTATCTGCTCAGGCATTGAGAAATCAGCAAAATACCACTCAGCATGTCAGTCAGCGTATGTGGAAAAAGAAACAGAGTTATGTTTCTAGATGAAGACCTTTTATCACCATCATATCTATAGTGTCTCTCCTTTGTGTATCTGCGTGGGATTGCTCTCACATAGTTCCAATGTTTATATCAAACTTTAGCCAACGAATCTCCCATGATGGCTTCCCGCCCACATCATTATCCGTTACTCTAGAGCTCCAAGGATGAACCCTCCATTTTCTCCATACCTGCCTTCCTCATCCCGTTTCTTATCTATAGGTTATTTCTTGACATGGACGTGGCTCAAGTTTCCACGCGATCGGTAATGGACACAGATCCACATCTTCGCTTTCCTTGACCGTTTCTGATTTATTCTACTGCTTGGAATGTGAAGTGACCTTTGACTAAATATTTAGATCATACGAATCTTGTTCTTAAAATAAAACTAGCAATTGCTTCAGTCCCTTGAGCAGTGTCCTCGGCTACATCAGCTGTTTGTGGCCTCTATTGCTTTCAGCCCTGATCTGGGTTTTTTTTAATCAAAGGTTTCAAAGGTCTTTTATTGTCACGTGTACCAATTAAGGCACGGTGATATTCGTATTACCATAGAGCCATTTTTAACATAAACATCAACCACAATGTATTCCCCGCGTTCCTCACTGTGATGGAAGGTAATAAAGTTTCATCTTCTTCTCTCCCTTTGTTGCTTCTCAAAAACATTTTCCACATCAAAATTTTCCATCTTTGATCCTTCCGTGGCTCATTTTGACCCTTTCATCCATGCATTTGTTATCTCTAGACTGTCATTATAATCTGCTCTGGCCGACCTCCCAACTTTTGTTCCACTCATCCATTGAAATGTGCAAAATTATGGCAGCCTGGACCAGGGGCGGAAATCGCTATCAAAACATGAGGGGGGGGCACAATTTCTTGGTGGATGTTCGCATGCGCACGCACACACACAACCAAGGCTTCGGAGGCATCAGCCGTGGGTCCTGTGGCCGGTAATATCGGGAGCTGACTTGTTTAAGAAGGAACTGAAGATGCTGGAAAAATCAAAGGTACATAAAAATGCTGGAGAAACTCAGTGGGTGAGGCAGCATCTATGGAGCGTCTGAAGAAGGGTCTCGATCCGAAACGTCACCTATTCCGTCGCTATATAGATGCTGCCTCACCTGTTGAGTTTCTCCAGCATTTTTATCCACCTTCGGGAGCTGACCTGGTTGGTGACCGACTCCGAACTCCAGCAACAGCAGCTTCATCCGCCCCGAATCATGGGGCTTCAATCGGTCCGCTCGCGGGGTCTTCCATCGCCTGGCCGGTGCTTCAACATCGGGAGCCTCGATCGCCTCGATGCAGCAATTTGAATGCAGGGCGATGGAAGATCCTGCGGCCGATTATAAGCCACGCCGGGCCGGGCGATGAAAGGCCCCGCGAACAGGCCATTTCAAGCTCTATGATCTTTGCTCCACCAGGACATATCCCTCCTCCAATCACTGCGCTCTATCCTCAGTCCCACCCCCACTAGTTCCTCCTCTGACCGACACCTCCCTCCTCCAATCACCACGCTGAATCATCATGCCCCACCCCCCATTTCCTGCTGACTGACGTCTCTCTCTTCCAATCGGCGCCCTCGATCATCAGTCCCACCCCCAGTGTCTAGCGGAAAGCCAAGATTTTTAATAGATTTTATTTTCACCGAATTTCAAAAATCCGGATTACTAAACAGGGGGGGGGGGGGGGATGTACCCCCCCCCCCTCTGTTCCCCCCCACCAGGATTTTTGCCCATGGCCTAGAATGAAGTTTACACCAATTGCAATCGTAATTTGCCTTTTGTTGCCAACTGCACAGGCTCTCAGGCCAGAAACTTTAGACCCTTCCAGTCCTTCCACTGCCTGCTATGTTTTGGACCTCTTCCATCTGTTTGAAGTGTTGATCTTGCTGGTACTGAGACGGAACTGCAAGAAAGTTGAGCTTGGAAGGTAGATGTGTCAGACTTTAAAAGCTGCAGGAAAGATGTGGAAAATGGTAGTGGGATGTTGCCTTGTGGTGAAATTCAATCATTGAGAGGACATAGTGAGAGAAAATGAGGACATAGTGATCTGAATCTGAAAAACTGGCAATGCTGATTTTATCAGTAGAACTGAAAAATCAAAAGGATCCAAGACTCAAGTGGGAGTTCTGTTCAGGTCCCATGGCAGCAGCTGTGAAGTGTCGCAGCTGCTTATCGTGAAGGAAGGGTTGTTCTAAAGAAGAATTTAAGCTTTCAAATAGATTTGGATAAGCATGCCAGCGTGTATGTGAAATACAATGAATTTCTGAAGCATGCACAGGGTAGTTTTCTGTTACAGAATGCTGGAACTTGGGTTGGATTTCCAGGTTAGATTTTGTTGTGGGCATTGAAAGAGATTTAATTTAAAATTCTAATTTATGAGCATTATTCTGGTAGCAAGCACAGTATGTGTGCTGTGCTTCAAAATGCCAAATGCTTGAGATCTTTTATTTGGTTCAGGAAATCTTTTCATGTGATGAGGTCAAGACTGGCGGGCATGGTAAATTGTTGCCACATGCTGTTGGGTACAGTAATGTGAGTTCAAACTAATGACTGATACAGAACCGATTCATTTTCTGTAGGGACAGAGTTCCTACCCACTCCTCACCCCACCAAAAAAAAGCCAAAGAAGATGAAAGAAATGCTGTAAACCGCAGCAAATATTCAGGAATAACATTCAAGAAGTACAAGGAAGAATTGAACCAGCAAGTAGCTAGCTAGAAAAGTTACACGCATGGGATAACTAAGACTTTTGACATTTGTGGGGGAAGAAGGGTGGAAATAAATGTGAGCCCCTTAAAATTGAGTGCTGTGATGGAAGAAAATGAAAAGATGTTGAATGATTACTTCATCGGAAGTAGTAAGCCAGACATGTTAGAATGAATGACGAAGGTTACCAAAATTAGTATGAACCAAAACAAAGATGATGAGGAAGACTTGCCATGTGTTGTGAATCTGGGATCAGATGGTTTGTTTACCCTGGTTCTAAACTCTTTGACATCACTTCCCTCTGGAAGGCGACTCCGGACTGTCAAAGCTGCCACAGCCAGACATAAAAACAGTTTTTATCCACGAGTAGTTTCTCTACTCAACAGCCAAAAATCTGTAGCCTCCCTTTGATCTGGTATTTTGTTGGTTCACATGCTTGATCAATGGTGTTTTATCATTAATGGTTTATTATTATTAATGTTTAGTGTTTTCTGAGTCATTCATAACTGTCACAGTATGTCATGTTGTTACTTGTGGGCAGAGCACCAAGGCAAATTCCTTGTATGTGAATACTTGGCCAATAAATTTACTTACTTACTTAAATGACACGTTGAAAATGGCACAAATGCCCCAGGTTTCCAAAGTTCTGTAGATTTTGGCCTCCCCTTTAAATTGGGGAAGTATGTGTGAAAGGCAGGTGTGTGAAACATGACAGGGAAACAAGGGTGTTTTGATCAGTTGGCCCAATGTCAAGTGTTGGGGGATCAATCATTTGGATGTAATGATGGCGCCAAACTTTAGTTGGTCAGAAAGTCAGGGTGGATTTAAAAAGCTGGAATTGGACAGGGTGGGAAATTTGTGGCGACATCATGGGTTTTGAAAAGAATCACTAAACTAGTCCACAAGGAATTGCAGGTGAAATTGCAGAAGTATTTAATAAAGTCTCTCACAGAAGACCCTACTGAAGTTAAACTTGTAGAATGGAAAGCATTTAATTGACCCAGCTGGGAAATCGGTTGAGGGATGGATGAGAGATATTGGATTGGTGCTGAGGTTGGCAGGGTATGACAAATTGTACCCTGCTCAGATCTAAGTTGGGACTGCAATTATTCACCGTCCTAATGATATGAATGACGGGTAATGTCTGTCAATGAGACAAAGATAATTGGAATTTCGGAAGAGTATGCATGGGTTCATTCTATAAGTTATTCATAAAATGATTGAGTTTATGAACAAGACAATGGTGAACGGTTTTCAATGAAGGAGACTGAAGATGCCCACTTTTTTGTTTAAAAGAGAGCACTTTCAGAATGGTGAAAACCTGCCAACAGTGGCCCTTGGGACTTCGTATATAAGAATCATAACATTGGCATGGATGGGGTATAGAGCAAATGGAAAAATGGAGGACTAAATAATGGGGCAATGATAATGTGCTGCAAATATCTGGACACTTGGTTTGTACCTGAATTGGTGTTTGTTTATTATTATCACTGCGATACAGTGGAAAATATTTGTTTTGCATGTTATCCAGACAAATCATAAATAAACCAGTTAGTGCAAGAACAAAAATAAACAAGTTCAAGTTCAAGTGAGTTTATTGTCATGTGTCCCTGTATAGGACAATGAAATTCTTGCTTTGCTTCAGCACACAGAACATAGTAGGCATTTACTACAAAACAGATAAGTGTGTCCATATACCATTGATGAAGCCGAGTTTTAGTTAAAAATATAAGAAGATATTAAATTGGTTTCTGGGCTAGCTTACAGCTTATATTTAGTGTCAAATTAGGCTTTCCTCAGGTTGGGGGGTGTGAGAGATAACATTGTCTCCCAAGTGAAGGAGCTAGAGAGATATCTTCACAGGGAGATGCCATAAACCAATGTTTATGGGGAGGAGGCGATAAAGGAAGAGAGAAATAAACAGTCACATCTTTGTAAACAAATAACCTATGTTTATGAGGGACCAAATGACAGAGGAAGCAGCGACCAGAGCAAGGGTGGTCTATTTGGAGATAAAACAAATGGACAATGTTTTTAGTATATCTTGTACCATGTAAAAAAAAAGGTTTGATGTGATGCATTCTGTGGAAACCTTTTCCAGTACTTCTGACCATGACTAATGTCTGTGGAATGTGATAAGGGGACAAAAAACCTATTTAAAGCAATGTAATTCTGTTGTTCAGGGAAGGTGACTGAGGACAGTCAAGTGTCTGTGTTAGTCACTTGACTGGAGTTCTCCCTCCCTTCTATCGGCCGATGTAAAGTAAAGTTTTGAACTGGTCTACCAAACGGTTTGTGTGGTGTCTGTTTATTAAGAAGCGAACCTGGTTTAGTTGTTATAAAAGTAGCTTTTTCATTGGCGTAGTTATGCAGGCCTCGCTGGGACCACATCAACGGCTGACTGTGCAAGCGGTTGCGGAGGTTGCCGGGATTGGAAGGGAGATAACTGAGCTCTATCGGTCCCCTTGTAAGACCGACTCCCTAGAAACTCCCGGTCACATCTGTGATCCTTCATCAGAAATTGAATTGGTTCCCTGCCGAGGTTCTTAGCAACAGACAAAGGTAAGACCAGTTGGGGTTTATGTGGGGTTTTTTTTTTAAAGAAGGGATTGTGTATGTATTTTTAAGACGGAATTGTGTATGTATTTTTAAGACAGAATTGTGTATGTATTTTTAGGAAGGACGTGAGTGGTTCCTCTCTCTGTCTATCTCTCTTTGTTTTCTCTTTTTCTCTCTCTACTAAGGGCTCATCGGCCTCGTTGAGACATCCGTGATTTGTCGGGTTGAGATACGGGGGTTGAGGTGTGCGTCTGGCTTATTGAGACATCCGAAGCGTTGTCGGATTGAGAAATAAGTGGCGTTGTATATTAATGAATTAGGAAGTCTGCTAGGTTGAGAAACGGGGGTCCCGGTTCGCGGGTCTGCTTCGTTGAGACACCTGGGGCTTATTTTAAGAGTTAAGACGTCTGCCAGGTTGAGAAACGGGGGTCTTGGTTAGCAAGTCGGCTTCGTTGAGACACTTGGGTCGTATATGAAAGAGTTAAAAAAGTCAGCCAAGTTGAGAAACTGGGGTCTCATTTAGTGAGTCGGCCTGGTTGATATATTTGGATCGATTCGGAATTAAGAAGTCTGTTTTCTCTCTCTCTCTTTCTATCTATCTATGGGGAATGCTCTGGAAACCAGTCCTATATATGTGTTATTTGAATCCTAAGTATAATAAGAAATTTAGAATGTTAAGTTACAAGTTGACCAAATGGTTGGGGGATGAAGCCTGGTCAGTAGGGGGCACATGGAATGTTGAGACAATTAAATAAGCAGAGGTGTTGATATGGGAAAGGAAGACAGGAACCCACTAGAAAGCCGATTTAAAATAGACTTTAATTTACAGCAATTGAACACTAAATTCCTTCCATTTGGCCTATGAATTGATGTAAATGAGATTTAAAAATCGTGTTTTATTGTGAATTATTTGTGAATATAATTTGGACACTTAGGCTATTTAAAAATGTTAATCATTTATTAAGAAATGGATAGATGTTTAGATCTAGTAATTGAAGTTTGAAATTAGCTACAATTGGGTAACTAACTAATTATATGCTTTTATTTCAGGTCATCCAAGTAAGATTATTTTATATTTGTGTCAGAATGGTTCAATCTATGATAACTGAAAATTTCATTCAGTTCTCTTAATTTTTAAGAAGGTTATGGGCTTTTGACGGTCCATGATCACAGTTTTTTTGTTATGTCCATAGAAAATCAATAGGGAACAAGATGCTAATTTCCGAGTATGAAAATGGCCATAATTTTTTTG
The DNA here is from genome assembly GCF_028641065.1 of Leucoraja erinaceus. Classification (NCBI taxonomy): domain Eukaryota; kingdom Metazoa; phylum Chordata; class Chondrichthyes; order Rajiformes; family Rajidae; genus Leucoraja; species Leucoraja erinaceus. Next base: position 34,313,232 of record NC_073395.1, on the reverse strand, counting down.
TTATTACTTGAGATATGAAAGTGAATTAGGTGTCAAATTAAACTTATTGTTATGCTTTATCTGATGGGATAAATTGCAGATTTGATTTTTTTTAAATCTCACAGTTTGGTAACATTGCTAGATAGAGTTAAGAAACTAGGATAGCACTAGGAAAGGATGGAAATTATTGCAACTAGAATGCCAGTGGGCAGAGGAACAAGAGAATAGAATTAAAAGACAGACAGGAGGTGAGAAACAGGTGATGGTTCGTAAAAAATAAACCCAGTACTGGTAAATCCTCTGGAGGAGACTTCATGTCTGGCACGACGACCCTATTTGGTAATGAAGATGAGGAGGAGTTAGATCATCTTGGGAGATGTCTACCAGTAGCAATGGCATCTTTACCTGGGACAGTTCCGTCAGTAACATCCCTATAACTTGAAGTTCTGACCTTACAAAGCTCTCCAGGATTGGGAGCACAGGAATCCCTTTCTGTGTGTAATTTGTTAAGGCATTGATGCTACCAGAACAGCTGATCATTATTAAATGTACTGCACACACTGGTGCTGGGGACTCTATAGCAAAAGGCAATGGGTTGCTGATAGAGTATCCAAACAGTGCAGCCTGTACATCCTAATGCATAGTGACAGCAGCTAAACAGATGCTAGCAAATAGAACGGTCCTGCCAAACATGAGGGAGGTATGTACATTATAGAGGGACGCCTCTTGTATATAATAATAACTATGGAAACAAGAGGGCTGTGCCATTGATTCAGCACACCCCGCTTGGACAAGTTGGTGTATAACGATACATTTTTACCCGTCTTACCCATGCTGGTAAGGAGGGAATGATAGGATAACAAAGGAAATGTGGTGGCACTGCATATTAGGAATGGCAACTTTATTCATTTGCATGGGGTTGCCGACCTGTGTAAAAAGTTACATGCTTGAGTTGTTTTACTGTTCATGTTTTAAACTATCTGTTATGTTTAAACTATTTAAATAGTTGTTATTTGAATATATTTGATTCCTTTTTAATGCCTTTGGCAACAAAAAAAAGCCTTCAAAATGTCATTGAGGGTGAGTCTGTAGAACACTCTGCCTGGCAATTCCTGCAGTAGGTAGGTTGTTCAACCTTGTGAGAGACTACTCAGTCTGTCCTGGGGTTCTGGTAAAAGTAAGTCTGGATGGATAACGTCTCTCGGTAGTGAGTCTCAGTTGTAGGCAAGGTCCAAGATGAACAAATTTGGTTATCTCTATGTCGAAGGTAACAGATTAAGAATGATGAGAATGACTTGGATTGGAATTGCTCCTACTTTAGCAACACGTTGTATTTGTTAAACTATTAAATAGAGGATTGATTTTGGTGATGCCAGTACTATATTCAAGAACAAGTGGTTGGGAGATGTTTACACGATATGTATTGGGAATATGACAACATGTTTGAAGGGACTAACTGAGAAGTATTACATATAAGCAAACTAAGTAAAAAAGATGAGAAGGAAGGGATATTGAATGATTTTGTGTTTAAAAAAAAATAAATTTAAAATCAGGAGAAAATGCAGATTTAGTTCTGTGGGCAAGGTGAGCTTGTAGGAGCATATCCGGAGAATTATGTGTCTTTAGCTCTCTGGCATTGAGGAAAATGATATATACATATGTTATTAATCACAAAGCTATCCAGGGGCTTTTGTTTGTGCTTGAGTTGAGGCTGGTAAAGGATGGGAAAGCAGTTTAAGGAGATAATGCCAAGGGCCCAGTGTTATAAATATTGCGTAGTGATTTTAGATTTATTTAGTAGGTGGAGTAAAGCTCTACCAACCACTATTACTAAGGAAAAATGTGCACATTTTAATATCTGACAGAAATTCACTGTACACACCACCCACAGGTATCTGGGATGGTGGAAAGAGTCAATGGGGATTGCAAAACAAAATTACCCCGGAGGTAAATCCTTTTTCTGACAAGCAACTCTGTTATAAAAAATTGGGGACTAATTGCCAGGTTATTTCCAGTCTCAGCTGATAGAATCCTTGTTATGTCCCAAACTAGGCAATTGAATCAATGTGGATTCCCAGCCTGAAAGTATATTTAGGGTTTATATATAAGTACTGATGAGGGATGGAGTAGGATGAAGGGCTTTGGATTTCTGGCATTGTGGCTATTTCCAGGGACCTTTCTACAGATCGGAAAGGTTGTACCCCAGCAGCACAGGAACATTATCCCCACAGAGGTTTGCCAGTGCTGTTGGGAGAATTTAAACTAGCTTGGCAGGGGGATGGAAACAAAAGGAAATTTAAGAAGGAAAGTTGGAAAATAAAGATTAGACAACTGGAAAGCAAAATAAATAGGCAGTGGAAACAAAAACAAGTAGTAAATTAGGTTGGAGTATATAAAAATGAGGAAAAATAAGGCAATGTACTTAATTGCGTACGGCATTGCAATAAGGTAGATAAATTAACAGCACAAATAAAATGTAAATGCAATAGTAAAACACAAAGTGCTGGAGTAACTCAACGGGCCAGGCAGCATCTGTGGAGGAAATCGATAGAGGATTTGGGCCTACTTTTCTCTAATAGAAATTGTGTAAGGAAAAATTAAATAAAGGCAAAAGAATCAACAAATTTTGTCAAGGGTTTGGCAGTACATTAAATCTCTTTGTGGACATTTTGTTGGGAATTCATCCCCTCTGCAATGTGGAAATGTAGTGTATTCATTAAGTACAACATAATTAAAAAAATAGATGCAGATATGGATAAATAGAAAAAGCATGAAGTACTATCATCTACATATATAGGATCGACAAAATGAATGATCAGTTATAGGTGAAGGACAAATTTGTAGAATATATATACAAGGGTTTTCAGAACTATGATGTTGAGGATCCAGCTAAGGAAAAGCTTATTGTTGAATTGAGTATTGTACACTAAGGGGATTGATTAATAGTCTTGTTTTAAAGACACTTTTAGGAAAAATTCCACATAGGATGGTGGAATTTTACATTGAGTTTGATGTGGGTTAATACAAAACTGGGCTCTCAAATCGAAATAAAAGGATTTATGAAGTTATGAGCAGTGGGATGGCTGACAAGCTACATTAGAAAGCTTGATGGTGGATATGCAATGGCTATCATTCAAATAAATGATTTATATAATTCCTCTAAAGCATCAAAACCCAAGAAATGTGATTTGTTTTGGAATGCCAGGAGAAAATAAAGGAAGAGGCTTATAGTATTGCTAGGAATAGCAGTAGGCCTAAAATTGTGTGTTTTAGAACAATCAAATGAGAACTAAGAAATTTAAAAAAAAAAAAGAAAAAGGGAAAGTAAATTACAAAGAGATGTCTATGAAGATGAAATATTATATACTGCTGGTAAAACAATGTTTTTGTATATGTACTGCTTGTAAAACAATGTTTTTTGTATGTGGAATGTGTGAAATTCGAAGCAATGAGCAAAGTTGTGTGTCGCTTTAAGAAGTTTGTCCTTTAAAGTTAAGAAACAGGCATGAATGGGGGGCGGAGCTATACTTGATGGATAAAATGTGTTGGCTGATTATAGATCTTTTGAACCAAGTTAAAAAAAAAGACTCATCCCGATTAAAGTGTTAAATGAGATTGGAAATGTCAAAATTACAGAGAAAAGAAAATGTATTATTGATTACTGATTCTGAATGAGTTCTTTTGGGAAAGATTGTTTTGATATGATAACAGAGGTTGTCTTTTAAAATGCTAATGAAGCAAGATTACTGTTTTCAAGCAAACAAAAAGATGTTGAAGCATGTGCTTTGTGAGTGAAATGAAGGTAGATGAAAAATTGTCTTGTGACTTAAAAAAGGAGGTTTGAGGGAACTCACAATGAGGGATGAAAGGTGAGAAGATAAAGTAGATTGGGGAAGAGAACATATTTGGAGAATTGAATATTTAGGTGGGGAGAGCCTCTTCGGATATAATCGGATTAAAGAATAAATACACAGGGAAGTGTTAGGAAGGAATGGAGGATCAAAGTAGACAAAAGTGCTGGTGAAACTAAGCTGGTGGACAAGATTTACAACTTTTTATTGCCCCTGAAGAGTGGGGGGGAAGCCACCAACAGGCCCTGGGCAATTAACTAATTATGTATGGTCGGCAATTAACCCATGTCTTGCCAGATCTACATTCCCAGGTTGGAGGAGCTTTGCTGGGAGCCATAAAAGCTATACGATGGGGGTGCTGGGACAAGAAGAAATTGAAACTGTATTGAAAAGAAACAACCAAGTGTTGCTAACAACATGAACTGCTGTAAAGATGAAAGATCATCATCGCTGGATACATTTGATTGACTGTGAACAGTTTGTGGAAACAAGGACGATGGGCTATTGATGCTTCCTTTATTCTGGGGTGGCCCAGCCCACATGGACTGAACTTTCTTCAGAATGGCAAACTTGCGGACTAAAACACATTTAAAGGATGGTACACACCTCCTTTTAAACAAGATTGAAGTCAAACATGACAAGCACAGCAAAGATACCCTGACTACAGACAGTAAGAGGTCTGCAAAGGCCAGTTAAATCTACCTGTTTTTGCCACAACCAAGGCACTGGTGTATTTTAAGGAAACAGTATATTTGTGAGCATTGTTATGTTGCAAATGCAGTGTCACACAAGAGAAGCATGAGCCAGTTGCACCAGCACACGGGGAATTCCAAATGAAGCCGAATAAAGGCTGAGCAATTTTTATGATCCTTTTCCTGTCCTATGGTAGTAAGGTCCGGGGGAGGTTGGTGGCCATTTAAAATGTTTGGAGGGACTTGTGGAACGATTGTCCACTATGAATTGATTGTGTTACTAGTGTACTATTAAATTGTCTGATGAGATGCTTATGGTCTTTCGTATGTACTCAGGAAGGACTGTAGTTGTTATCAAAATTTTGATAAAAGGATGGAATGATGAAGCCGAGTTTTAGTTAAAAATATAAGAAGATATTAAATTGGTTTCTGGGCTAGCTTACAGCTTATATTTAGTGTCAAATTAGGCTTTCCTCAGGTTGGGGGGTGTGAGAGATAACATTGTCTCCCAAGTGAAGGAGCTAGAGAGATATCTTCACAGGGAGATGCCATAAACCAATGTTTATGGGGAGGAGGCGATAAAGGAAGAGAGAAATAAACAGTCACATCTTTGTAAACAAATAACCTATGTTTATGAGGGACCAAATGACAGAGGAAGCAGCGACCAGAGCAAGGGTGGTCTATTTGGAGATAAAACAAATGGACAATGTTTTTAGTATATCTTGTACCATGTAAAAAAAAAGGTTTGATGTGATGCATTCTGTGGAAACCTTTTCCAGTACTTCTGACCATGACTAATGTCTGTGGAATGTGATAAGGGGACAAAAAACCTATTTAAAGCAATGTAATTCTGTTGTTCAGGGAAGGTGACTGAGGACAGTCAAGTGTCTGTGTTAGTCACTTGACTGGAGTTCTCCCTCCCTTCTATCGGCCGATGTAAAGTAAAGTTTTGAACTGGTCTACCAAACGGTTTGTGTGGTGTCTGTTTATTAAGAAGCGAACCTGGTTTAGTTGTTATAAAAGTAACTTTTTCACCATAATATAAATATATACGCACATGAATAAATAAACTAATAAAGTGCAAATAACAGAAAATGGGTTATTAATAATCAGAGTTTTGTCCGAGCCAGGCTTAATAGCCTGATGGCTGTGGGGATGTAGCTCAAGTCAAGTCAAGTCAATTCCTGAACCTGGTTGAAGCTATTCCTGAACCTGGTTGTTGCAGTCTTCAGGCTCCTGTACCTTCTACCTCAAGGTAGCAGGGAGATGAGTGTGTGGCCAGGATGGTGTGGGTCTTTGATGATACTGCCAGCCTTTTTGAGGCAGCGACTGCGATAAATCCCCTCGATGGAAGGAAGGTCAGAGCCGATGATGGACTGGGCAGTGTTTACTACTTTTTGTAGTCTTTTCCTCATCAGGGCGCTCAAATTGCTGAACCAAGCCACGATGCCTGGTCGGCATGCTATCTACTGTGCACCTGTAGAAGTTAGAGAGTCTTCCTTGACAAACCGACTCTCCGTAATCTTCTCAGGAAGAAAAGGCACTGATGAGCTTTCTTGATAATTGCATTAGTGTTCTCGGACCAGGAAAGATCTTCAGAGATGTGCATGCCCAGGAGTTTGAAGCTCTTGACACTTTCAACCATTGATATAAATGGGGCTGTGGGTCCCCCTCCTACTCATTCCAAAGTCCACAATCAGTTCCTTGTTGAATATAGTGAAAAGTTGAATATAGTTGAATAGTTGAATATAGTGTAAAATGCTACAAAGAAAGTGCAGAGAAAAAAAGAGCATGGGCAGCAACAAGGTAGATTGAAAGATAGAGAATTCATCTGTAGCAAGAGTCTGATAAGAGAGAATTAAACTGAACATTCGTGGTGCCGTGCCTTGAGAATAATTTATTGGCCTTAGGAGTGCAATATAGATTGAGCAGAAATATATTTGGAGGAGAAGGAATAAAGGAAAAATATTACACAGACCAGAAATGAATTCTGAAGAATGAGAAGTGATTTGATTCACGTTGTGAAGGCAATTCCTGTTGAAGATCGGCTTTAGAAATTGAGCATTTGTGCAAATCAAGGATCGCCCAGAATTGGCGATTGATGCAAGCGGATGCTTCAGTTATTTACTTTTTGGACACCAAGACACGAGAGGAAGAAGAATTAAAAGCAGGCATATAAGATAAGGACATTGAGCAGTCGTGGTCTCATTGAGGGAAAGTACATGGTCTCAATGGCTTGATCATGTTTGAGCAACCCCACTTCCTCCTCCCCAATAATGGAAGCTCTATTGGTTCCACGGACTAGAGCTACAATTACTTCAAGCATCCCTGTTTGAAGATGCTTTTCCACCAAGTTAATTCCTAATACAATATTGAAACAATGGAACTTATTGTGAAGGTAAACAAAAGTGCTAGATAAACTCAGCGGGTGCGACAGCATGTATGGAGCGAAGGAAATAGGCAATGTTTCGGGCTGAAACCCTTCTTCAGACTGATGTAGGGTGGGGGGAGAAGAAAGGAAAAAAGAAGGGGAGGAGCCAGAGGGCTGAGGGAAATCTGAGAAGGGGAGGAGACAGATTCAGATTCAGATTCAATTTTAATTGTCATTGTCAGTGTACAGTACAGAGACAACAAAATGCATTTAGCATCTCCCTGGAAGAGCAAACAATTTGAATAAATAATAATAAGTGTCCGGGGGGGGGGGGGGTGGTGATTGGCAGTCACCGAGGTACGTTGTTGAGTAGAGTGACAGCAAGGGCTACTGGAAATTGGAGAAGTCAATGTTCATGCTGCTAGGTTGCAAACTGCCCAAGCGGAATATGAGGTGCTGCTCTTCCAATTTCCGGTGGTGCTCACTCTGGCCATGGAGGAGGCCCAGGACAGAAAGGTCGGATTCGGAATGGGAGGGGGAGTTGAAGTGCTGAGCCATAGGGAGATCAGGTTGGTTAATGCCGACCAAGCGGAGGTGTTCGGCGAAACGATCGCAAAGCCTACGCTTGGTCTCACCAATGTAGATCAGCTGACATCTAGAGCAGCGGTTGCAATAGATGAGGTTGGAGGAGATGTAGGTGAACCTCTGTCCCACCTGGAACGACTGCTTGGGTCCTTGAATGGAGTCGAGGGGGGAGGTAAAGCGACAAGTGTAGCATCTCTTGTGGTTGCAAGGGAAAGTGCCCGGAGAGGGGGTTGTGCGGGAGGGAAGGAAATAAATAACCAGGGAGTTATGGAGGGAGCAGTTTTTGCGGAAAGGCAGACAGGGGGGGGGGAGATGGGAAGATGTGGCGAGCGGTGGGGGTCAATGTGAACTTATTGTGAATATCATTAACTGGATTGTTTATCTAGTTCTTCAGTCTAATATGTGTATGAAGGAACTGATGCTGGTTTAAACCAAAGGTAGATACAAAAAATCTGAAGAAGGGTTTCGAACCGAAACGTCACACATTCCTTCTCTCCAGAGGTGCTGCATGTCCCGCTGAGTTACTCCAGCATTTTGTGTCCATCTTCAGTCATTGACTTTGTTTATTGTTGGAAATATGTTGATGACATATTGAACTGTGCTTCCCTGAATTGCTGCTGCCAGTCCCCCACACAATGTTAAGCCTGTCTCCGATTTCCATTCTGGCAAGCTGGGGGGAATCGGTGAGTGAGTCCAGGAACACACAATTGACATGCTACAGAGAACCACCAGATGTATTCCACGTAATAGTCTAATTTATTCTACTTCAAGATATTAATTTTCGATTTCATTTTTCAATTCTATGGCTATTGACACTGGCAAAGGTCTGATATTTGATAACTGGCTGCAGCTAACCCTAATGCAACCCACACCCCTCTATATTCAGAATTGGTTTTGTGCATTGTGGATGGGAACTAAAGGTGGCATTCTTGGTAACTGGGCTAATATCCAGCTCAATGTCCCATTATGCTAAAATGGGAGACAGTTCCAAGAAGTTATGTTCAATGACTTAATGCCTTATGGAGTTTGAGGCTGGAGACACAACCCAAGTGGTCCAGAGAAACAACTGGGGTGATTATTGTACATGGAAATGGAGGAAAAGATGAATAATGCATTAAAAAATAACCGTGAAGAATGACAACTGGCATCTCTAGTAACTCAGCAGTTGGATTCCGAATGTTTGAGGGTGTTGGCCAACTTCAGGATTGTGTGACAGATATGCATCTTAAATCACCTCGTAGTCGTCTATACAATGAGAATTATCAGCATGAATTGACTGCAGGGACATTATTTAGTGAACATTTTCAATGGAGGGGTTGCCTGGCCAGAACGTTTTTAGTTTTAAGTGAAACTAATGACGTCAGCACCTCTTTTCACCTCGACTAGATGCCCACATCCTAAATTATGAATTGTAACCTCACAATTCGTACCAACAATTTATAGACCAATATATGTCAGCTGACTACATCGGTGAGACCAAGCGTAGGCTTGGCGATCGCTCCGCCGAACATCTCCGCTCAGTTCGCAATAACCAACCTGATCTCCCGGTGGTTCAGCACTTCAACTCTCCCTCCCATTCCGAATCCGACCTTTCTGTCCTGGGCCTCCTCCATGGCCAGAGTGAGCACCACCGGAAATTGGAGGAGCAGCACCTCATATTCCGCTTGGGCAGTTTGTACCCCAGCGGTATGAACATTGACTTCTCTAATTTCAGGTAGTCCTTACTGTCTTCCCCCCCTCTCAGCTCTCCCTCCAGCCCACTGGCTCCTCCTCTTCCTTTCTTCTTCCCATCCCCCCTCCAACCTCAAATTAGTCTGAAGAAGGGTTTCGGCCCGAAACGTTGCCTATTTCCTACGCTCCATAGATGCTGCCTCATCCGCTGAGTTTCTCCAGCATTTTTGTCTACCTTCTCTCCTTTTTGGATTGGTCTCAATTTCCATCTTGTCAGTTTGAAGTGCCTTGGGACATTTTACTGTGGGTCTGAAATGAATAAACCTTTGTTGGGATAACTCATCATGGGGCCCCACAGGCTACTTAATGCATTGTAAGATGCCACTACATCCAATGAATGCTCTGTATGCTGAATGGCACTTTCTGTAATTTATCATTTTTATCATGAAAACATGTGATCTGTGGTAATTGTGACAATCTGTCCTCTGCCAACCTGTAATCCCCAGTTACTGTTCTACCTATTATTTCCCTTTATTAGTATCAATGTAAAAAAAAAATCCCAGCTGTTTAGAACTGTTGGTTCAAAGCAATTAGGATATTTTCTTGCAACTCAAGTTAGATTAATTACGACTGTAACTTTTTAATAGTGTGTAGGAAGGAACTGAAGATGCCGGTTTAAACCGAAAGCAGACACAAAAAGCTGGAGTAGCTCAGCGGGCCAGGCAACGTCTCTGGAGATGCCATTAATTCTTTCCAGAGATGCTGCCTGTCCCACTGAGTTACTCCAGCTATTGTGACTATCTTCTTTTTAATAGTGTGTTCATTGTTCAAACATGATAACATTATTGTTCTTCTCTCCCTTCGCAATTCTCATAGCCCATCTAGAATAATAAGTGTTATAATTACTCTAACAGATATAGTATACTATGAATTACACCAGTAGAAATAGTTCCTATGTCTTAAATCCATACTTACCAATTCAATAATTTATTTTGAGCATCACAGATACTTGGATTCGAAGCACATGAAATTATTTACACCAAATTACAGAAGCAATTTGTGTTTTTGACTAGATGTTTCATTTATTGGTTAGGCTGTTGAATAGAAGAACAGGGGGTGGCTAAGCTAGAATTGTATATACCACCACATATGCCACAGCCCAAATACTGTGTACACTTCTGCTCATCCCAGCAATTTACAGGAAAACTGTGATTACAGTGGAGAGAGTGGTGAGGAAGTTTAGGAGGAATATTGCAGATTAAGAGTTGGCAGAGGGATATGAGAGTGGTGAGGAGTTTGCTTTTACCCAGATGGTTGCTAGGTAAGGATCTGCAACGCACTCTCTGAAAGCATGGCAGAAGCGGGTTACGTTTAGGAAGTGCCTGGAGAGTTGTGACGTGCTACCGATGGAGTGATGGCCGATTCAAAAGAGCATCTACATTATGCCACGTCCCTACTCCCCCAAGGTCATGCTCACAAAATCTGAAGAAGGGTCTCGACCTGAAACGTCTTCAGTTCCTTCTCTCTAGAGAAGCTGCCTGACTCGCTGAGTTACTCCAGTATCTTGGGTGTAAAGCATAATCTGCAGTTCCTTCCGGCACATGCTCACTTAATTTTCCATCTATTGGCCTTCCAATTGCTTTTTTCGAGGTGCATAATGTGAACATGGTCACTCCTGGATTGGCAGGAACTCTGTCGTCCATTTGTAGAGCATTTTTATTTGAAATTATCATGTTGGCGGCGACATGTGCTCGCTCGGTTGAATTTGTTTCCCGCGACTATTTATTTTTCTAAAAAAAACCATAATTTCTTTACGACCAAACCTCCGCATCAGATCGCTTAACAAAATGTAGCAATTTTCTTTGGGGAGCTGGGGATTGGAAGGCGAGAGTTGATGATAAGAGGCAAAGTACAGCCTTTTGCAAGCTGGCACCACTGGCAGCCTGCAGTCTTTCCGCAGTCAGCTGTTAAGACTTTCTGACATTTATTTGTGTCTGAAGATAGACACAAAAAGCTGGAGTAACTCAGCGGGACAGGCAGCATCTCTGCGGAGAAGGAATGGGTGACGTTTCGGGTCGAGACCCTTGTTCAGTCTGAGTTGAATTACTCGAGCTTTTTGCGTCTATCTTCGGTTTAAACCAGCATCTGCATTTCCTTCCTACACGCCACTTTCTGTCTGCAAGGCTCGACCATTAAAGGGTGATTTATGAGGCTGGCGGCAGACGGAAGGTTGGAAATGTCATGTCGGATCCTGAGAGCGCTTCTCCGCTGAGAGATGAATCTGCTCGGAAAGCAAGAACATGAAGCTGCAGAACGGTGTGCGAGCGGGCGGGCGGAGAGAGCGTTCACTCCGCGGACTTGGGTCTTGGCTGAATGACTGATCCCACACACACACACACACAGTGTGAACATGTTGGTGTTTCCATTTCAATCTTGCTCTTGCATGACATTAACATTGTTGCGGCTCATTCCCACGGCGGCTTCACGCAGATGCGTTGTCCTGGTGCCAAACGAGGTGCTGCTGCTGCTGCTGCTGCTGCTGATGCTCCGCTACTTGTCCTCACTTCCACGGGACGGGGACGGGGACGGGGACGGCCGGCCGGCAGCGAATGATCTGCCCGCACTAGTGACACTGGCTGCGGGCCAAGGGGCGGGAGCTGCACTGTAAATATTGACTGTATGCTGACGAGCTGAGCAGATTCTGCTCGCAGGCGTTTGGGGTACCCTGGCAAAGACGGCAGCCGAGGTGGGAAGCAATGGACACCGATGGCGAAACGCGACGGGAGACTCGTAGCTGAGTTTTAAAATCCAAGACCATCCTTGGAGTTTCAATGGTCACTTACTTATTTCGGCCGCCTGGACGCAGATTTGTAGCCAGTCCCTAACGGGCAAACCTGGTGGTTTACCTGACTGCTTATGGACGTGATGTTAAAAGGCATAATGTAGAATCATCTGTATTAAGTCCAAGCTGCATGTTTGGGCTGGCGCGCCGGCTCCCGGTGTTTGGCAGTCCAGCCTGACCGCCCCGCTCTACACGGCAAAGTGTAGTCGGCACTTGAGCTGTCCCCGCCGAGCAGCTCGCTCGCTGGTGGAAGCAAACGGGAGGGGGGAAATAAATACACGTCGGCGTTGAAGTGCCGCTGCATCAAGCAGGTAGCAGCGTGAGTGACAAAACTGCCAGATGACGAGCTGATCTCCGCACATCAGCCAAGTGGAATTAAAGCCCAGTCACTTCCCTGGGGGTACTCGCTACACCAGCGAGGCAGGAGCCAGGCAGCATCTGCTGCATTCTCCGGAGCACAGCTTTCAACGCACTCGGCTGCTGTGAGAATCCTAGGGGGAGAATGATAGCTGTCTCATTCAAGTGTCGCTGTCAGATCCTGCGGAGATCTCCAAAAGGTACCGCGCTTTGTCTTGCATTGAACGGACTTCCCATCGTTTGTTTTATTTTTGCTTGATGATCCATCCGGCCGCTTGAATGTCCGTTTATGCTCACTGTGTGTTTGGCATTAACATTGTGATGCTGCATTTGCTGTGAAGGAGCAGAACGGCGAAGCACAATTGCAGAGAAAGGATGTTTCAGTGTGGGGATGTTCAGACCTTTGCAAGGAGTGAAGTGATAGAAATGGTGCCTTTAAATCTGTAGGAATGAACTGCAGATGCTGGTTTAAACCGAAGCTAGTCCCAAAATGCTGGAGTAACTCAGCGGGACAGGCAGCATCTCTGGGTAGATTCTGGCTCCCTGACCTTTTGCATGTGGTGCCTTTTCGGTTCAAGTTTGATAGGTGCAGCTTACCCACACCTGGGTCTGACAGCGTGGGGGATGAATCGCAGGAGACTGACTTACTTGCCTAATTGTTTTCGGGGATTATAAACAGAGGAAAAGCGCAGCAGCCTCATGGCTGTGGCAATGGTATATTGGGGATTGTAGTGTGAGGGAGGGAAATTCTGTCGTTAGATACATTATAGGACACGGTCAGCACTCATGCATAAGTGCAGCCGGTAAAAGTCTATAAATACTTTAATGGGAGCTCTTTGCTTTTGCAGCTCAGATTTCTCCGATTAACCACTGATACTGCAAGGAACGCTTCATTGTGTAAAAATTCCAGGAGCAGTGTGCAAAATGCAGGTGGTCTACTGGAGCACAGTGCGTGCGTTGAACACTTGAGGGAAATGTTGAGCATGTGGTATGAAGGGGATAAATTGTTGCTCAGACCTAATGAACGGAATGTTTGGTGTGCTGCATTATTTACGGGAATAATGCTGGGTGGCTAACTCCACAGACAACTGAATCGTGATGTCTCAGAAAATTTGAGTTCTGATATTACAGCTGACTGCTGGTGTTGAGACAATAGCACTCTTTCATCATGTGCAATAAATTGATTTTAGCATTCATGCCTTTGTCCTACATGGTTCACACCTCATGCTTCGAATAATGCTGCCTAACATCATCTGATTTTGCATCCTTTGCTGAGAATATTTGTGGATATTGCAGCATCCCAATACTCCCCCTTGCTCCAATTGATCAAGTGTTACTTGGAACATTGAGCTATTTAATTATCTGCCTTCGCCCCTCTGCTTGCCGACAGCCATCAATTAGAAGCAGTAGCTTAATGTGTAAGAAGGAACTGCAGATGTTGGCTTACACCAAAGATGGGCGCAAAGTGCTGGAGTAACTCAGCATGGGCTGGCAGCATCTCTGGAGAGAAGGAATGGGCGATGTCTGAAGAAGCGTCTTGACCCAAAAAGTCACCTATTCCTTCTCTCCAGAGATGCTGCTTACCCCGCTGAGTTACTCCAGCACTTTGTGTCTATTTTAGAAGCAGGAGCCTATATTGATTTCTTCCATCATTTAAACCCTCACACCTCACCGAAATAAAAACTCTTCACGCCCCTCCCCCCCAGATGCAGTTACCGGAAATACAGGTCATTGAGGAAGAAAGTCTTTAAAATACTTTTGGTGTTTAAGGAGCTGACTTTGTTGAAGAGAGATACACAGTTACATGTGTTTTAATGAGTGCCATCCACAGAAGGAGTCATTTAGCCCCTGAGCCAGCTCTGTTAATGAATTAGGTTACAGTTCATTACTCCCACTTCATTTGCTATTCTTTGCTCCATGAACGTTGATTATTTGACCTAATAAATGGAAAGTACCTTACTTCATTTTGGGAACCTTTTTCTTTAGCTCCCGCTGAGATTTTGTTTGTGTGTGTAGGTCTGACTTTCAGATCAACGCAGTTTCTTATAGAAACATAGAAACATAGAAAATGGGTGCAGGAGGAGGCCATTCGGCCCTTCAAGCCAGCACTGCCATTCATTGTGATCATGGCTGATCATCCTCTATCAATAACCCGTGCCTGCCTTCTCCCCATCTTCCTTGACTCCACTAGCCCCTAGAGCTCTATCTAACTATCTCTTAAATCCATCCAGTGACTTGGCCTCCAAGGCCCCCTGTGGCAGGGAATTCCATAAATTCACAAATCGCTGGGTGAAAAGTTTTTTCTCACCTCAGTCTTAAATGACCTCCCCTTTATTCTAAGACTGTGGCCCCTGGTTCTGGACTCGCCCAACATTGGGAACATTTTTCTTGCATCTAGATTGTCCAGTCCTTTTATAATTTTACGTGTTTCTATAAGATACCCCCTCATCCTTCTAAACTCCAGTGAATACAAGCCTGGTCTTTTCAATCTTTCCTCATATGACAGTCCCGCCATCCCAGGGATCAATCTCGTGAACCTACACTGCACTGCCTCAATCACAAGGATGTCCTTCCTCAAATTAGGAGACCAAAACTGTACACAATACTCCAGGTGTGGTCTCACCAGAGCCCTATACAATTGCAGAAGAACCTCTTTACTCCTATACTGAACCTCTTTACTCCTATCCTCCTACCCTCCACCTATGAAAGGGAATAGTTTCCTATTTCATTCCCATCATAAAACAACGCAGCTTTGGGCAAGCTGTGAACAGGGGCCATGCTGGAAGCTGGAACCTGTTTCTTTGGTATTTTTTGAAATAGAGGGAGTTCACTAAAGGTGCGCCATATCGATTCCTGGGATAGTACGCGTGCGTGTTCATTGAGGTGAAATTACGCACACAAGACCCATAGCCCCAAGTTTAGATGATCTCATAGAAATGCCAAAGGGGTTGGACAGGGTTGATGTTTCTCATGGCTGAAGGAATCTAAAATTGGGGTCACCATCTCAAAACAAGGCACCAACTATTCTAGACAGGCCTGACTTCATTCAGTGAGTTGTGAATCTTTGGGACACTCGCCCAAAAGGCTGTGATGGCTCCGATGCCAATTTGATTCAAAGCAGAGATTGATAGGTTTTTAGATATTAAGGGATTTGGTTTTAGTGCAAAAAAGTGGCACTGATATAAAATATCAACTGGGACCTTGTGAATAATGCAGCATCTCTGTGGGATACTCATGGAAACTGATGCACATAGGCTAGGAATTTCTTGATTACTACAGGTGTAAGAGGTTATGGGGAATGGAGGTTAGGAGGGAGAGATAGATCAGCCATGATTGGATGGCAGAGTAGACGATGGGCCGAATGGCCTAATTCTACTTCTATTCCTTATGACTCCACAAAGGCAATGGGACAATGTGCAAATTGCATGTGCGCAGCATTCAAATTCAGGATTTATTTTTCTTTTCTAATTATGTTTTTGCACTAATGTGTTTTTTTTTCAGTCCGTTAGAATTTTATGTGCAGTTTTGTAATGATTTATGTATAATTTGTCAATGTGCCCATGAAGCTGCTCCAAGCAATATTTGTCATTGTGCTGTGCCTCGTCCTACTCGAGCATATTACAATAAACGTGAAAACTTGAAACTTAACTGCAGCACAAATTCTGTAATCACAAAACTCAGTTTCAAATAAAAGTCATTAAATGTTACTTGCATCCATCGCCAGGCCGTGTTTTTAATGTGATGTTTATATTGCCTGTCATAAATACTGCTTGTGAAGATTTGCTGGACCAACACTATAATATCCCTCTGCTAACGGAATGAATTGTCTGAGAAGCTGTTTAAAACAACTTTTCATAGAGAACTTCGATTAGTAAGAAATTTGAAGTAAGCAATGTTGAAAATGCCAGACAAAGGCCCAACAGTTAAGTTACGAATTAATGATCCAGAAATTGGACTGATATTCCAGAGGCAAAAAGTTTGAAGCAAGGGGATTTTAGTTATTATTTATTTTGAAGGAAGCAATAGCACAGCAAACCTATTATGGGTGTGTTTAGTTTATAGATACAGTGCTGAAACAGGCCTTAGGTCCACCGGGTCCACGCCGACCAGCGATCCCCGCACATTAACACTACCCTACACACACAGGGGACAATTTTTACATTTACCAAGCCAATTAACCTACAAACCTGTATGTCTTTGGAGTGTGGGAGGAAATCGAAGATCTCGGAGAAAACCCACGTTGGTCACGGGGAGAACGTACAAACTCCGTACAGACAGCACCCGTAGTCGGGATCGAACCCGGGTCTCCTGGCGCTGCATTTGCTGTACGGCAACTGCCTCGCCACCATGCCGCCCTATACTGTTCCACATGCCATATACTCACAGTAATTTCTATTTCATATTTTCATTTTTATGAACATCGTTTTTTTCTCAAATGAGAGATGGAGCTTGGCTGTATTGGCGGAGTTAATAATTTGTTAGCTCAGCATCTGCTAAAAATATAATGTAACAAAATATCTCGGCTTGGTAGGAAAAAGATGTTGGGTTCATGCTGAAATTTGTTCCAACTTCCCATTGAACATGACTATAATCCTTCTTTCAAACAAATCTGCTTTATTGATTCTTGGTCTATGTGCCTGGTTCAGCAGACCCAAGCAAGATTGAGAGTGTTCTTTCTTTCATCAGCATTTGAGAGTGAATTTACACTTAAATCCTTTGTGTTCCTCTTTCAGTACAATGAGCATTAGTATTAATGATGTGTTCAGCCTTAAATCCTTTCAATCTTTCTTGTACACCAAATCTGGCTCTTGGGAATATGTTTAGTTATTCTGCTGATTAAATAAAAACATGTACCAGTTTATATCTTAAATAATTATATCTAGAAATTCCTTATTGTTCCTTTATTCTCTTATACCCATGTACCTTCTCCTTAAATGCATCTATTTAGCTCATTTATTTTTTTTATATGGTGACACTCATGCCCTATGTTTTTGAAATTTTACAAATAGAGTCAAGGCACAGAAACAGGCCCTTCAGTCCAACTTCACCATGCCCCCTCTCTGCTAGTCACACCTACCTGTATTTGGCCCATCTATCTATCTATATCTATCTATACATAACTAAACCTCTGATCTTGTGCCCTTACGATTTGCGGGGTTTTTCTATTTGTGCAAAAATGGTACGCGATAGCGCTACAATTTTTCACCAGCTCACCCACCCTTCTCCTGTGCTGCGAGTACAACAAGTTTCATTCTGATCGGTGGAATATTGTAAAAGTTAGCATGCGCAGGTCGATCTCCTCTCCTGCCAGTCAGCGCCCCATGGGTTGGACTTTTCTCCTGTCACTCCCCGGGACAGTCCACCCCTTCCTGCACCATCGCGTCTTTACTGGAGTTAAGGATGGCCGGCGGAGATCACCACCTGGACACAATTTTCGGAGGTACCGGAAGCGGCCCGGCGCGGAGTCGGAGATGTCGGAAATGACGCCGGTGTCACCAAACGGAAAGCGGAGACTCTGATCAGCGGAGAAACGCCCAGCGTCTGCTGTGCGTCCCCATCGCATCGCCAGCTCCAGCCCCCTCCTCCCTTCATAATCCCCTCTCCCTCATGGCTCTTCCCCATCTTTTCTCCAACCTCTGTCCCCCCCTCCCCCCGCCCCACACACCCTCTCCCCCCACAAGCCCCCTGCCCCCACATCCCCCTCCCCCCCCCACACACCCTTAACCCCCCCACACCCCTTAACCCCCATTACACGTCTCCTGCTGTCACACCCACAACCCCCCCCTACCCTACCTACCTGTGACACCATATTGAGCAAACAATGTACCTGCACTCCTAGATCCCTCTGCTCTACAACACACTTCACAGCCTATCATGTGGAACTTGATCATATGCTTTGCTACAGTCCACGTATGCAATGTCTACAACTTTGCACTTGTCACCATTTTTCATTATGTCTTCAAAATACTCCATCAGATTAGTAAGACACACTTTCCCACATACGAAACCATGCTGACCACCCCTTACAGCCCCTGTCTATCCATAATATATTTTATCTTCCTGAATCCCCTCTGTAACACGCCTAGCACAGATGTTCGGCTCACCTGCCTACAGTTACCAGGCTTTTCCTTGCATCTCTTCTTAAACAGAAGCACAACATTAGCCACCCTCCAGTCTTCTGCCCCTCACCCATATCCAATGAGGGTTTCGACCTGAAATGTTGCCTATTACTTTCCTCCATAGATGCTGCCTCACCTGCTGAGTTTCTCCAGCATTTTTGTCTACCTTCCATATCCAATGATTATTTGTATATCTCAGTCAGTGCCCATGCAATTTTTTCTCTAGCCTCCCACGGTGTCCTTGAATATATCTGGTGTCACAGGGTATGGGATAAGGGTATCAGAGATGATGGGGAGAAGGCAGGAGAATGGGGTTAGGAAGATAGATCAGCCATGATTGATTGACGGAATAGAATCGATGGGCCGAGTGGCCTAATTTTACTATCTCAAGATTCTATAATCTGATCCGGTCCAGGAGATTTATCTACCTGTCACCTCCTTGACTGTAATACAGACTGTCCTCAAGACGTCTCCATTAACTGACCCAAGTTTCCTAGTCTTTCTCCATGGTTTAAACAGAGGAGAAATACTCATTGAGGACCTTACTTATCTTCTGCAGCTCCACACGTAGATGACTCCTTTGGTTTCTGAGGTGCCCTATTCTCTCTCCAGTTACACTTTCATGTATGTAAAATCTCTTTGGATTTTCCCTTAATAATATCTGCCAGAGCTATCTCCTTGTTTTTGCCCTCCTACAGAGGTTGTTGCTGAGGTTGTTTATTGATGGGAATCCTCCCAACTTCAATTCTGTTCTGCCAAAACCAGTGAACTTGCAGCAGGGTAACAACATTTCAGAAATAAACTCCACAGGCAGCATCTCTGGAGAGGAGGAACGGGTGATGTTTCAGCTCAGGACCCTTCATCAGGCTAGGCCATCGATTCCTTCTCTCCAGAGATGCTGCCTGTCCCGCTGCATTATTCCAGCTTTTTGTGTCTACAACTGGTCAAATCCCTTACTGCCGGTCGATGGTTGTGTTCCAGACTTGTGAAATAAATAGGATAAGTGCAATGTAAAACAAATAAATTGCAGAACGGGCAAGGAAAAATAAGTTATGTATCTCTTTTTACAATTATGCTCAAACAGTATGACAATTAGAAACATAGAAAATAGGTGCAGGAGTAGGCCATTCGGCCCTTCGAGCCTGCACCGCCATTCGATATGATCATGGCTGATCATCCAACTCAGTATCCTGTACCTGCCTTCTCTCCATACCCCCTGATACATTTAGCCACAAGGGCCACATCTAACTCCTTCTTAAATATAGCCAATGAACTGGCCTCAACTACCTTCTGTGGCAGAGAGTTCCAGAGATTCATCACTCTCTACACCATGAAATGTATCTGCCTCATTTCTATAGTAATCAGCATGTTAGGTTTGTTTCCCCAGGTTGAGGGTCTTGGCCTTTGACCTCTACTTGGTTCAGTTGTTTACAGTTAATTAACCCACAGAGGACTTTATCAACTAGGAAATGGAGTAGAATGGAAGTAATAATCTCTCACCCTTACAGGAGCGGAGGGGAATTATGAGAGATCACGCCATGTATGTTAACCAAGGTTATTTCTTATTGCTGCCATTTTTCCTGGCCAGATCACTCATGTATCCTAATGGGTGATGTTGAAGGAATAAGTTAAGATTTAGTACAAGACCATTTACTTCAGAGTATTTGCTTAAATAAATGGGCACAGAGAATGAAAATAGTCGGATCCATTGAAAGGTTGTAGGGAGTGGGAAGAAATAAAATGTACTCAGCAGGAAGTATGAGATTGTTATTTCACACATTACCATTGGCTTGGTTGACAATAGACAATAGACATAATGGTTATTTATTTCAAATGACTTAAGGCAACAACACCTACAGTTACAATTGATCTAGAAGTTTCCTATGGTCCCACCTTCTCCGGTACTCTGCATGCAAGCATATAAAGTCCAGCTGCCTGAACCATGCTTGATGTACTTAACGTTGAAGTCGCTTGGAAGTCTGACACAAAATGCTCAGCGGGACAGGCAGCATCTTTGGAGAGAAGGAATGGGTGACGTTTTGGGTCGAGACCCTTCTTCAGACTAATGTCAGGGGCGAGGGAGATACATAGATAAGGAAGTATAAGGTGTGAAGCCAGGACAAGGGGGATGGAGATCAAGGAAAATGTAGAGTAGATCATTGTTAGCTGGGACAAGGTAACAACAAAGCAAACAGATAAGATGTACTCGGAGACTGGTCAAAGAACAGGGAAGGGGGAGGAATGGAGAGAGGGGGAAAGCAAGGGTTATTTGAAGTTGGAGAAGTCAATGTTCATACTGCTGGGATGTAAACTATCCAAGTGAAATATGAGGTACTGTTCCTCCAATTTGTGCTGGGCCTCACTTTGACAATGGAGGAGGACAGAAAGGTCAGTGTGGAAATGGGAGGGGGAGTTAATATGTTTAGCGACTGGGAGATCAGGTAGGTTTAGTCGGACTGAGTGGAGTTGTTCAGCGAAACGATCACCGAGCCGGCACTTGGTCCCGCCAATATATAGGAGTCCACACCTGGAACAGCGGATACAGTAGATGAGGTTGGAGGAGGTGCAAGTGAACCTCTGTCTCACCTGAAAAGACAGTCGGGGTCCTTGGATGGAGTCGAGGGGGGAGGTATAGGGACAGGTTTTGCAGTTCCTGTGGTTGCTGGGGAAAGTACCTGGGGAGGGGTTGGTTTGGGTGGGGACGGGACGGGTTGACCAGAGAGTTGCAGAGGGACCGATCTGTGGAATGCCGAAAGGGGTGGAAATGGGAAGATGTGGCTAGTGGTGGGATCCCGTTGGAGATGCCGAAAATGTCATTTTAGGATTATGCGCTGTATGTGACAGCTGATAGGATGGAAGTGAGGACTAGGGGGACTCTCCCTGTTACGACTGGGGAGGAGGGGAGCAAGAGCAGAGCTGTGGAATATCACGGAGACCATAATGAGGGCCTCGTCTATGATGGAAGAGGGGAAACCTTGTTCCCTAAAGAATGAGAATATCTCCGATGTCCTGGTTTGGAACACCTCATCTTGGGAGCAGATGTGGGCATAGACACATAAATATGGAAAATAGGTGCAGGAGTAGGTCATTCGGCCCTTCAAGCCATTCAATACGATCATGGCTGATCATCCAAAATCAGTATCCCGCTCCTGCTTTTTCCCCATATCCCTTGATTCCTTTAGCCCTAAGAGCTCAATCTAACTTGGGAATTGGGAGTAGGGGATAGAGTCTGTATAGGAAGCAGGGTACGAAGAAGTGCTGTCTAGATAGCGGTGGGAGTCAGTCGGTTTATAATAGAAATCTGTCAGTTGTGAAAGCGAAAAGCTTTCCTGCTCCTTATTGAAATGCATTAATTCCAGTTCAAAAATAGTTTGTGGTAATTCACTGCAACACAAGATCACTGAAAAAAAAAAGATCAAAGCCCAAAATAAAACTCGTCCTTTCTCCTGATTTGCCACACGCAATGATCGTGGCCTTTTCTCCATCTTGAGTATTCGAGATTTGTTTGGAAAGATGCTGAGCTTTTGGAAGAGTCCTATTGAATCAAAATGATTTGGTCCTTTAAGGACAAATAGATATCCTGTATGCTGTCGATAATCAGATAACCTCTCCTTCACCCTCTGTAATAACATAATTTCTGAATGGAGGGGAGGTGGCTTGAACTTGGCCAGTTTCCAAAGAGCTTCGCATAAGTGACCCATAAAGCTCGGATAACTGTCTCACAAGTTGGAGAAATGACAGCACAACAATAGTGATTCCATGTAAGATATATGACTGCCTGCTCGAGTTAATGTTGGTGAATGTTTTTGGTGAATCTGTACCCTCTTAGATAGTTCTTCACAAGTAGTTCAAGGATAAGTGCAAAATAAGCCGAGGAAACTGTAGCCTTTTGAATGAGTGTGGTCACGTATGCATGTCCATTGCAAATAAAACCAAGTGGGTTATGTCTTAAAATAAAGGAGGCTAACATTATGAATAAATCTAGAATGGCTAAGAAAAAGTGCAATAGGTTTAATTTGCTCCAGCAGATCCAATCTAGTTGAAACATTGAGCCTTAATATAAAACAATTCAGTTGTTTTGGCTTTCAGAACCAGTGCAAGTATTGCTTTCAGAATGATAAATTTTGTAATTGGCTCGATCACTGTAATTGTTAAAATATGCCAAGTCTTGCATGAAACAAGATTATTAAAATCATATTCTTCAATATTTTCTAAGCTATGCACATTATAGAGAAAACAGTTCAATTATTTTCAAACATTTTAGCAAAATGTTAATCAAATTGGGCAGCGCTTTTGCTCAGGTTGCTTATTTGTCTTTGTCCTTCAAGTCAATGTCAAACACTGCCAAAGAAAAACATTATGTGAGCATAAGGTGCAGAGTAAAAAAAACGCACAATGATTTAATCCCTTCGGGCAGCCCACTTCAACTTGTATTTTCATGGACTTTCTTTAATCCACTGAGAAGTGAGTAAACTGGATAAACCTTGATAAAGCTATTTTCTGATCCCCATGAATCATGAAAAACTCTCTGGATAACGGCTTGTTTAGTTAATCTAGTTAATCAATTCTGGTAAAGAGCATCGAATTTTGCAAATTGTCCAACGAGTCAATAGCTAGCCAATTATTGGCTATTTGATTTTCTTATTTTTATAGTTGGATGTCTGATTACATTTTCAATCAATATAATTTGCTGCTTTAAGCAATACATTGATAATGAGAGATGTCCATGTCACCCTTTATAAATAAGGCAAGGTTTATTTCAATCATTGTGGTGGGTACTCAGGAGCTTCCACAGAGCTTGTTGCCAGTGTCCCATATTCTGATTCGAATTCAGGTTATTTTTGGTCATATTATTTGACTTCAGAATTAAGGGACAGAAGTTTAGGGGTAACATGAGGGGGAACTTCTTTACTCAGAGAGTGGTAGCGGTGTGGAATGAGCTTCCAGTGGAAGTGGTGGAGGCAGGTTCATTGGTATCATTTAACAATAAATTGGATAGGCATATGGATGAGAAGGGAATGGAGGGTTATGGTATGAGTGCAGGCAGGTGGGACTAAGGGAAAAAAGTTGTTCGGCACGGACTTGTAGGGCCGAGATGGCCTGTTTCTGTGCTGTAATTGTTATATGGTTATATGGTTATATACAGCAGGATGCAATGAAATGTCTTGCTCGCATGAAGCTCATAGTGTAAACCGTATACATGGTAATGATTGATACAATAGGTACGAAGACAAATGCAAAGTGCAATAACTGAATAAGAGTATGTGGCAGCACCCCCAGAAAGGGCTGTGTGAAAGAGGTGATTGGTTCAGTCGTCTGATAACAATGGGGAAGAAACTGTTTTTAAGTCTGGACACCTGAGCTTTCGAGCTTCTGTATCTTCTGGAAAGTAGAAGGGAGACAAGGGAATAGCCATGTTTGCATGCTTGCTTGGCAGTATTTCCAGCCCTCCTGATGCAATGCAAGATGCGAGATGGACTGGGTGGAAGGAAGTGGCGATCTCATGTATTTCAGATGTCTGAATATTACTTTGAGGGAAGACTACTCGCCCATTTTGTGAGGTGAGATGTGTAACCATTTTATTGCCACTGATTTGAATCTCCGTACAAATTGAACAATTTGTTGATTTAAAACAAAATCTAGAATGAGATGTGACGTGCAGTCAACTGGATTGAGTTAGTATGGTTTAAACATCGTATTTTTAGGACTGAGTGTAATTCCTGTAGCTCACCCTCTGATTAGATTGATGACATTGCATATCATTTTGCCACAATGTCTGCTAAAACACTGGCTGCCTGCTTCAACAATGATACGCAGTGAAATGCTTGGTGCTAACAAAGCACTTGTGCAATGAACAGTGACACTTTGGCTACAAACGATTTGACATTGCTGGAATTATACTGGGTCAGTATACTTGATTGAAGTCAAGAAAATCCACGTTACACTGGACCATTGCTTGACTTGCAAATTTTGTGTCCCCAATTAAGTTATGACGGCTGTAATCTTAAATGCAAAGCTTTCCTTAGATGGAGTTTTCTGTGTAGAATACCAACATCAACAAACCAAGACAGTAACTGTCCTTTTAATGATAATCAGAGTTAAGATGATATTCATCCTTAATTTATCTCAACAAAACCAAGTGTTGCATGCAGAAAATTTCCATTATCTGCTTGAGTTTTCTTGTTATTATAGTTGTAACTCTTAATGTTGTACCAATTAGACCTGCATTGAGTTTTAAGATTGCAATTTTGTGGCAAGTGCACTCAGAAATATGTTGTAATATTTTTCAGGAGCATTCATAACTATGATGGGAATATGGATATATTATATTTTAATTGAACTAGTGACTAAATGCCTGGATTATTGGGCACAAACATTTGCCCCTTCGTCAGCGGCTTCTGGGAAATTTAAATTCAATTAATTTGAAAAGTATTTGGAACAGAAAGCTGCCAGCTGAAATAATGATCATGAAACGACAAGATAGTCATTAATAGAATCTATTTAGTTCATTAACAACCAACTGAGAAGAAAAAACTGCTCCCTATCTGACCAAGTTATACATGACTTTGGATTACAATGAAATGGATGCATAATAAGCTGAATTCACGTCAGCAAGTCACTCCACAAATATATTAGCAATTATGAAGGGAAAATAAATGCTGGATGGCCTCTATAAGTTCAGGAGCTACATTTGTGTAGAATTATTTTATCACTTTAGAGGAGATGCTGACTCAATGATTTGCTATAGGTCCAAGATTTGAATGTTCGTAACAGCGTTGTGATGGAGTTACATTTGTAATTGGCACAAAATGTATGTGTGATTATGTCAGGTAATGGGCCTGTCCCACTTGCGCGATTTTTCACCGGACTGCCGGCGACTGTCATGTTGCCTGAAAAACCGGCAACTGGAACGACAACTGTCAGAGTGGAACACACACTCACACAAACACATCGCTTCCTTCACCAGCCCATTATGCAGGCGGGGGACAGGGCAAGCGGGGGGGAGTGCTGTCTAAACAATTCAAAGCCAAGGTGAAACAGACACACACCGCGATGAACATGAAGGTTGGCACTGTAAAAAGATGGCTAAAGCACAGTGTACAGTAAGTCCTTTAAAAGGGGGGGACGGGGGGGGAGGGAGAAGGGGGGAGAAAGAATGGAGACAACTTTCAGGAAGCCAGAGATACACGGCTCTGAAGCTTGGTGGACATTTAACATTACCGGTCGGTTATCCTTGGTTCTGAAAACTACTGCTTACCTTTTTTTCCCAATCAGCCAATGAAATTCACTGGTCAACACCGGCTACAACCTACGAGAACCTTCGGCCTCCTGGCAACCCACTAGGACCTCCTGGCGACCCACCTACGGCTCGAGAATTCTCGCTACTCTCCATGGCGGCTTCATTCTAGTCGCTGCCAATTTTTCAACATGTTGAAAAATTCACGGCGACCATAATGAGGCCGCGACTGGTTCCCAGAATGTGGGAACTCCTCACGACCATGAACGCAACTCCCCGGCAACCACCGGTGACCATAGTCTCCTGCAGTCGCCTAAAAAGTCGCCTTTAGTGGGACAGGCCCATAAGAATTTGAATCTGCAGTCTGATTTTATAGCAGTTATCTTGTTATAACTGTATATGAAGCAATGTCAACAACAAAGCAACAGTACTGCTACTGATCTTGAAGTCTCATAAAGATTCTTCCATTTCTGTGTAAGAACATTTTTCTAAGGTGCCGCTGTAGTCCTCAGATCAAAGAATATGAGAGGCAAGTTCAGATTTTGACTTCTTAACACTGTTCTGCTGTTGGTTAAGATCATGAATTTTATTTGTACTTGTTCATCTGGAGTGGAGAATTGCAAATATTCACTGCTTTGAAGAAGTTTCTCTCTAATCTGGTTTTTGATATCCAACCCACTTCTCCTTTGATTAAATTAGAATCCATAGTGTCTCTGAATTCCAGCAGCCATTACATCCAGCAGGATGAGCAGCGTAATCCCAGTCTACCTAAAATTTGAATCTGTCTTGTCTTTATTATTATTGAGCAGTAATAATGTCTGAGCACACTACATAAAACTCATTTTGGACATTGTGCATCTATGCATGTGATTTCATTGTATTTTACAGTCGGACTATTCTTAAATGCGTTAATTTACATAATTTGATGTAATCCACCGTTCCAATTGAGTGGGCTGCAGACACATCAGTCTGTGGCAGTACATTTCATCTCTGACAGCCACTTTGGGATTTCTGCATTAAATGGTAAATGCACAGAAATCCACGAGTTCCTCTCCGTTTTGATGTAATGACAACAGATGCCAAGTTTTACCAACAAAACTCATCACAAATTGGGCCAAATAATAAATGTAATTGGTGCAAAATATTATCAGAATTAACAATAGTTTGCTCGCAGTGCTGGGGGATGCATTGACCCAAATTGATTCACTTTTATAGATACCATAACTGTTTTCATGTCTTGCTTGATTTATCTTGGGCTTTGTACTACCCTGAGACAATAGTCTGGTGATGACACTGAACATGGTTCTTTTTCGAGGAAACTCATTGTTCCTGCACAGATAGGTGTAGGGGGCGCTGCTCTGGCAGCAGCCATGTCAGCAGCGCGTTAGTTTTTTTCAACCTTTTTTTATTTTTTAGTATGTTTTAAAGTATGTATTTAATGTTCCTTCGTGTGTTTTGTGTGGGGGGTGGTGTGGGGGGGTAAGGGGGAAACCGCTTCGGTCGCCTCCTCCATGGAGAGGCGAGTTTTTCCAGGTCGCCTCCCCCGTGGCCTAACATCAAGGATCGGCGCGGCCTTTCCCGGAGACACGCCCGGGGCTTCAGCGGCGGGTGCAGCGTGGACTCTCGTTGTGGAGCGGGTGAGCCCTCGCTGGGGCTCGCTGGAGGGGAGCGCTCCGTTTTGCTGGCCCGGGGCAGCCGGCAGCCTGAAGTCGCGGTCTGCAGAGCTCCAGCTGGTGCGGCGTCTACAGCCCGGGATCCCTCGTGGGGGACCCGGGGGAAGAAGAAGCCATCACTGCCGGCCCGCGGCCAACTTCTACCGCGGGGCCGGCATGGACTCACCATCACCCCTGGAGGGGAGCTTCGACCGCCGGCCCTGCAGTCTGCGGTGCTTCTGGCTGCGGCGGAGTCTTTAAATCTCGACCGATCGGCCTTACACCATCTTAAAGCCACGGTCTCCGGTGAGGAGGAGCCGATCCTGGACTGACTCTGGACTCTGGTCCTGTCCATGGGGGGGGGGGAAGTGGAGGAGGACTGGCCAAATTTTGTGCCTTCTACCACAGTGATGAATGCTGTGGTGGATGTTTGTGTTACAGTTTTATTGTGCTTGTGTGTTCTTTATTATTGTACTGCTGCTGACAACCCAAATTTCCACCGACCCTGGTTGTGTGGCAATAAATTATATCTATCTATCTATCTATAACTGCTGTCAAATTCCATGATTTGAGTTGCCTTAGTTCGGGGGTATAGTAATCACAGATTGGACAGGTTTTCATTAGTCCTCAAGATTAATTTCACTCTTCTAGGAAGTTTGAAGGTGAACTACAGGATTGTAGTGAGTAAAAGTGTTGTGGCACTCTCACAGTCTTGTTTAACAAATGTCATCAGATTGGCTCTGTTAGTTGGAATTGTGACTTGATTGGTATCATTAAGCAAATGCTAGATGAAGTCAGATTTTTTTTTCCACAATCCTGATTAATTACGAGGCTTTGGTGAGGCTAAGGAACAAATATTGTTGCATTTGCTGTTGTCTACAGTGCTGTCTTCAGTAGCCCTGGAGTTGTTGATTAATCAATATTATGTCCACCATGCTTTTTGATGGACAGAGTACACACTGTGACTTTGGGAGCAACTGTTTGGCTTATTGGAGTAGCTGGTCTTAATAGATCCTGGCTCTACTCCTTGATACAGACGGCAGGAAGAGTTGTCTACTTTCTTGATAATTCTTCAGCTTAGACCCTCTTCAGTCGTGGCTGGCCGTAGGTGTCTCCAGGGTGCTATTCCCTATATGGAGGACACATGTGCGTGACTTTATTTAACGTGGGGAGACTGGTGCACAGACAGCCACCCCACGGTCCTTGACAGATCTGGGTCAGGATCCAGTGGCATGGAGTCCAAGATGACCGGAGACCCTTTTCTGCTGCAGCTTTCATCCCCCTTCCCAGCCGTTGTAACGCTCCACTAAGGTCAGCCATTGTCCTCCGCCTGTTCCACCGTGGAGGTCTTGGTTGGATTGCTCTTTGTCAGAGATCTCCACCTCGACCTTACCGCCATGGGTGGCCCCACCATGAGCATTGATAATTATGACACGGCATCCTCAGATCCTCATAATTTCTTGGATATAAAATTGTGGATTTGTTCCTCAGCAAACTGTTGAGTTTAAGGATTTCAAGAAGGATATTGTGTATTCCCAAACACTTGTGAGATAGATCACCACTTAAAACAATCCATGGTTTCTATTGCAATCAGTGGAAAATATGACACAATTATAGTATGTTGTTTTCATAAATTTGCATCCCAATTTAAATTTTGAGCAATGGCAATCCAAAATTTCATGCAGTGCCGATGCAATTTGCATTCTTGGAATCCAAACTTCTACTTGGACATTGGGAGAAGCTGTTTCACCGTTAAACAAATTGCATTCCTTTTTAATGCAAATGCACCATGATGGCTGCTTTAATCTGAAAGTTGTTGAGGCTGTTTGATTATGAAGATGGCAAAACATACGACTATTGTTCAAAGATTTGTTAACCAATTGATATGAAATTGAAAGCATGAACGTCTGTCCTTTGTTGTCAAGAAAATTAGCAACGAAGTGCAGCAAATTCCACGTGCATTAACTACTGTTTTGTTTCTCTTCATACCCTAAAGCTAGTTTAAGGCTCAATTTGGTTCTTAATTTTCTGAAGGAGAAAGATTCTTGTAAATCTGAACACTACTTCTCTTGAGTCATGTGTGTCGAGTGCTAATTAAATTTGTCTAAATTGAATGAATTGTTAGGATGTGTTGCCAATATTTTCAATTGTACAGTTTCTATCACCTCCTCTCTTATTCCTTTTGGTCTGCTCAATATTAGCTGTAATGTTGTGACTCATTGTCGTTCCTTTTAGACAATAAATATAAGCTGGAGTAGGCCATTTGACCCCTCGGGCTTGTTTCAGCATTCATTTCGATCACGGCTGACCATTTACTTGGCACTTTTTCCCTACTTCTCCATCTTTTTATAACCACTGTTCCCTTAAGGCCCGTTATCTCCCAGATCATCAATTCACTCTTTCATTACACAATGCTGGGCCTAAAAAAAAACATGTTCTCTTTGGTTCCTGAACACCCTGATATAATAAACCACCTTTTATGCACTCTGAGACCACATCCACTACACTATTACTCCAGATATCTTTGTGTAGATTAAAATCTCCAATGATTACTGTGTGACTCTTGTTAGCCTGCACCTCTAATGTTCTGATTTGTGCTGTGTCCTGCATTTCCACACTCTGGGCGGTCTGTATACAACTCTTATTCATATTTCTTGATCCTTGCTGTTCCTTGGCTCCAGCTTCAGGTTCTTTTACCTGAAGCAAAAAATACCGCAGGTGATGAAAATCTGAAATAAAAACACTAAACGCCTGAAATACTCAGGAAATCAGGCAGCCCGTGAAAGAAGAATGTCCGGACCTACTGAGTATTTCAGACATTGTCTGTGAGCTCTTCACCAGGATTTTTCAGGGTAAGGTCCCTCCTCTCTTTTGTCTTTTACCCATTCTTTAACAACACAATTCTTCTTGCCTCTCTCAAAGTATTTGAACGCCTGACCTTGGTCACTTTGCGGCACGTTTTTCAAATGTTTGTACATGCTTATTACTGTTTGTGCATTTATTCACCTAACTTGCTGTGTGAATGTCATGTACACATAGAAAAAGATGCTTCAATTTCATCTTTTCCCCGTTTTGGCCCTAATTGCAGGTATATCTTATGTTTGTAGAATCGGTCCCTTCCTGATAGACTTTGATAGTTCTAATATAATTTGACTGTCTAATTAGACTGACTATCTAATTTGCTTTTCTACACTACCATTGTCTGATCACCACAGCCGGGTAGTTTAAAGCCTCAGCTACTCTGATCCCAGCCGAGTTCAAGTGATGATGGAGACATGAGGAACTGCAGATGCTGGTTTACCAAAAAGACACAAATTGCTGGAGTAATTCAGCGGGTCAGGATGGCATCTTTGGAGAACCTGGATAAGTGATGTTTCGTGTTGGGACCCTTCTTCAGACGGATTGTAGTGTGGGGGAGAAAGTGGGAAGAGAGGTTGGGGGCAAGACAACGTGATTGGAGGGAACAGATGAGGGAAGGTTTGAGTGGCAGATGAAGGCCATGGATGAAAAGCCAAAGGATGTGAGATAAAGGATTAGAAGAGACACTCTGGTGATGCCTGTTTCAAGGCAGGTGTGAAAATGGACAGCTCCAGTTTGAAAGACAGTATCTTCCCAGCTGTTATCAGCCAATTAAACCATCCTACCAACAATTAGAGAGCAGTCCTGAGCTACTATCTACCACATTGGAGACCCTCAGACTACCTTTGATCGGACTTTACTGGACTTTATCTTGCACTAAACACTATTCACATTACTGCCTTTATAATGTGTATCTGAACAATGTGGATGGCTGGATTGTAATCGTGTATTGTCTTTCCGCTGACTGGTTAGCACGCAACAAAAGAATTTCACTGTATTTGCACCAGCTATGAGAACCTCAATAAGAATGAGTGCAACATAAGACAATATGACCATCTTATCAAGCGTCATGCTGCCAGTCTCAAACATCAACTGCAGCCTGACCCTCTTCTGCCGTTGTGATGTAATAGAAGACGATATTTTTAATGATTACATGTTGTAACTTCGTGATAATAGTTACATCTTTGAGAGACCGGTAGACCGCTTTAGAACCAATTGATGTAAACACTCTTGAGTGTCACACAGACTATGTTCCTGAATGGATGATATTCAGAAGTATTGTCCTCCACTTCCATTAGTTTGAATCTGCAAAGTTCCACATTTGGCCGGATCACAATAAAAAATGTAAGTTACACGCAGATTGAGCTGCAAACATCCTCAGTTTTATATTCACATGGTCTGATTCCATTAAATGTTATTAGTTGTTAATTTAAATATTTGATGCTCTACCAGTTTAATTCAGACTTAATTTGTTCAATATTACTTGACGAATGGATTGCATTAATTCCCTTGGCAGATGTGAGCATGGGCCTGCAGCCTCTAATTGCCAGGTTTAAATCCAGCAGGCAACTGGGATTGTTTCTCAAGTGGTGATCAAGAGCACTGAGGGAAAATGCCCTCACCTCAGTTCCTTAGCAAGCTCTGTCTGTTGCCCAGAAGTACCTACAGTGCATCTGTAATCAGTTAATCTCACTTAAAGGTTTTTATTTTACCCAAAGGATAGATGTTGCTTCAAATGGAGATCTTTTCACTGAAATTGACT
Organism: Leucoraja erinaceus; assembly: GCF_028641065.1. Lineage (NCBI taxonomy): Eukaryota > Metazoa > Chordata > Chondrichthyes > Rajiformes > Rajidae > Leucoraja > Leucoraja erinaceus. The sequence goes on along the minus strand of NC_073395.1, from coordinate 34,281,255 downwards.
TTGAAACATATTGTCAGAGCTGTAAAAGTGTTGCTTGGGAATTAGTGCAATGAAAAATCATGGAGAGAATTCCCCTTTTCTAAATGCAAATTATTATTGGAAAGATTAAAAAAGGCACCCATCAATTTTGGAACACTATTTTATTCTTTGGGCAGATTCACATGAAAAACGGAGCCAGATGATAGAATTTTGTATATATACTATACCCAGTGGGACCCGTTGGGGATTGCATGGGGGGGTCATCCTGCAGGGTCATACACACACACTAACCCCCCCCCCCCCCCCCCCCGTGATATTATATTAATATTATTCATTTGCTCCTTTTCCCCCATCCCCCGCCCTATCCACTCACACATAGCCCCCAACTGAGCAGGTGCGGTTAGAGAGGGGGTAGAGAGGGAGAGGGTGGTAGAGAGGGAGGGGTGGGGGGGGGGGGGGGGGGGGCGCAGCGTCACAGGGGAGGGCGGGCACCCAAACGCAACACTCCACCACTCACCTATAGGTCCCAATACTCACCATTCCCTAGAGAGGGAGGAGGGGGGCAGAGAGGGAGGGGGGGGGGGGTAGATAGGGAAGGGGTAAAGAGGGAGGGGAGGGGGTAAAGAGGTATGGGGGGGGGGGGTATAGATGGGGAGGGGGTATAGAGAAGGGTAGAGAGGGGGGGGAACCTATTCCATTTGATCTTATTTGATCAGGTTGATTGCGTTCGTGGAAACACGTGAAGGGTGCAATTTCCCACCTCTGTCCCATTGTGATGTCATTTGTAAATGAGATCCATTGTGAATGGACGCCTGTGAGATGGCACTGTGACATCATCAATGAAAGTGCTGCAAGAGTATGCCACTGAAAAGCAGTCATTTAAAAAAAATAAACGATTAAAACTAAAATACTTTGGAAATATAGGTTGGAATGCGACGGGAAGATGTTTATCCCGTCGAGGGAAAACATGTGAGTAGCATGTGTGAAAATGGGAAGGCTGTGGCCAAGCATTTTGGAAGAAGGTACAAATTAAGGAGATTAATAGAAAGCCAACACAACCCTGCACACACACGGAAATGTAGAATGTTGAGAACAAAGGGACGAGTTTTAGTGCAATATAGATTATGTTTCATAGTAGACACAAAATGCTGGAGTAACTCAGCGGGACAGGCAGCATCTCTGGAGAGAAGAAATGGGTGACGTTTCGGGTCGAGACCCTTCTTCAGACTGATCAATGATTATGTTTCAAAGTGATTGTTTATGGACACAAGGTGGCTTCCTTGCAACATTTGATTTGTATCTTTCTTGACCAAAACAAAATATTTGGCTGCAAAAATAATTGGGCTGCGGTGTGTTGCTCTAAATTGATGGTAGCGGAACAGTAGGCAAGCATGTTTTCCTATGTCTGGCAGTGAAGATGCCCAGAGGAAAATTGCAGCCAGTGTTATTCTTAGCATTGGATTCTTCCATTAAGTATCAAGTCTGGAAACATGGTGTTCACAATTTGCAGCAAATGTCTTCTCAGATATGGCAGCAACTGTCAGCGGTGCCAGTTCTAATTAAAATGACATGGAATTTATGCTGTAATGTAAAGTTGACATGTAAGTTCGATTTAGAGGAACTGATGCTTTAGTCTAAACCAATGCCTGTGAGGCACAGTGGGGGTAAGATCTACACATTCACTGAGTTAAGTAACCGCCCTTCAATCAACATTTGTCAGATGGACCCATCATTCTTGGGGGGTTATTTTTTCACAAATTCTCCTCACTTAATCTGCAAAACAAAAATCTCTGAAAAGCAGCGGAAGTGAGATGGCTGTATTTATGGAAAGGTATAGTACCATAACTAACACATGAAGAAGGGCCTCGACCCGAAACGTCACCGATTCATGTTCTCCAGAGATACTGCCTGACCCAAAGAGTTACTACAGCACTTTGTGTCTTTTTTTCGCAAACCAGCATCAGCAGTTCCTTCTATCTCCTAAGATCTTTCTTCTTTCGTCCATCCTTTGATCTGTCTGAGCTTCTGCAAGGAGGTAAACATTATGACACGTGTGGCATGAACACTTGACCTAGAAATCTTCATCACTATTAACAGAATAGGAATTGCAATAACAGCTAATAAAATGCAACAGTTACTTGAATGACCTGTCTTTAAGTGTTAAAATGAGTTCTTTTGCCAGTCTAATTCAAGAAAACTTGAGTCAAACCATTGCTGCAAAAATCATTTCTTTATTCTGACAGCGCTGGATAATTCTTTAAACCTTCCAACACAGAGTTAGAAACCCTTGGGCAGATCGAAAGAACTACTGACTTTGGCATAAATGTAACACATTATATAGGTAAAAGACAAGGATGGTACAAAAGGAGTAGCAAACTATTAACCGATCATTATGGTTTACCATACATTTAACTTATTTGCATTAACAAATCAACTAAATCCTTCCCATTGATTGACAACACGTATAGTCACATGATTGTCCCTTTTCCGGCCCCATTACAACCTTCTTCTCCTCTGTAGTTTCTTCAACCTCTTTGCTCAAAATCATTTTATTTCAATAAAGCAAAACCTCAGATATAAAACTATTTCTCAGAATATACACATCATACAGCAATCACACAACACATACACACAAAACATATATTTTCACTTTTGGAAAATAAAGTTATTTCTAAAACTTCAGATTTAAACAAAGTCTAATACTTACAATCGTATTTAAACACAATACACTTCACAATTAATTTCCTTACAGCCACATAGTTAAAATACAGTTACTTATGGATTACAAAGATTAAATATGAGTTTTGCCCCATTCTTACAAAGTGGTAAAGACTTTGTTATTTCTAATCACACAATTCCCAACTCCAGCCACATAAAGGCCATTCATTGTCACACTTGATTGCTTCTTCCCAAGCTCGGGTCTAATTTCATTTTGTATTACAACCTCCCCCTTCTATCTCTGGAGGAAAGGAATGTAAGGCCTCTTTACAACTTCTTATCAATAGCATTCCACACAGCAATTTGAAGATTACTATATGCAAACCCCAATCGTTTGGCTTAGATCAAAACAGAGTTACATTCTCAGTCTTCTATAACCATAAGAAATCCTTTTGCAAAGGTCACACAACCATCACCTATGCCATATCTCTTATCCCAACATAAATACATTTAAACAGCACAAACCATCTCACAGACTAGTATCTACCCTTGGTGCCTACAATCCAACATAGACAACCATAAATCCCCTTCATGACACAGCCAAGCTCAGAAAACGTGTCACAAAAGAAGAAGGATGGTGCCCATGTCATGGAGAAAGATCTCATTAACAACCTCCATTTTAAATACCTACCTAAACCAAATACAACCTCTGACAGCATGATTATTGCTTCAAAGCAATAAATAAAGATATGCCTATTCAGATCAACATTTCCATGTTATGATAAGCCATCTGTACTCCTGTGTGTGTTCTTTGTTCGTTATTTCTTTGTGGAGACATGTATTTCTGAAAGCCCCAACTCCAAGCTCTTCTCTTGCAACTTAACACAAGTTCCTTAAGAACTTATAATTTGAGAAATTTTATTGTATAATATTTCCTCATTAGGACACTTATCCCAATGGTATGCCATAACAATGATGAACATCTGTGAAGCTGGATGCAAAACCATAGTATTCAATGTGGTACTGAGGTACATTAGCCTTGGTCTTCCTAGTCCCATCCTGATTTATGCATTGTTAATTATATTTAGGCAGACAAATTGATGATTTTGAATTTGATATTAGCAGGGAAAAGACTTACAGATTTCTATTCCACACCAGTGCATAGTTTATCAATTGTGCCTAATTTAGATCTATTTGAAATGACAGGTTTTGTGATGTGCACATAATTTATAAAACAGATCGGATTTGTTCTGAATCAATAATCTATGAAATATCTGTCAAGTATATTTTGCTGAAGCTGCATCAATGCTGGAAGTGCCTAATATCCCTGAAGATCTAGACTTCTGCTTGGGCATTTCTGGATATTAATTAATTATGCATTTAGATAAAAACAACTAATTTTATAATCTAGAAGGCCAGCTTCATATAGTGCGGGAGTCCAGTTCCTCCCTTGTGCCTGTGCCAGCAGTTTGGTCGACCAATGCATGCATTTAGGAGGGAAAATGGTATGTTCACTAAAAATGGTCTTCATTAAAAAACGAGTGGATTTGTTTACAGGAGATAGCTCATAGCTGTTGGACAAGAACATTGATGAGAGCACACTTGGAGTATTGTCTGCGGTTTTGGTTTCCCACCTTAGAAGGAGCAAATGTGCCATTGACGGAATCAGTAAAGATTTGCAAGTCTCTGATTCTGTAGATGGCAGGATTGACATGAAGAGAGTTTGAGTAGATTGGAGTAGATTGTGTTCTTCAGAGTTTAGAAGAAAGAAGAGAGCTTTCAATGGTATTTATAACATTTGTAAAGGGTTTGACAGACTAGATCCAGGAAGGATATTTTCGCTAACTCTGAAGTGTAGGACCGAGGGCCACAGTTTGTGAATGCAGCATTTAACATGGTAGTCTTCATCAGTCAGGGAGTTATTATGTAATGTTGCAGCCGCACAAAACATTGCTGAGGCCGCACATTATGTATTATGTGTAGTTTTGGTTAGCTGCGAAAGGAAATACATAATTAAGCTGGAAAGAATGTAAAGCAGATTTACAAAAATATTGCCAGGACTCAAAGGCCTGAGCTATAGGCCTGATTATTTATGTATTATTGATCATTGAATATTTGTTGTGTTGCTTTAATGTGCCTGCAAAGCTGTGGGAAGTAAGAAGTTAATTGTTCTGTTCCTGGCGTATATAACATTTGAACACTAGCATGAGGGACCTTGTCAAAGGCCATAATAAAGTCTGTGTAAACACCAGGTCTGTCCCGCTGTACGAGGTAATTCAAGAATTCCGAGTTTTCCCCTCATTCGAACTCGGAGAATGTCCGTAGCGGGTCCGTAGGAGTTTGTGGATGTCTCGTAGTGGCTCGTACGAGTAAAAAGTAACAATTTTTTTCATCACAAGTATTTTTTTACCTATGGACATTTTTCGCAGTGTTAAAAAAAGTCACGAGTTTACTGGATTTCCCGAGTACCTACCGTTAGCATTACGAGACTCTACGAGACGTCCACGAACTCCTACGGATCTGCTACGAGCTACATTCTCCGAGTTCGAATCAGGGGAAAACTCGGGAGAACTCTTGAATTACCTCGTACAGTGGGACAGGCCCACTAACCTCATCAAACCTCTTGGATACACTTCAAAATGCACTGCCACTCTTAGCTGTGATGTCAGCATCTCCAACCTATAGTTTCCTGGCTGCTCCTTGTTGCCCTTCTTAATTAATAGTATAAATTTAGTCACCCTTCAGTGTTCCAGAATTTCGTCAGTAGCTAAAGATGAAGGAAATATCTCTGCAAAGGCCTCTGCGATTTCCTCCCTATTTTACCAAAAGGTCCGAGGCCGCACTTGGTCAAGCCCTGGGTATCTATCCACCTCACTGTGCTTTAAGAGCACTAATGCTTTCTTTTAGGTAAGTCATATGTCCAAGACATATCAACTCATTTGCTTCAATTCCTAACTTCCATGAATTTCACAGGAAAAGCTGATGAGAAATATTCATTAAAAATCTTGCCCATCTCTTGTGGCTCCGCACAGATGGCCATGCTGATCTCTAAGGATACCTATTCTTTCCCTGGCTACTCTTTTTAGTATACCTGTAGAATCTCTTGAGATTTCCTTTACCTTGCCTGCCAGATCCATCTCACGCACAATTTGTAGCCTCCTGATTTCCCTCTTAAGTCTACCCCTACACATCTAAGACTGATCCTGACCTAAAGCTGATGCAAGCCGCCTTTTTCCTGACCAATGATATATTGTACTTCAATTATGTATAAACGAATGCCAGGAACTGGACTCAGAAATTCAACTAATAGAGTTGAAATTGCAAGAGAAAATTACATTTCTGCTTCATCCAAAACTAGTAAAACACCATGGAATTCTGCAAGACTGCTGTGAAATCATATGTGCTGATTGAAAAGTCTCTCCGAAATGTTATAAACAAGATTAACTGGAATGACTAATATATAGTGTGGTTGCGTCTACTCACTGATGTATGACATTTGCCGCACTTTGAGCAGAATGGTGAGGACTTCAAAGAGTTATATGAGGAAAAAATAAACTTCGTAGGGGAATAGTGGTTGTGATGAAGAAAGGGAAAGGGGAGACATAAACTGCATTGCATTCAACCTTCTCAGAGACTGGGTCAATGCCCACATTAGACAACAAAATAGGCTTTCGGCCAAGACTTGAACACTGCTACATTAGAAAAACCATGTAACCTGACCTGAATACGTTGCCAACAGTTCTTTAAAAGTAAATGTTACGCAGAAATGGTTCTTCTTTGTGAACAATTCTGTAGAACCACAGAGTAATAAAAATTAATGGAATGAATTGTAGCCACAAGATAAACTTGTTGTGCACATCACGGTAACTGTTTCTGAAAATAACCGCAAAGCTGTCAGGATTGAGAATTGTATACCTAATTATAATGTCCACAGGAAACCTCGAGAAATCGGTGGAGGGGTCATGTGGACTGATTTGTGATGAAATCACTTGTGGTGAAAATATGAGAGAAAGGCAGGCAGTGGAAACAGTATGGATAAAATTATTAAATAGGCAATAAAAACTGACTCCATTGGGAACAGAAACAAAATGCTGGAGTACCTCAGCAGGAAAGGCAGCATCTCTGGAGAGAAGAAATGAGTGATTTTTCGGGTTGAGACACTTTTTCAGACTGAGAGTCAGGGGAGAGGGAGTCATAGAGATATGTAAGGATAAGGTGTGAAAACAAGACATCAAAGGGGGGACAGATCAAGGAAAATGTACAATGGATCATTGTTAGCTGAGGGGAAGGTGACAACGAGGCATACAATCAGTAACATGTAATCATGAGGATAGTGAAACTAGTTGGAGAACTAGGATGGGGGAAGGATGGAGAGAGAGGAAAAGCAAGGCTTACTTGAAATTAGACAAGTCAGATTGAAGAAGGGTATCGACCCGAAACGTCACCCATTCCTTCTCTCCAGAAATGTTGCCTGTCCGCCTAGGAACTCCAGCATTTTGTTTCTGTTCCCAATGGAGTCCGTTTTCATTGCCTATTTATTTATTTTATCCACTGCCTGCCTTTCTCTCATATTTTCACCGCAAGTGATTTCATCACAAATCAGTCCACATGACCCCTCCACCGATTTCTCGAGGTTTCCTGTGGACATTATAATTAGGTATACAATTCTCAATCCTGACAGATGACAGAGATGCTGCCTGTCCCGCTGAGTTACTCCAGCATTTTGTGTCTATCTTCGATATAGGAGTCAATGCCTGAAACAGCGGATACAGTAGATGAGGTTGGAAGATGTGAACCACTGCCTGACGTGAAAGGACCTTCGAGGTCCTTGGACGGATTTGAGGGAGGAGGTATAGGGACAGGGGTTGCATCTCCTGCGTTTGCAGGGGAACGTACCTGGTGAAGGGGCATTTTGGGTGGGAAGGGATGAGTTAACTAGGAAGTTGCAGAAGGAACGGTCTCTGCGGAAAGCGGTGGAGATGGGAAGATGTGGCTAGTGGTGGGATCCCATTGGACGTGGCGAAGTTGCTGCATGTAGTCCTAATATCTGCCACTATTAAAGTTGGCAATTATAGTGGCAGATATTAAGACTACATGCAGCAAAGGTGCGGTGGTCATGGTGGATGTGAACATGCAAATAAATTGGAATATGGAGACTATTCAATTCAATTCAATTCAATTCAATTCAACTTTAATGTCATCGCACAAAATACAAGTATCAGTACAACGAAATGCAGTTTTGCGTCAGACCGTAGTAGTTGTACATAAAGAGAAAAAACAAGAAAAAAATAGAAAGAGAGAAGATACAGAATAATCAGGAAATACAGAATGATTAAACAAAGGGGGACGGAGGGACCAGAGAAGTCTATCGTCGGGACTCCGAGTTCAGCAGTGTGATTGTGTTGTTATAGAAGCTTTTCCTCATCCCGCTGGTACGTGACCTGAGGCTCCTGTACCGCCTCCCTGATGGGAGGAGGGCAAACAGTCCATGGTTGGGGTGTGAGGGGTCTTTGATGATCTTCCCAGCCCGTCTCAGACACCGTTTTCGGTGGAGGGCATCCATGGCAGGGAGCGGGGCACCGATGATGTGCTGCGCGGTTTTCACCACACGTTGTAGTGCTTTCCTGTCCGCAGCAGTGCAGCTGCTGTACCATACCGTGAAGCAGGTGGTCAGGATACTCTCTATGGTACAGCGGTAAAAGTTGGTCAGGATCTGGGGGGACAGGTGGGCTTTCTTGAGCCTCCTAAGGAAGTAAAGGCGCTGCTGTGCCTTTTTGATCAGCTTGGAGGTGTTGAGGGACCAGGACAAGTCTAATACTAACGTATTAGAAATGAGAGCTCAAGAGTTTTTTGTAACAATATAAACAAGACCAAGTTTGAAGAGATCATGAAGCAACTTATTTTCGTGCCTTACTACAATGTTAGAACAATGGCAAGAATCAAATGCTTTATATCAAAGTAGAATTAGGAATTGAGGGTTCAGTGTGCGGCTCACATTGTACCCACTGGGGCCAGCACTTTCTCTGCCTGCTGCCACCGACTGGACGTGTTCGGTCATCTTGGAATTCCTTCGCCTCTCCCAGCTGCCGCTTCCGAGGTGGAGTACATCGGAGACACCAGGGGAGAAAAACGGGGGGGGGGGGGGGGGGAGGGGAAGAGGCCAAGTGGACAGAGCGAAGGGAGAGGTAGGAGGAGGCAGGCAGTGGGGGGGGGGGGGGGGGGGGATGGGAGTGGTCAGTGATGGGATAAGGAGGACACGGCAAGGGCCGAGGGCGGAGAGGGAAAACCAATGGCCAGCAGTAGAGAAGTGGCAATTGGTGAGAGGGGAGGGAGCCCCATGGTGACCAAGCGCATCCTGATGGTGGCAGTGGCCTGAAGAAAGTATTGTCCCTAGGGGCAACAACAGCCGCGTCAACAGGCTGTGCGGTGGGTGGAGAAGGGCTCGCTGGTGCACTTTGCAAGGTGTGAGCGGCATCAGAAGCCAGGGCTCTAAACGGCCGGGGATATGGTGGTCAGCAAGTCAGTCCACTATATCCAAAATCCATCATAAAGGTGTTCGCTAGAGCAAGGATTTACTGTAGTTTCTCTTTCTACCCTAGAAATTTCCCATTCATGTTATTAAAACATGAGTCAAATTACTTTGGAGGAAATACCACCTCCACACGACATGATCTTTTTGGACAAGTTAAGCCACATCTGTAAAAGAGAGAACTGGGTTGACCTATCAAAGACTTCCAACGTGCAATATTTTGCTTTTCATTCACTCCTTTGAATTTTATTTTTGTGGATGAAACAGCGTGTAATGCATTTGTCTTTCTAATTCATTTCTGTACCCTGTCAATGGTATCTTAAAATGTGTCATAAAACACACGCATGCACACGCACACACACACGCACACACACACGCACACACACACACACACACACACACACAGTCTCTTTGCATCTCCAGTATTTCTAGAATCTCACTATTTAAAAAATACACTGCTCAATCCATTAAATTATTAAGTTACCTTTGGTTACACCAAATCCATTTATCATCTTTTGCCAAATCTATTAATAGCACTAAAATAGTTCTATCTGCACTGCTCATCTTTGCTGTGAAAGATAATGGTAACGTTGTATTCATGGATTAGTATTGTATCATGTGAACTATTCATCAATAGTGAACAATTGCAACTCTCAGTACAAGCTCGTGGCAGGTTACTTGTCACATCGTGCCCAATAGGAAATAAGACCGTCACCCTGCAACTATCTCCAATCTAGCTTTCAAATTCAGAAAATGCAACTCTTGCAGAATCTTATCAAAGATTAGCTTCCAGAAATGTATGCGCAACTTCCTGGGACACCCTTCCATCAGCCTTACATTTCTCTTCAATATATTCAAACAGGTTTAGCAGAAACTGTACATTTCTTTATCCAAAACGGCAAGTAATTATTGACAACGGATGCGACTTAATCTGAGAGTCTTTATATTGGCACCACTCACCTTTCCCAAAAAGCACTATAGCACGATGTTAAAACTATTCCATTGTCCAGTGCCGTCACTGAATAGCTCCTGATCATTCTTCTTTCCCCAATAAAAACCAAAATGAGGTACAGATTTACACAACCAGAAAAGTTACTCTTCACCTTCCCTCGTCTAGATTTGTTTATCACCTTTCCATCAGATGATCATCTTTCCATCCATGGAGACTTTCCATCAGGACTCTGATGCTGTTCGACCCGTTGAGTTCCTCTGGCAGTTTGTTTTATGCTCTAGATTCTGGCATCTTGTCTTTCTAGTCCATGGCTTTGAACTTTTAAATTACTCTGAACAGTATCCTTGCACACTGAAACCTAAATTCTTAATTCTACTTTGATATAAAGCATTCGATTCTTGCCATTGTTCTAACATAACATTCACTTTGTAGTAAGGCACCTTCATGATCTCTTCAAACTAGTCACGTCTTCCCATCTCCACCGCTTTCCACAGAGACTGTTCCTTCTGCAACTTCCTAGTTAACTCATCCCTTCCCACCTAAATCGCCCCCTCACCAGTTACTTTCCCCTGCAAACGCAGGAGATGCAACACCTGTCCCAGTACAATACACAAATGGACTGTTAAAAGAGTATATTGAAGAGATTGGAGAAAAATGAGAAGAATGCAGAATAAGGAATAACTGTTGACCATGATTTTCATTGGAATTGCTCTAAAGTGAGCTCATTAATAACACCATGATTAGAAGGAATCAATTAATTTCAGAAGAAAGAGTGTGAAGGGACTATTGGAGAAGTGTGAAAAGTATTTGGAAAGAAGTGTCTGGCAAGCTAATCAATTCAGATAGAAGTAATAATTTCAATTGGTTGTTAACTTGACACTTGAGACGATCTGTTGAAAGGAATAATCCTGCCGGTGTTCTTTGAACACTGGAACCAGCCAGAAATTCCACATGGTCTTTAGTTTTATTCCTATACATTTCTGCTCTGATAGCTAAACTATGAGCATAATGCTTTTGGATTAATATCAGATGCAAGATCCATGTTTCCACTAAGTACACATCTATTCGAGTACGAATCTTGTGATGAGAACTGGTTTCAATTGCCCTTGGGTATGCTAATATTGTAACATTCTTTCAGCTGTTGCATTTCTGATGCCGATTAAATCTTTGAGCATCTATTCCCTTGTTAAATGTAATGTGGCTACTGCATGTATTGGAGATAATGGCTTAGATTTTATGATGGGAGTAAGCCTTAGGCTTTTAATACTCACCAAACACAATGGAACTTATTGGACAGAAACTTTGGCAACTACACATGAGCAGTTTAAATGAGCAATATCAATAGTTTTTTTTTGTCAGGGAAATTACCTTATTAGTTGCCAGTGCTTGCTTTAATAATCTGAATTGAACTCCATGCAATGCCAATATTTTGAGATACATTCCCATTGGTATCCCTTTGAAGGCTCTATGATCGGATCTGAATTGAATTCTAAGTGAAACATTTGAATGAAATAGAGATTATTGGCAAGACAGTTCTCACAATCAGAGAATGTAGTATTGAAAGATGATGTTAAATGTTACATGTATGTCTTGAGCTAGTTTTTTTGGGTTTTTTTAGCTGTGTATATGTGGGGGGGGGGGGGGGGGGGGGCTGTGGGGCAAATCGTTTAATCTCTTCCCTGTACAGGGACCCGACCTTTTTCCCTGTCGGGTCTCCAGTGTCGTTGGGGCCAACTAACATCGTGGAGCCGGCGGCGACCTCCGGCCGGGACTAACCTGGGGGCTCCAGTTGCGGAGCCTGCGTAACTGACATCGCGGAGCTGGCCGACTTCGGAATGGGAAGAGCTGTGGTGGCGTTCGGCTGCGACCCGACTTTGGAGTTCGGAGGCTCCGGCCGCAAGCCCGTTGGACAGTAACATCGGAGCTCGCAGGTCCCTGGTGGGAGACCGCTTTTCCGAGCTCCGCAACGGCAGCTTCTCCCAGCTGGAATCGCGGGGTTTATAGGACATGGAGCCGGGGCCTAACATCGCCCCGCGTGGCTTAAACGGCCTCAGGACTTACCATCGCCCGCCGGGGGCTTTAACATCGGAGCCCCAGTTCGCCTCAACGCTGCAGTTGGACTGCTGAACTGCGGGAGAAGAACAAAGGGAAGAGATAAAGATTTTCCTTCCATCACAGTGGGGAGGTGTTGGAGATTCACTGTGATGGATGTTTATGTAAACTGTGTTTAGTGTTGGTCTTGGATTTTTTTTGTATTGTAAAGAACTGTAGAAAATGCAATTTCGTTCAAACCAAGTTGTTTGAATGACAATAAATAGCATTCCACTCCATGTTTTATTTTTTCAAACGGTAAAATTGTTTAATCGATTTTTAATTCCCTTCTTTTATCTATCATTTGCAATATTTATTTACAAATCTAAATCTAATTTGATTCATGTTTCATACTTGTTTAGATTCTGTAACTGAGGATTCTTCCATCTATTTGCTGAATGAAAAACAGATTTTTGTACAAAGGGGGTCAAATTCAAAGGACAAAGAACATTTATTGTCACATACAGCAACTGGTGCAGTGAAATTTGAGTTATCATGCAACATACAAATAAGATAAACACAACACTTTAGAATTTAACAAAAAAAGTTTAAATAAATCCCCCCTCAACGGAATCAACGTTTGAAACATGGGAAATGTTGTGGACAGTTGCTACGGTATTTGTTGAACATAGTTCCCAGTGTCATTTACCACATTTTTCGAATCATTAGGTCGGGGGAAAAGAAACTGCATTAACTGAAATGTTATATAGTTTACAATTAACAATGACATAAAATATTGACAATTAAGTCTCTTCTTCTTCGTGCGTATGGAGCGCACAGCCTAAAGTTGATTGCATTTGTCGAAAATTGACAACCTGTTCTATTTGATCTTATTTGATTGTGCACACCAGGTTGATTGCATTTGTCGAAACAGGGCAGACCTTGTGAAGGTTGCAATCTCCCACCCCAATTAAGTCTCCATTCACGATCTCAGGAAAATTCCTATTCTTATGGTGCCTCCCATCACAGCACTTAACTTTGCCACCGATTGTAACTGGCTGTACTAATCCGATGATAGATACAGGTCGGTCTGCTACAATGCAACGCAAATGAAATACTATGCAATCGGGCGGGCGGCAAGACGGCACAGTGGCAGAGTTGCTGCCTTGCAGTGCCGGAGACTCAGGTTCGATCCTGACTACGGGGACTGTCTGTACGGAGTTTGTATGTTCTCGCCATGACCGCGTGGGTTTTCTCTGAGATTTTCGGTTTCCTCCCACATTCTAAAAATGTACAGGTTTGTAGGGTAATTGGCTTAAACTCTCTAAACATAAACTAAACTAAGCAATCGATGAATTAGGGAACACTTTATTATGTAGGCCAATCTGATTATAATGTGATTACGTATTAGAGAACCACAGAAGTTATTTATAAAGTTGGTGTCTTGGATAAAAAACTGTTTCAATGTAGCCTACCCACAGGAACTAAATACCAACATAGTCTGAAGAAGGGTTTTGGCCCGAAACGTTGCCTATTTCCTTCGCTCCATAGATGCTGCTGCACCTGCTGAATTTCTCCAGCTTTTTTGTGTACCAACTAAATACCATTGTTCCTTAAGAACACAGCTGCTACTTTCATCACTGGTGGTTACTGAAATTGATAAGTAATCATTTTTATTGACAATTGTGCAATATTACTCTATTGAACAATGTCACATAAAGCCTCCCATGTTTTTATCCTGCTGTAACCAAGATAAACTTATAGTTATTTAAAAAAAACCTTTACTTTTGGAAAACCTGAGGGGAAAAATAACTTTGTTATTGCAAGTCTGAAAATCACTTGTTCCTAATCCCCATTGACACATATTGGTTTTATAACACATTTTTTTTATGGGATTAGGTTTCTTCAGAACCCAACTATTATATTGTAGTGGAACATAGAATAGTACAGCACAGGAACAGGACCTTCAGCCCACAATGTCCGTGCCAAGCATAATGCCAAGTTAAGCTAATCATCTCTGCTTGCACATGATTCCTATCTCTCCATTCCCTGCAGATCCAGCAGATTCTCAAGTGAGTTTATTGTCATGTGTCCCTGATAGGACAATGAAATTCTTGCTTTGCTTTAGCACAGCAGAACATAGTATGCACGAATACAGAACAGATCAGTGTGTCTATCCATGTGCCTATCCAAAAGCCTCCTAAATTCCCTGATCATATGTACCTCCACCGTCATCACTGGTAGCATGTTCTAGGCACCCACTACTCTCTGTGTTGAAAGAACCTGCTCCATACATCTTCTTTAAACTTTTGACCTTCTCACCTTAAATCTGTGCCTTCTAGTCCTTGACATTTCCAGGGTGAGAAACATTTCTGACTGTTTACACTATCTATGCCTGTATATCTCCTAATTGTATATACATCTATCAGGTCTTTCCTTAGCCTCTGACACTTCAGAGAAACCAATCCAGATCTGCACAAGTTCTTATTGGAGCTAATACCCTCCAAAGGCAACATTCTGACAAACGTCATCTGCACCCTCTCCAAAGCCACAACTTTGTTCCTGTAATGGGGCAAAAGGAACATGGTACGCTACATATGGCCTAACTAAAGTGCTGTAAAGCTGCAAGGTGATTTGCTGGTCCTTATACACAATACCCAAACCTGTAAAGGGAAACATGCTGTATGCCTTTTTACCATTTTATCCATTTGTGTGGCCACTTTCAGGATTCTAAAGACTTGGACCCCGAGGTCTCTTTGTAAATCAATGCTATTAAGGTTCTTTAACTGCATGCGCTCCCCTTACATTTAACGACCGAAAAGTGCAATACCTCACACTTCCCAGATTAAACTCCGTTTGCCATTTCTCTGTCCATTTCTGTAGACTGTTAGACTCTCGAGGTACAGCATGGAAACAGGCTTTAGGGCACACCGAATTCGCGCCGACCCGTGATCCCCGTACACTAGCACTATCCTACACACTGAGACGATTTAACATTTTACCAAAACCAATTAACCTACAAACCTGCACGTGTTTGAATTGTGGGAGGAAACAGGAGCCCCTGGAACGGGGAGAACGTATTAGTATGGGCAAGTCAGCGTGAGAGGCAGCATCTCTGGAGAGAAGGAATGGGTGACGTTTCAGGTCAAGACCCTTCTTCACCCATTCCTTCTCTCCAGCGATGCTGCCTGTCATGCTGAGTTACTCCAGAATTTGAAGTCTATCTTCGGTTTAAACCAGCATCTGCAGTTCCTTCCTACAAGTTTTAGTGCGGGTGTCAGAGATTATGGGGAGAAGGCAGGAGAATAGGGTTAGGAGGGAGAGATCCATCAGCCTTGATTGAATGGTTGAGCAGACATGACGAGCCAAATGACCTAATTCTGCCCCTATCACTTATGACCTTTTGAATGTACAAACTCCGTACAGGCAGCACCTGCAGTCAGGATCAAACTCTGATCTCTGGTGCTGTATACAGCAACTCTCCCACTGCGCCACCGTGCCATCCCAGGAGCTGATCTATATCCTGCCAGATACATTGACAATGTCCTCACTATCTACAACTCCACCAGGTTTGATGTGGTCTGTAAATTTACTAAGCAACCCATCGACATTCATGCCCAGGTCATTTATATAGATCTCAAATAGCAGAAGTCCCGGCACAATTCCCCTGGTCACAGAACTCCAGCCAGAGTAGCACCATCCCACCACAACCAACTTCTCTGAGGAAGCCAGTCTGAACCCAAACGACCAAGTCTCCATGGATCCCCTGTTGCTTGATCTTCTGGATCAATGTGCCATATGGAACTTTATCAAATGCCTGACTCTAATCCATGTCGACAGACCACTGCCCTACCTTCATTGACAATCTTCACACCTCTTCAAAAAAGCTCAATCAAGATTTTAAGATGTGACTTGCTGCGGACAAAGCAATGCTGACTCTGCCTAATTAGCCCATTCTCTTACAAACGGCTGCAAGTCCTATCCCAAAGAAATCTCTCCAATTGCTTCCTATAATTTCCTGGATTATCTCCTCTTATAGAAAAGGACCAACCTTGGCTGCTCTTCAATCCTCTGGGACCTCGCCCGTGGCTAGAGAAGATACAATGATCTTCGTCAATGCTCCTGCATTCACCTCTCTTCCATCGCTCAATAACCTGGGGTTAATGAGATTCTATCAGGCACCGGGGATTTCGCCACCATAACGCTCTTCAAGAGCTCCAACACTACCACCTTCTCGATCTCAAAACACCCCTCGCATGTTAGTATTCTCCAGACGATTCTCACATTCCTACTTATCATTCTCCTTGGCGAATACATTTGTTTCGTACCTTGTCTACATCTTCTGACTCCCAAGCATAAATCCCCTCCTTTATTTCCTTGAGCATCGCCTTGGGATTTATACAGCGGAACTGCTTATACTTTAGTTGATATGCTGCAGCAATTAATTTTAAAGTGTCGGTTTGAATTCACTATTGACAACTCACTTCTTGAACTGCTATAAATGCGGTTTCTGCAACAAAAATATTCCAAGCCTAAAATAGAACAAAAAAGACTAATTTCGAATTATTTTTGAATAAGCCATAATGTAAAACGGAATGACGTTGTACAAATTCCGATTTGTTTCATTGTTGCGTGTGTCATGTTGGATGCAGACCCGATTTTGCCATTGATTTCTTACTGCAGAAAATAATGAGTAAATACTTGATGGACAGGCAAGAGTAACTTGGGATTTCTGCTGAAAGATGCGACATCTTAATATTGCAATGCTGTCTTGATACTCGATTATTCTGCAGAACATCCAGACTTGGTGTGTAGGAAGGGACTGAAGATGCTGGTTTAAACCGAAGATAGGCACACAATGCTGGAGTAACTCAGCGAGACAGGCAGCACCTCTGGAGAGAAGGAATGGGTAACGTTTTGGGTCGAGACCCTTCTTCAGACTATTTTCCTTTATCCACTTGAAGGCCAGCTTTGAACATCTAAGTTTTTGGTGAACGTTACTATGCAGTGAGGAATTCCATTGCACTAAATCTTACATTTTTTTTTAATGCTGGTCCAACAAAGCGCTCACTTGAAATGTCATTTGATTTTTAAATGAAGTGTTTACGTTTTGAAAAAATAAATTAAATTTGACCTCAAAATAAATTAAATTTGACCTCAAATTTCATGTTAATCTAGGAAATGTTTCCTCAAAAGGGTGGTAGATTGGCGACCAAAAGTGGCAGCCAATCCACTTTTTGATGTTCCTTCAACACAATTCTTAAATTGTGAGTTCAATCTGAAGAAGGGTATCGACCCGAAACATCACCCATTCCTTCTCTCCGGAGATGTTGCCTGAATTAGTCCAGCATTTTGTGTCTATCTTTGATTTAAACCAGCATCTGCAATTCCTTCCTGCACAATTCTTGAATATGTCCTGTTCTGTTGACAGGAACTTGGACAATGTGGCAAACATCAGGTGAGCACTGTGCTGGGAATCCTCAAGGTTGAATTAATCCTGAAGCTACTGGCCAAGCAAGGCTAATCAACTTGCTAATTTAATTACTACCAGCATCCTCTGTACTCTTGCTGGAAATACTAATGGGTAGATTGTTGCTTGAGTGGGACATTCAGTCCCCGAGTCCCTGCCAAGTGATTAAGCCTGGCGTTGTTACTGCTGCTAACAGTAAGTAACATCCTGCAGAAACATAGAACTGCAGATGCTGGTTTACACCAAGAGACACAAAGTGCTGGAGTAACTCAATGGGTCAGGCAGCATCTCGAAAGAACATGGATAGGTGACGTACCAGTCTGAGAACAGATTCTGACCCGAAATGTCACCTATCCATGCTACCTCACCTGCTGAATTACTCCAGCACTTTGTGTCCTTTTGTAGGTAACATCCTGCTTGAACTTCCACATGATTATGACCAAAATCAGACCTTCGAGACCCAAAAGAGCCATATAAGCTGGGCAACCCATCCATCAGTGGAGGTAAAACAGTTCACCCAGCCTCCAATCTTCATTATCACATGTTCCACTCTTTCCCTGACACCAAGCCAAATGGGTGATACTACATTCACTGGAAAATGTGAGAGTGTGGCTCAGCACAAACAAATGTGCAAATTGGAAACTTGAGGGTAGAGACACTTCAGTACTAAGCACTCTCTCTCTCGCTCTCTGTAGTAGATCAAGATAAGTGGGCTTACATTCCAAGGATGACTCCAAAATACCACAAGCCAGGTTCCTTGAGTTGAGAAAGTTACAGATATCTGGGCAGGCAACAGGCTTTGTGGACATAATTTAATTATGATGAGTCTGGGTGTAAGTGTAGTGAAGTGCTGACCAACAGGACTTAAAAGCTAAGTGGTCAATGTTCTTAGAGAAAGATATCATAATTTGACAAAATCTATCATGAATGTCGTAGAAAAATACAAAAATCTGGTAATGAGGGAGGGAAGGTCAATTATTAAAGGGAAGAGTTAGTTTGAATTCCTTGTGGATGACTCTGTCTGAGCTACAGTGCATTCAGAAAGTATTCAGACCCCTTCACTTTTCCCACATTTTGTTACGTTACAGCCTTATCCTAAAATTGATCACATTTTTTAATCATCAATCTACATACTATACCCCATAATAAAAATGTGAAAACAGGTGTTTAGAAATGTTTGCAAAGTAATTAAAAAGAAATAACTGAAATATATCGCATTTACATAAGTATTCAGACCCTTTACTCAGTACTTTGTTGAGGCACCTTTGGCAGCGGTTACAGCCTCAAGTCTTCTTGGGTATGACGCTACAAGCTTGGCACACCTGTATTTGGGTAATTTCTCCCATTCTCCTCTACAGATCCTCTCAAGTTCAGTCACGTTGGAAGGTGAACCTCCGCCCCAGTCTGAGGTCCAGAATGCTCTGGAGCAGGTTTCCATCAAAGATCTCCCTGTATTTTGCTCCATTCATCATTCCCTTGATCCTGACTAGTCTCCCAGTTCCTGCCGCTGAAAAATATCCCCACAGCATGATGCTACCACCACCATGCCTCACCGTAGGTATGGTATTGGCCAGGTGATGAGTGGTGCCTGGTTTCCTCCAGATGTGACGCTTGGCATTCAGGTCAAAGAGTTCAATCTTGGTTTCATCAGACCAGGGAATCTTGTTTCTCATGCCTTTTGGCAAACTCCAAGCGGGCTGTCATATGTCTTTTACTGAGGGGTGGCTTCCGTCTGGCCACTCTACCATAAAGGCCTGATTGGTGTAGTGCTACAGATATAGTTGTCCTTCTGGAAGGTTCTCCCATCTCCACAGAGGAACACTGGAGCTCTGTCAGAGTGACCATCGGGTTCTTGGTCACCTCCCTGACCAAGGCCCTTCTCCCCCGATTGCTCAGTTTGGCTGAGTTGCCAGCACTATGAAGAGTCCTGGTGGTTCCAAAGTTCTTCCATTTAAGAATGATGGAGGCCACTGTGCTCTTCGGGACCTGCAATGCTGCAGAAATTGTTTATACCCTTCACCAGATACCCTTCATCTCGACACAATCCTGTCTCGTAGGTCTAAGGAGGTCTAAGGACTAATTCCTTCGTCTTCATTAATTGGTTTTTGCTCTGACGCACTGTCAACTGTGGGACCTTATATGATCAGGTGTGTGCCTTTCCAAATCATGTCCAATCAATTTAACGATCAGCCATGATCATATTGAATGGCGGAGCTGACTCGAGGGCTGAATTGCCTACTCCTGCACCTATTTTCTGTTTCCAATATACTTGTACCTCCGATGCCTTTATGTGACTAGAAATCTATCTATCTCTTAAATATTTTTTGTGACGAACTCCACAGTCTTCTGTGGTTAGACAATTATACAGATAGAAACATAGAAAATAGGTGCAGGAGTAGGACATTCGGCCATTCGGCCCTTCGAGCCTGCACCGCCATTCGATATGATCATGGCTGATCACCCAACTCAGTATCCCATCCCTGCCTTCTCTCCATACCCCCTGATCCCTTTAGCCACAAGAGCCACATCTAACTCCCTCTTAAATATAGCCAATGAACTGGCTTCAACTACCTTCTGTGACAGAGAATTCCACAGATTCACCACTCTCTGTGTAAAAAATGATTTTCTTATCTCGGTCCTAAAAGACTTCCCTCTTATCCTTAAACTGTGACCCCTAGTTCTGGACTTCACCAACATCGGGAATAATCTTCCTGCATCTAGCCTGTCCAACCCCTCAAGAATGTTGTACATTTATATAAGATTCCCTCTCAATCTTCTAAATGCTAGCGAGTACAAGCCGAGTCTATCCAGTCTTTCTTCATATGAAAGTCCTGCCATCCCAGGAATCAGTCTGGTGAACCTTTTCTGTACTCCTTCTATGGCAAGAATGTCTTTCCTCAGATTAGGTATTCCTTCCTCAGATTCAGTACTCACAGCTCTGTATCTTGCGATGGTTGTGGACACCTCCCATCCCCTCTTCCCTCTGCTTGGGAAACATCCTCCTGCAAACAACTTGTTGAGCATTGTCAGAATTTTGAACATTACAGTGAGTTAATGAATAGTTCATCAAATAACTGACGTGGACTGTGAAGTATAAATGTGCTCATTTTAATCATGGTGTGTTGTAATTCATTGTTGCCCATGCCGAGAACTATAACGACTGGTGATAAACTTCTACCCAACAATTTCTTTATCCAACGCGGGATCTATTCTCCAGTTCTTGTTTTGCGGTACATTCAGACTTGCTTAAGAAGTCTTTCAGTATCCGTATTTAATCTGTCAACTGGTAATTGTTTTCGAGTGCACCAACTGATTTGTAAGGTACTTCTTTCTCACAGCTGAATCGTTAATAATCTTTATCTAAATAGCCATAAAAACAGTGCATTTTTCCTGAGCTCGACATAGGCAAACTGTATAAGATGAAGTGGCTCTGGATTGTAACCAAACCATCTATTGGACTCGACTGAATCCAACAATTTGGTCCTCCAACTGCAAGATGTAACATGATGGTGGTGGCCCGTCATAGATGACGACAGCATGGTTGTGCCGTCTCATGTCTTGTGGGAACGAGTGTGGTTCACGAGTCCGATGCACGAGCCACATACGCGGGAGCAGTGGGGGCACATGAAGCCCACCGTGGGTTGAGGGCTGCATCCTTTCCCTCTGCCTCTGGCACTAACGAGTCGGCTTCGGCGATTATCCTTGAAACTGCTGACCGCCTTCCAAGTGGTTGCACGCCAGCCAATCCTGTCACTGGCACGGGTTTCCAGTTCTTTGTATGCTGGAGGTGGCCCTTGATGCAGTCTCTGATAGAGGCTTGCAAACAGCAGAGCAGATTCGAAACAGGTCCGTGGAATTGCTGAACAGACATTGTGCAAGAAGGAACTGCAGATGCTGGTTTAAAACCGAAGATAGACACAAACAGTTTCATGGGACCAATTCAATTTGACTGAGATGGTGTCAATCTTGCCTGCATCAGAAAATTGCTCATCTAAGCCATACTTCAAAATTTGGAGCTAGGTTGATATCTCTAGTTTTCATAGACATCATTTAGTTCCCGATCAACATCACAAAAAATCATCACTTTGCCATTATCCCATTATTTTAAGCTTGGGCACATCTTTTTGTGTGTTTCCTGGATTAGAACAATAAGCACCAACAAACTGCGTTGAGATAATTGGCGGCCATGGAAAGGGATATGAGAATGCTGGTCCTATTTTCCAAGTGTGAGGTGCATTTGGAGAGTGTAAAGGAGTAGAGCATGAGTGAGAATGACTGGGAATCGTATCTACACAATTCAAGTGTGAGTACAGGTAGATTGCTGATATTATCTTAGTTATAAATAATGGGATGGAATACAAAAGTAATTGGGTAATAAATCTTTATTCTCCACATTTTCGTTGCTTTCGTCAGCAGAGCTACAACATCTGTGCAGAGGGCCATGGGTCATTCTTTCTGATATCTCGCATCTGCTGCGCTTTGCCTCTGAATTATAAAGGTGTATTAATTAGATAAGAATAAGATGTTTCGAAAAGGATCTTAAAACCGTGGAGAGTTTTTGGGCTACTTACATCAGGTCAGTAGCTACTGTATGTTGATGCACTAATGTAATGGTATTTAAAAAGTGATGAGATGAGTAAAGGATAATTGTCTGGGGACAGCGTGAGAGCAGCAGGGTTTGGTTAATGAGTGAACTAGGAGGCTGATGGAAGTTTATTCACACGGATCTGTAGAGCCATGACATTTTCCACGGGCTAGAGTACATTTCACTCCCACAATATTTCGCCGATGAAGAACTGCGGGCCAATGTTATCGGTTTGGGTGATGGAGGTAAAGCGCTGACAACATTGGTCTGATTGAGTTCCTCCTGTTCTGTAAAAAATGTTACTGTGCTTTTGTGGAAAGGAAACTGAAACACTGCGCAGTTAAGCTAGACAAGTGGACTAGCGATGCCATATTTTAAATGTTTGTCATGACGGCTGTCAACCCTTGTGCAACACAGTACTGCACTTGCTGGCACTCACTAAATCTGGACATAAATAACCTTTGACATTGCAGACAGAGAAGCTATGTGGATAAATACAGCCACTGAAATCTGTCATGTTGCCAAATAGCTGCCCGTTGAGCAGCAGATCTAAATTAAACCACTTTCTGATGTTCGAGTCTGAAAGCAGTGTTCGCTCGTTCAGCCAAGACGGTGGAGTCTTAATGGTAATTCCGGTGAGAGTTTTCCAGACTTTTGCTTGTTCTCTGACAAAGGAATGATGATGATGCACCTGCTGGCTGCTTGGTTTGATTATTCAACTCACAAACTGGCACCCAGCGGCAGGCACACTGAAGTGTATGTCTGTAGTGAAGGGTGAATTCTGCTACAGTAACTGGCTGTAATGAGCTGTGGAGCAAGGCTGGACTAGCCAGACATCTTGTTCAAGTTCTTGTTTGGAAATCATGGATTTGTTATGTGGAATTGGCCCTGACCTTAACAGTGACTTTGGTAAGTGAGATGAAACAAACACTTCTATTCCAGTTTATTCTCGTGCTGTCTCAGATTCGGAGATCTGGTGAAAATAATAGTTTAAACATGATCCCCGTGGTTGAAATAAATAAAGCTGGGAAAATTGGTAAAAAGCCATGTCCAAGTTCATTGGCATTTAAGGATTGTGTAAAAACAGCAGTCACTACAAGTGGTTGGTTAGCTGCAATTTCTCCAAAAATCATAAAAGCAAGTACTAAAATCATTTTTGATCTGGTTGAGATAGTCCCCCTGAGACTGAATTCATGGCAAGCCTTGTACTTTGCATTCCAGACTGCAATGCAGGATCGGAGGTGGTGGTGTTAGCTGATCAGTCACACAATTTTAGTTTAGTTTAGAGATACAGCATGCAGGCGGGTGCTTCAGCCTACCGAGCCCACGCTGACTATAGATCACCCATTTACACTAGTTCTACATTATAGAAATTAGACAATAGGTGCAGGAGTAGGTCATTCGGCCCTTCGAACCAGCACCGCCATTCACTGTGATCATGGTTGATCATCCACAATCACTACCCCGTTCCTGCCTTCTTCCCATATCCCTTGACTCCGCTATCTTTAAGAGCTCTTTCTAATTCTCTCTGGAAAGCATCCAGAGAATTGGCCTCCACTGCCTTCTGAGGCAGAGAATTCCACAGATTCACAACTCTGGGTGAAAAAGTTTTTCCTTGTCTCTGTTCTAAATGGCCTACCCCTTATTCTTAAACTGTGGCCCCTGGTTCTGGACTTCCCCAAACATCGGGAACATGTTTCCTACCTAAGTCCAATCCCTTAATAATCTTATATGTTTCAATAAGAATTCTAAATTCCAGTGTAGACAAGCCCAGTCACTCCATTCCTTCAACATATGACCGTCCCGTCATCCCAGGAATTAGCCTGGTGAACCTCGTGCACTCCCTCAATAGCAAGAATGTCTTTCCTCTAATTTGGAGACCAAAACTGCACACAATACTCCAGGTGTGGTCTCACTAGGGGCACTTTCCCACTGCCTTAACACTCGGGGCAATGAACTTGCAAATTAATGTTAAAAATGCAGTGGGAAAATAGGCTTTAAAATCTCTCATAACTGAATATTTCTTCTTGACTCATTGACGTTGAATATTCTGATTGCAGTCAGTGAACACTTGCATAGAGCAGCAGAGCTGATTAGAGCAATACTGGATAGACTGATCCCCAGCATTGTGGTGGAGAATTCCAACTGATTGGGATGGCTGATACAAAATGCTGGGGTAACTCAGCGGGACAGGCAGCATCTCTGGAGAGAAGGAACGGGTGACGTTTCGGGTCGAGACCCTTCTTCAGACTGAGAGTCGGGGGAGAGGGAATCTAGATATATGGAAGGGTAAGGTGTGAAAACGACAGATCAAAGCGGACATAGATCAAAGAAATGTAGAAGGGTTGTTTTTTGTGCAGGAAAGAACTGCAGGTGCTGGTTTAAATCGAAGGTAGATACATAGGGTTGATTTTTAGTTGAGGGGAAGGTGACAACAAGGCATACCATCAGTAAAATTAATCAGGAGGACAGTGAAAGAGTAATACCCTTCTTCAGCTATTGGACCACGTGTAGTTTGGTGATGGAGTGGAGATCTGGATGTGGAGTATCTGTCAGTGAGCATGAATGAACAGAGCAGGTCTGCTTTAAGTCTGGCAGTCTCCCGTCTTTCCCCTTCTGAGCTCAATGCTCAGTCCCTGGATATCGTTGAGCGAGAGGTCCCTGCTGCAGTACTACTCATCCAGGCGTTCACTCTCTCTGTCTCTCGTATGCTGACTCATCACCTCCTCTGGCAGAGTAAACAGCAGATTATTTCAACTGCACTTTGCGAAACCTGATTTTTGTCATTGTTTTTAAGCCATGGTAGGAAAAAAATTGTGTTACAAATTGGCCACATTCCCAAAATGAATTCAGTAACCATTCCAGTTTGCTGCCAGTTGCAGCGTTTGCACGTTTCTGAGGAGACTTTTAAATCAAGCTTGATTTCAAGTACCAATGCCAGGGTTTTAAAAGCTTTTAAACCTAGCCTTCGATGTTATTGAAAATGACTGCACTAACTAGCAAATCATTCTGCATGATTATTTAAAAATCAGTTACAGTCATTTCAAATTATGTGTTGGTTTGGACTGCGATTGAACGAGCTTTGTCGTGTTAAAGCTGTTTTTGTCTATTAATTGATCTTCAGTTTAAAACTGAATGTAGTATTTGATATTTCAAAGCAACTCGTTTAAATAAATTACTTTAGAAGACTGTGCAATTACGTTATCAAGTTGTATTCTGACTTGCAAGGGAGTTTGCACACAAAAAATCATTTTTCAATTTTAGGCAGGATCAGATCATCAATTGATACTTAAAGTAGAAACTTAATTTCATTAGGTTTTCAGCATTGCATACATTTTAAGACACTTTGTAGAAAAATACAATGTATTTTTGACGTACAAGTTACTGGTATTGATGATTAAAATAATTGTCTAATGTTGGAGAGTTTACATTTTGAAATGCAAAATGTCTGAAAAACATTACTTGGTGTTGGAAGTAGATGCAGTACATGAACATTGAGCAAAATTAAAGGCCTGAAGCGGATAATGTTCAAATGAGTGAAACAATTTGCAATGTTGATTTCTTTCTCCATAGTAATTTCTTGATTTGTAAATGTTCCATCTACAAATGTTCACTTTAATGTCATTGACTCTTTGGGTACATGCCTTCAAGCTGTTTTTTCACAGTAATGATATTGTTTGTGTATAGAAATGCACTGTGCCAAAATACTTTGTTTCTCCCAGCCTTTTCAATTTAGAAAATTTCACGTCATGAAAATGTCTCCATCAAGGCATACCTTGGAAAAAACAAAGAATTCCTCTAAATACCATCTAGGTATATGAGCAAAATATACCCGGATTAAATGTGCTGCCTGGCTTACAGTGCCGCTTGTTATCAAAGAACGGTACTCATGAGTCACGAGTCATCGTGTTCCACTCAGAAACAGGGCCTTCAGCCCATCGAGTCAGCATAGACAATCAAGTACCTATTTACAAATTCCATTCTCTTCACTTTAATTCCATTCATTTTAATTTAGTGTAGAGATACAGTGCAAAAACAGGCCCTTCGGCCCACCGAGTCCATGCCGACCAGCGACCCCCACACATTAACACTATACTACACACACTAGGTACAATTCTAGGTAGACAAAAATGCTGGAGAAACTCAGCGGGCGAAGCAGCATCTATGGAACGAAGGAAATGGTCTGAGTGCAGGTAGATGGGACTTGGGGAAAATAAGTGTTCGGCACGGACTTGTAGGGCCGAGATGGCCTGTTTTCGTGCTGTAATTGTTATATGGTTATATGGAAATAGGCAACGTTTCGGGTCTACATAACTGTACATCTGTGTGGGAGGAAACCGAAGATCTCGGAGAAAACCCACATGATCATTGGGAGAACATACAAACTCCGTAGTCAGGATTGAACCCGGGTCCTCGGTGGTGCAAGCGCTGTAAGGCACCAACTCTACCGCTGCTCCACCGTGCCCTTAATTGCACATTGATTGTTGGCAGAATCTGCCATGGTAGCCCCTCCAATATAAAGCAGTCAATTAGCGCACCAGCTTACACATCTTTGAGATACAGGAAGAGACCAGAGCATCTGGAGAAACACACGCAGTCACAGATGGAATGTGCAAACTCCACGTGGACCGTGCCAGAGATCAGGATTAAACATCGGTCATTGTGCCGTCAGCAACTCCGCTACCTGTCCACTTTGTCTATATTTCTTTACTTTTTATATGTGGATGACATTATGTGCAGGATAATGGCTGGAATGGCTGATCAATTGTGTAATATGTATCTAAGATCAAAGTGCTTTAATGAAGGGAACTGGAACGTTGAGTCTCCTTCAACAGTGGGCAGTTCGGGTACAGTCCGCAAAGTACTGCAGCTGAGATATCCATGTCCCTTGACAGAATATTTATATGGGTCGAGGGTAAATGGAGGTTCCCAATGCCACATCAAACTTCATGCGCCCCCTTTTGTCCTGTTGTGAGCCAATTGTTGCTTTTGCTGAATGAATCCATGAACTGAGGAACCCGAGTAACAATAGAAATTGTGGCTCTGGTCTGAGCAGACTTTGAGAAAGGTGCCGGGGTAGAGGGCATAGAGCATCCTGCGGAACAGTTAGCTCTGCTGCCTCACAGCTTCAGTGATTTGGATTTGGTCCTGCCCTTGCATACACACTGCATGGGGTTTGTAGGGTGTGTGCTTGGAATGTGGGATCTATGCAGTTTGTGAGGACCATGCAGAATTTGTAGTGTCTGTGCGGAGTCTGTGATATCCATATGGGGGCCATAAGATGACCGTTCAGTCTTCCTACATGGAACATACCATGTCTGTGGTGTCAATCTGGATTTCTTGCACGTTCAAAAGACAGGCTTGAAGGTTAATTTGCTGCTGTAAATTAGTATGGACAAATGGCAGAGAATGAAAGGGAAAACGATGAACAAATGGGGGTGAATAAGGGAAGCATGAAAGAGTGAATGGGGTTGTTGGGGCAGTTGTGTCAAGAGCCAACATGGACCTGATGGTCCACATGGCCAGCTCATGTGTGAACAAATCAGTGTAGCTCCCTTCTTTATGCTCCTAATTGTCATCTTTTTTAGTCAGTGGACTTTGTGCATTTACTGGAGTGAACAATGTGCGTATTGATTTCAGGTGGCCTTATCATTATATTGGAACGTTAAGGCTCTTGTTTTTTAATTGTCATCACATTTAATGTTGACCCATATCTGCTTCAGTCCCTCCCCAGTAGCACCTAAACTAAATTAAAATTAATTTTGCTTGAGGAATCATTAATCCAAGCGATTACTACTCCCTGGAACAAAGTTAACTTCTTTGAATGTCAAATTCTACGCAACTCAGCCAATGTGGGTGAGCTATTTACTTGCAATTGGAGATGAGAATTAACGTAGAGAGACAGTTCAGCAAAATCTGCTGCAGGTTATTGTAATATTGACAAGCAATAAATCAGACCAATTTGAAATATTTCACAAATTACTTTGCCACTGACATGTACACAACATTTCAAACATGGAGGAGGGGTTTAGGGGAGGGACGGTGGGGGAGGGGATGGATGGGAGGAAAAGAGAGGGAGGGGGGGGGAGGGGGGGGGGAGAGGGAGGGAGGGAGGAGGAAGGGAAAGAAGGAGGGGTGGAAGGGGGAAGGGGAGGGAGAGGGAAGGAGGGAGAGGGGGAGAGGAGGGGGAGAGGGGGGGGGGAGAGGGAGGGGGGGAGGAGGGGAGAGGAGAGGGAGGAGGGAGGGGGGGAGGAGGGGGGGGGGGGGGAGGAGGGGGGAGGGAGGAGAGGGGGGGAGGGAGAGGGGAGAGAGATAGGGAGAGGGAGAAGAGAGGGAGGGGGGAGAGGGGAGAGGGGGAGAGGAGGAGGAGAAGGAGAGGGAGAGGGGAGGGAGGGGAGAGGAGAGGAGAGAGGAGAGGAGAGGAGGAGAGGAGAGGAGAGAGAGAGAGAGGGGAGAGAGGAGAGGGGGGAGAGAGGAGAGAGGGGGAAGAGAGGTGAGGGGGAGAGAGGTGAGGGGGGGAGAGGTGAGGGGGGGGGAGAGAGGTGAGGGGGGGGGGGAGGCGGGGGGGGAGAGAGAGAGAGAGGAGAAATGGGCAGAGGAGAGGGGGGAGAGAGAGAGAAAGAGTGAGGGATAGGGATGGATAGGAGAGAGAGAGAGAGAGTGCCTTTTTAATTCAACCCAAACAACCATTTGCAGGCAGTGCTTTTTTACTTCAAACTAACTATATTTTCATTTTCAAACCACATTAAGGGTACTCACAGTGCTGTAGACATTTGTTCAGTGTCATTCAGAGCTCAGAGTGACAGAGACTAATTGACAAAGCTCCAGCTTGCAGAGACTAATTGAGGCACACCACTTCCTGGTTTTATAGTCCCTTCCCCTGCCTCCAGCGGGGGCAGCAGAGAGAATGGGGAATTTAGTAAAAACATTAATATCTCTGTCATATTTCATCGACGGGAAAAATCCTCGACACACATACGGCGGAGGGGGGCTCTGAGCGAGGTGGCCAAAAATGACGGCCGTAGGATGGCGACGTTCTCTCGGAAATCGCAGCACAGATCGCCAAAACCTGTCAAGAACAGAGTTTTAGTAATATATAGATATGCTGTATTTAAAGTGATGAATTGAATAATGGGCATTGGAATGCCTGTCCCTGTTCAGTAGTTCCTGAGCCTCCATTAACTCTCACTGACCTCTCCTATTACACTGTGTATAATTACATGCAAGGGGTGGTGAACTTCCCACAGATAACTGATAATTGCAATTGCCACAGGTAATGCCACTCAAATGTCATGCAGAGGTCAATCTTTCCACGGATATAACAAGTATGTAGGAAGGAACTGCAGATGCTGCTTCAAACCAACGATAGACACAAAATGCTGGGGTAACTCAGCGGGCAGGCAGCATCTCTGGAGAGAAGGAATGGTTGACGATTCGGGTCGACACCCTTCTTCAGAAACATCACCCATTCCTTCTCTCCAGAGATGCTGCCTTTCCCGCTGAGTTGCTCCAGCTTTTTGTGTCTAACTTCTATTTCAGTTTCATCTTGTCAAGACCTACAAAAGCTGTGGTGTTCACAAACCTGCCCACATTCCAATGCCCCACTGTCCTTGAGCTCCACCACCAGGTACATTCCAATATTTGACCTTTTACAACTTGCCAGACCAAGACATCAGGTGCAATCCATCTCATGGTAAATGGGACTGATCAGGCAATAGGGTAGAATGGTCAAAAGCAATGTGCTACCTATACCAGCACTGCACGTAACACACGGCAGACCTTTCCAGTACGAGAATCCATTTATTGTAAGGGTAATGGGTAGCAAGGACATGGTGTAAACGGGGCCAACTGTAGATTGTAATGCTGCAATTTATTAACGAAATAATGTAGATTTGTTCAATAGTTCAATCTGTTTTTAAAAACTGATTCACTCATTTTCCCGGTGGCCTGCATGGGCTAACATGTTACTTGCCTGAAGCATTTGTCCTAAATAAGCCTAGATTTCAATTCTATATCATAGAAATATAGAAACTTAGAAAATAGGTGCAGAAGGAGGCCATTCGGCCCTTTGAGCCAGCCTTCTCCCCATATCCCTTGATTCCACTAGCCCCTAGAACTCTTTCTAACTATATCAAGTTAGCTGTTTACAAGAGAAATCCTTGGAATTGGCCTGAACCATCTGTCACGAAGGAAGTAAATGGATTATTTTTGCTTTAGGTTAGCACCTCAAATTCATTTGGAAATGTTTTGTTTAAATACAAGATGGAAACTGTTGAGGCATTTTATTATCTATGTATTTAGATGGCATGCTTCAGTTCTACTGCAGTTGATGCTTCTTTTCAGCTTGAACACTGGTTACCTCTTTAAATGGTCAACCATCATTATTAGTTTCATTATCGGTCAACTATCATTATGAGAATGTTCCAATGTGATGGAGTCTCTGAAAATTGATTTATTTGTTGTTCCACTTTGTGAACTAATCCCAATATGGAAATAACCTGAACAAAACATTGTTCTTGCACTCTATCAGGCATTTTCCCGTCACCAAAAAGAGATAACTCGATTGACACTCTCTTCTAAGTTTATAAAGTTTTATAGCAGTAAAACGGACACAATTTAAATCAAATATAGACACAAAATTCTGTAGTAACTGAGCGGGACAGGCAGCATCTCTGGAGAGAAGGAATGGGTGACGTTTTGGGTCGAGACCCTTCTTCAGACTGAAGACCATCATTATCAGTAATTACATACTCGGAATGAGTCAGTAAGCACAGCCTGACCAGCTGGTCTCATGCAGAAGGAACACATTTGTTGCTGACACCCTCAGTCATGTTTGTTAACTTCAGGCATGATAATTCCCAAGCACTCTTGCCATCACAAATTAAATCAATTCAAAGTTCTGTTGCCTCTATCATGGATCACATCAAACCTCATTTGCCTCGCTGGTCTGATGTTATTCGTTACAAGCTATCAGCTGCAGCTTGAAATTCCCATCTTCACATTTACAACCCTAAACCTCCTTAATTCTGCCTTTCCTCTGCCTTCAGTTCTAAGAGCCTGTGTTATTTAAACTCTGGCATCCTGAGCATTCCCTATTAGTTCTCCTCTTTCAATGCCCCTTCCCATATAATCCTGCGACTATATTTTTGTCGCCTCTGTGAGTGTCCCATCGCTACATTTTTGCTCCTAATGCTTTTTTCAGTGTAGACCTCTGTAAAGAAAGACCCTCTCCAAATGCAGGGTAGGTTTCTTTTTGTATTTTGCATTCTCTGAAAGTTGCAATCCCTTGTCACTTTCAAACAAGGGATGCCAATATAAATGTTTCTGAATATTGTTCCACACAACTGTTGGAAGCAAATATCACTATCACTTTGTACAAACAAAGTACACCTTAACCAATGAGGTGGTTTAATAACCACTAAATGTGTTTGATTGTATTGAGGGCTGGGTGTAGTTCAAAATGATGAGAAGTTGTGGTGCTGCAGCCTTGTTTAGTTTAGAGATACAGCGCGGAAACAGGACCTTCGGCCCACCGTGTCTACGCCGACCAGCTAAACACTATCCTACACACACTAGGGACAATTGTTACATTTACCAAGCCAGTCTACTTACATACCTGTACGTCTTGGGAGGAAACCGAAAATCTCGTAGAAAACACACGTGGCCATGGAGAGAACGTAAAACTCCGTACAGACAACATCTGTAGTCGGGATCGAACCCGGGTCTCCGGCGCTGCAAGTGCTGTAAGGCAGGAACTATACCGCTGCGCCAGGTGTTGCTAGTCAGCAATTCCATTGAAATTCTTTGAAAGCTGTGGGAAAACTAATGCAGCCAGATTGAACTGCATTGCAGAGCTGACATGCAACTCGAGTATCTCCAACGCTTCAGCATTCAAGAGCTATTAAAACTCCCTTCACTTTTCTTCACGGTTGTGCTTAATATGGGAGAACAGAACTATTTACATGTAAACCGAGTAAACTTTGCAGGAATTTGTGCTGTGCTGCTAGATTTCATGATAGATGCAGTGTCAGATCATTGATCAAACCTGTGCAAAAGATGAGAGTTATGGGCCTGTCGTACGTAGGCGATTGTTCAGCGGACTGCCAGTGACTGTCAACATACACACACACACACACACACGCCTGCGCGCGCACACACACACATACACACACACACACGCCTGCGCGCGCACACACACAAACACACACACACACACACGCGCGCCTGCGCGCGCACACACACACACACACACACACGCCTGCGCGCGCGCACACACACACACACACACACACACACACACACACACACACACACACACACACACACACACACACACACACACACACACACACACACACACAAACACACACACATCGCAAAGGCGGGGGCCAGGGCAAGCGGGGGAGCGCTATCTAAACAATTACCACGGTGCAAAGCCAAGGTGATACAGACACACACCGCGATGAACAGGAAGGTTGGTGCTGTAATTAAGACAGCTAAAGCACAGCGTGTGGTAAGTCCTTTAAAAGAGGTGGAGGTGGAGAAAGGGGGGGGGGGTGGGGGGGAGAAGGAGTAGAGACAACTTTTAAGGAGCCAGAGATACACGGCTGTGAAGCTCGGCGGACATTTAACATCACCGGTCGGTTCCTTGGTTCTGAAAACTACTGCTTACCTTTTTTTTCCCAAATGAGCCAATGAAATTCACCGGTCAGCACCGGCTACAACTTACGAGAACATAGGAGAACCTTTGACCTCTTGGCGACCCACTAGGACCTCCTTGCGACCCACCTACGGCTCGAGAATTCTCGCTACTCTCCATAGCGGCTTCATTCCAGTCGCCGCTAATTTTTCAGCATGGTAAAAAATTCTCACCGACCATAATGAGGCCGCGAATAGTTCCCAGAATGCAGGAACTCCTCACGACCATGAAGGCGACTCCACGGCAACCACCCGCGAACATGTGGCAACTGCATAGTCCCCTGCAGTCGCCTAAAAAGTTGCCTGAGTGGGACAGGCCCCTTATGCACTTGGATGAAATGTATTGCTGGCACTTTGCATGAAACTGGTTTCAGTCCAATGACTTTTATCAGAAATGTTTCCTATTAAGTGATGTTACAGTTTACTCTATCTTTGGGTAATGTTTGTCCTTTATTATTTTGCAGTCTTGCAGTTGTTTTTGAATGTGAATGCAATAGTATTTTCATGTTTTAGGCAATTGTTAGCGAGGATTTGTAGCTGTATTTTTTCTGGTCTCTGATTTGTTTTTTTTTCTGTTGAGACTAGAGGTCATACCAACACCATGCATTGTCATCAACAATATAATTAGATCTGTTTAAAAAAAAAAGTGTTATCTTTAACTCCTTTCGCCTTCCATTTTTGTTTTACAGATGAGGGGCAATATGCCAAATCTACAAACCAATCCAAATCCGCAGAAGGCACACTGGCGGTTCGAAGACAAAGTATTCCAGGTAAGTCTCATCTTTGATTTGGATGATAATCTCTTCATCATTTTGCTGCTTTGCACTTTTGTTGTATTTGTTCATTCTCTGAGCGTCATGCAAACTAAGAATTTCATTTCACTATGCTGCATGTGGCAACAAACTAGTCACGGTGCCCCATCTACACTAATCCCACCCGCCCGCATTTGGCCCATATCCCTCTCAACCTTTCCTATCCATGTACCATGTCCAAATGTCTTTTAAATGTTGTTATTGTACCTGCCACAACAGCTACCTCTGGCAGCTTGTTCCATATACCCACCATCGTCTGTGTGAAAAAGTTGCCCCTCAGATTCGTATTAAAATTTTCCCTCTCACCTTAATCCTACCGTATGTCCTCTGATTCTTCATAGTCCTCCTCTGGGTAAAATACTCTATTCATCTCCCCAATCCTTTCCCTTATGGTCTTATATACCTCTATAAGATTACCTCTCATCCTACGCTTCGAGGAATACAGTCCTCGCCTGCCCTAGTGTTTAGAAACGGCCTAAAGCATGGGTATGATAAATGGCCAAATATTTTTAAAGATAGGATCAGCAGCAGAAAATCAGTTGTAGCGACTTTCTTATTTTTTCCTTTGCTTCTATTGGGCTCTGCACAAAAAAACCCCAGATTTAACAAGGTTATCTGGATAGGACATTGAAGAGATAGAGAGAGGTGCAACGTGGAGGGACTTGAAAACAATGATCAGAATTTTAACATCGAGCTGTTGCTTAACTGCGAGCCACTGTGCATAGGCATAGTCCAACAAACAGGATGTGGGAACATATAACAGTACAGCACAGAACAAGCCATTCAAACAATGTCTTTGATTGCGGTGCTAAGATAAACTCTTATTTGTCTGCACATAATCCATATACCGACAATCTCTATATATCCATGTGCCTATCCAAAAAACTCTTAAGGGCCATTATCGAATCAGCCTCCACCACCACCTCTGGCAGGACATTCCAGGCATCCACCACCTTCTGAGGAAGAAAAACCTTGCCTCCTCTTTAAACTTTTCACCTTACAGCTATGCCCTCTATTATTTGTTATTTCCTTTCTGGATTAAAAAGGTTCCAACTTAATTTAGTTTACACATACACCAAGCCAATTAACCAACATACCTGTACGTCTTTGGAGTGTGGGAGGAAACCGAAGAACTCGGAGAAAACCCACGGGGAGAAGTACAAACTCTATCTAGACAGCACCCATAGTTGGGATCGAACCCGGTTCCCCCGGCGCTGCAAGCGCTGTAAGGCAGTAACTATACCGCCGTGCCACCGTGGTCGCCCTGTCCACCCTACCTATAACTCTCGTGATTTTATTTATTTCTTATCAGCTCTCCCTTCTGGCATTCCAGAAAAAACAATCCAAGTCTGGCCAACATCTCCTTGTGGTTTATACCCTCGAATAGAGGCAACGCTCTGGCAAACCTCCTCTGCACACTTTCAAAAGCCTTCATATCGTTCCATGAATTGGGGCAACTAGAATTTGCCAAATGTGGCCTAACCAAAGTTCTATAAAGCTGCATCATAAGTTCCTGACTCTTATATGCAATGTTTCAACCAATGAAGGCAAGCATACCATATACCTTCTTTACCACTCTATCTACTGGTGTTGCCACTGTGAGGGAGCTGTGAACTTTGACCCCAAGACCCCTCTGTACATAAATGCTGTTCGGGGTTTTGCCATTAATTGTATACTTTCCCCTAATATTTGACCTCCCAAAGTTCAACATAACACAGTTGCTTGGATTAAACTCCATCTGCCACTTCTCTACCCATTTCTGTAGCTGATCTATATCCTGCTGCATACTTAAACCACATTCCTCACAGTCTATGAACCCGACAGTCTTGGTATCATCTGCAATCTTACTAACCAACTCATCGATGTTTACCTCCTGTATCTCAAACAATGGATGTCCCAGGGTGGATCCCTGCAGAACTCCACAAGTCACAGACCTCCATTCTGAATAAAGACCTTCTGCTGCACCCTCTGGCTTTTATGAGAACCCTCTGGGTCAGCTTACGATGGAGGACTTTATCAAAAGCATTACTAAAATCCATGTAGACAACATCCACTGTCCTACCCTCATCAATAACTTTCATCATCTCTTGAGAAAGTTAGCAAGATACGACCTGTTGTGTATCACGCCATACCACTGTCCCTAATTAGCCCTTTCCCTTCATAATGGGAGATAATCCTATCCCATGATCGGATGTGATGTGGCACGGTCAGCAAGGTTTTGGATGACCCTGCGTTCACCGAATAGAATATGAGAGTTCACGTCGGAGTGTGTGGAATGGTCAGAATCAGCAGTAACAAATCAATGTTTAGTTTAATTTGGAGATACAGCGCGGAAACAGGCCCTTCGTCCTACTGAGTCCGCACCGACCAGCGATCCCGCACATTAACACTATCCGACGCACACTCCGGACAATTTACACTTGTCCCAAGCCAATTAACCAACAAATCTGTACGTCTTTGAAGTGTGGGAAGATCTTGGAGAAAATCCACGAGGTCATGGGGAGAACGTACAAACTGCGTACAGACGGCGCCCATAGTCGGGATCAAACCCAGGTCTCTGGCGCTACAAGCACTGTAAGGCAGCAACTCTACCGCTGCGCCATCATGCCACCAATAACTGAAGGTTTCTGCATCCTAAGCTGAGGCCAGGCCAGAAAGAGGCATTTTAGCAGTTGAGAATAAGTGGTTTTTCTGTTGGCATGGATATAAAGTCTTAAACTCAATTTTCAGTTTAAGTTTACATAAATATTATGAATGACTGAATGGATTTCAGATCATATTGGTTGGAGACATTTTTCTCAAAGGAACATTAGAATAGAACAACAGAATCGAGCAACAGAAACCTTACAATGTATCTTTGAACATCACTTAGTAGATTTTGGGCTGAGAGATCTTTTCCAACAATCTCTTCATAGTTTTCTGATCTCTCGAGTCCCAAACTTCAAACTATAGAGAGGAAAAGAAATCAGATTCAATTCCAAATCCTGAGATTATTTCTGGAAATTAAAAGGCTTATGTTTGGGAGGCTGGTGAATTTTAAAGAAAAAATATTGAAGAAAAAACTCCAGTACTTCCAGCTGTTGTGAACTGAATATAGTACAGGAAAATGTGTTTGAGATGCTCAGCGGGGTAAAAGTAGATACATTATTCATTATCCTGAACATACACATTCTGCCTCTTCAGAATTTCCACCACATCAATGAAAAGAAATAACCAACTGGAAGCCACAGTTTGCTGATGGTTGTAGAAAACTGTCAGATAAATCAATCGAGGACTCGGCAGGGCTCTCACTTAACTTTTTTTCCCTGTTGCCAGCCGGGCAGCCTTGGCAGCTTTTTAGGTTGCCAAATGATAGTTTAGGCGGTCATTTAAGACAGCTCGCATGACGCATGCGATAATGTGCTTGAACGAAGTGCGTAGTTACCAGTCGAAATTATACTCAATGAAGCATTCACATATTATTTCTGCTTCAAATAAAATCACAAACTAAATATATTCACCAATCAAGACATGATATATACCACAATGACATGCAGCAAAATTATAATACAGTATCTCAACTCTTTTTACACATTGCAATTAATGCAATTTCTATTAGTTCTTTCCATTTCCAAACAAAAATGTGGTCAGATTATTCAGCGTATGATCAACCTGTGTCAATAAATCCTGGACCATGGTAACGAATATGCTTAACCATGCACCCTAGATTGATGCAAGCATGTTTTCTGTGAAGGACCAAATAATATCATGACATGGCCATAGCATGGGTCGTTATTGCTTTTTTTAAAAATGTTTTTAAAAAATATTTTATTTTATTAGAAGTAAGTACAATCATATGGCACCAAAGTGCCTAATATATATTTTCATAATACATTTTATGTACAGCTTCTTATTTTTTTTGCTATAATAAAGAAAGATGAGAATAAGAAAAATAAATTAGATAGTAAAGGGTAGAAAGGCGTGAGATATATAGTGTGTGAAGAAAAAGAAAAGATGAATGAGTGAAGAAAGTTGAGGAAAAGAAAATTGAAAAAAAAGAATAAGACATTAAAAATAAATAAATAAATAAATAAATAAATAGATGGTGCGGAGATCATTGTTTATAATCTTGACCATCCCTCGTCCAGTCGTGAAACAGTTAGCTTTTACAATTGTGTTGCACCATATGATTCCAAAAAGACGACAAACGGAGACCAACTCGTTATGAATTGGTCTGATTGATCCATTAGGAGGAATCGCATTTCCTCAAGATGTGCGGTGTCCAACATACTTGCAATCCACATTTTAAGCGTTATTGCTATTGGTACAGAAACACTCTCGCTTCCCACATAATTTATCCACAATAAAATATACAGGTTGCAAGGAAATTTCTAAAGGCATTTTATGGTAATAGCTGTTAAAAATGACTATACCCATCTGACAGGTTAAACATTACACTAACTGACAAGAGATGGCCAAAGGACATAACTGCAGCAAATGTTCTTTTGGTAATATGTTTAAAGGTGTCAAAACGCCACATTAACGGACATTCAGATTAGATGTTTGTGTTGTGAACAGCAATGAAGATACCCAGTTTGTACGCACCAGATTTTTAAAAATTATTGATAAATGCTGTTTCTATCATTCCCACTTCAGAATTAACTTAAAAATTCAACTGAAATATCTCCTGACCAAATTTGTGATGTATCTGACCGACTGTAGAAGTAAAACATGGATAAATCCAACATATAGTTGTGATTGTTGTTCATTAAATAACTACAGTACTAATACTCCATATTAAGAGCATTGATTTGCCGTTAAAATGAATTCTGTAATAACGTGTCAACGGTAGCAGTGACAATCGAACACTGCAGTTTTAATGTTTCACGTGTTCACAATTTAATTAATCCATCTTTACGGATTAAACAAATAATAACATGGGGAATTAGTGCGTGTTGGTTGGAGTAGGTAAAATTGTGAGGGGAGAGCGCAGGGGATGTCAGTGGGGTTGAATGGGGTGATCAGTACGGGATTGACGGGAGGGATCTGTGCAGGATGGATGGGAGGATCAGTACAGGATGAATGGGGGAAGGCAGAAATGCTGGAGAAACTCAGCGGGTGAGGCAGCATCTATGGAGCGAAGGAAATAGGCAACGTTTCGGGTCGAGACCATTCTTCAGACTGATCCCCCCATTCTTCTTGATGGGGGGTCAGTACAGGATGCATGGGGGGGAAGCAGTGTAGGATGGATAGGAAGGAGGCAGTACAGAATGAATTGGGGGACCAGTGTAGGATGGATGAGAGAGGTGGGTGACAGGGGAATCAATGCGAGGTGGATAGGGAGATCAGTGCAGGATAAACAGATGGGGGGGGGGGGGAGGGGCGGGAAGATGGGGAGGGGAGCACAGGGGATGTCAGTGAGGACTGAATAGAGGCGGGAATGGGGATCAGTGCGAGATGGAGAAGAGGGGTCCCAGGATAAAGGGGGTGGAGGGGGCGTACAAGAGAGATAGAGAGGGGGGAAGATGGGGAGGAAGGAAGATCAGCGCTTCTCGGACAACACCGGCATCATCGCCCCACTGCCTTGGCCGTCCCTGTCCACCGCCAACTGCCACCACCAAACGGGGAGGCAGTTGAGATCTCCTCGCCACCGTCTCCCCTCCTCCGCCAGCCAACAGGAAGGTGCGGGGGGGGCCGAGCGGTGCAGATGCTTCAGACAGCGGATGGGGGCCTCCCCCTTCCTCCCTCCCTCCCTTTGAAAGCGCCGTTGGCAGAGTGGCAAGCAGCGGCCGCTATCAGGGCGGGTGGGGTGCCGAAGGAGGAGGAGGTGGAGCCGTCGCCTCTGCTGCTGTGCGGGGCCCGTCATTCCGTCATTCGCTCCGACCCTCCGTCACCCCGCACCCCGTATCTTTGCCCCGCACTACAGTCTCCGCCGCCGACACGAAACATCACGTTCCTTTTCTCCAGAGATGCTGGCTGCCTGACCCGCTGAGTTACTCCAGTTTTTTGTGTCTATCTTCGGTATAAACCAGTATCTGCAGTGCCAAGCCGGGCAAAATGACTCGGCATTTAGTTTGCCTGGCGGCACTTTGGGTGGCCATTGGCACCCGGGCAACCGCTAATTTCGAGCCCTGCTCGGACTTATGGGGAGCGAGATTGTCTGAAGGGCCTGTCACGTTTGGACGTAATTTGCACGTCACGCAGTGGCACGCGAAGATTTTGCAAATCCCCAAATCCTGGGGCGCCACGCGTCACTGCGCACATCACCACGAACCATGCATGCGTAATGCACGCCATGCGCTCATCATATGCGCGTCACGAAGCACGCGTCGTGTATCGTGGCGCGTAAATGATGTCGTGTAAATGACGTGCAAATGACGCCCAAGTGGGACAGGCCCTTTACTTCTTTACACTTCTTTAATTTCAAAATAGATTTTATTTGAGAAATAAATATATACAATACATGATCCTTACAAAACTCCATCCGACATTCTCACAGGCTATACATCCATTCAATACAGTTTACAAAAATTACACAATTTTACCCCCCACCCTGGCATGAAATTGTTCCCAATGTCGGGGAAGTCCAGGACAAGGGGTCACAGTTTAAGGATAAGGGTGAAATCCTTTAAGACCGAGATGAGAAAAACATTTTTCACACAGAGTGGCGGCGCTGTTAACAGCTGCGGCTCGCCTGCAGTCCGTCTGTCTTTACTTTTTTCTGTTGTTTTTTTTTGTCTTGTTTTGGTTAAGTTTTAGTTTGTTGGGTTGTGTTAGAGGGGGTGGAACATGTTCTCTGTCTCTTCCTTCGGGGGAATGCGACTTTTTCATGTCGTATCCCCCTTCTCTGCCTCCATCTGCGCTGAGGCCTAATGGCGGAGCTGGCGGCCTCCAGCCTGCGACCAACCCCGAGGCTCCGGAGGCAGAGCCAGCCAGGACTTACCAACGAGAGGCTGGCCGTCTTCGGGGCTGAGCAGCGGTGGCCCGACTTGCTGGTGCGGCGTTCTGGCTTTCGGCGGCGGCCTGGGGCTGATGCAGCGGGGCCCGGAGCTGGGGCAGCGGCCTGGAGCTGGGGCAGCGGCCCAGAGCGGAGACTGCAGGATCTGGAGCTGGGGCAGCGGCCCGGAGCGGAGACGGCGGGACCTGGAGCAGCGACTGCGGGACCAGAAGCTGGCGCGGCGGCCTGGAGCTGGGGCAGCGACCTGGAGCTGGGGCATCGGCCTGGAGCTGGGGCAGCGGCCCGGTGCGGAGACTGCAGGATCTGGAGCTGGGGCGGCGACCTGGAGCTGGGGCATCGACCTGGAGCTGGGGCGGCGGCCCGGAGCTGATACTGTGGCAGGCCGTCTCGGAGCGGGGATGGCGTTCCGGCTATCGGCCGCGGCGACATCACCACGGAGGTCCGCTGGACTGGAGAGCGGCATCTCCGGCCTGGATCGACCGCCTCAGTGCAGAGGGAGAACAAGGAGGGAAGAGATGGAAACTAAGACTTTGCCTCCATCACAGTGAGGATGTGCTTGGTGAACTCACTGTGGTGGATGTTTAATTGGTGTTTATTGTATGTTTTGTTATTATTGATTCTGTGTATGACTGCAGGCAACATAGTTTCGTTCAGACCGTAAGGTCTGAATGACAATAAAGGATCTATCTATCTAAGAGTGTTGAATCTCTGGAATTCTCTGCCACAGAAGGTAGTTGAGGCCAGTTCATTGGCTATATTTAAGAGGGAGTTAGATGTGGCCCTTGTGGATAAAGCGATTAGGGGGTATGGAGAGAAGGCAGGTACGGGATACTGAGTTGGATGATCAGCCATGATCATATTGAATGGCGGTGCTGGCTCGAAGGGCCGAATGGCCTACTCCTACACCTATTTTCTATGTATCTATGTAAATCCTTTCCCTTGTTTTGAGGGGCGCCTCCACCACAACCTGCCCTGCCCTCCCCATGTCCAGCAGCGGAAGGAACCTAGACTGTGGTCCTCCCCCACAGAGCCTTGGCGTTGGCTGCACCAAGTTTCCGTGCGTCCTTCAGCACGTACTCCTGCAATCGGCAGCAGGCCAGTCGGCAATATTCCCCGACGGACATCTCGCACTGCTCGGAGGTCGACAAAGCACGGGCAGACCAAAGAGCGTCTTTCACCGAGTTGATGACCTACCAGCAGCACTCGATGCCAGTCTCTGAATGTGTCCTTGGGAACAGTCCGTAAATCACAGAGCGAGATTCTATTACGTGATATCGCGGAGGAACAGCCCAGGAGACAGCTACCTAAGAGTACAGACGCACGAGCTTATATACTGCCTAAACGTCACCACTTAGACCCATACATGGACGAGGCAGATAATGATAACAGATAACAATATCACTCACAAAGTAAACGGACATCTGTGCTGTTGATTTAGCAATTAACAGATAACAAAATCACGCATTAAGGACCAGGTGGCCCTCCTAAAACAATGCCGCCACTCTAGTCTCGCAATCAACGTCAATGAGCAGGACAGTAGAAGTTTGACTCAATTCTTTCACAAAAACGAATTTGTGCCTGGTGAACAGTAAAGGTAAGAACATGAATGCCTTTTCTGTATAATAGGGGAGTGGAACGTATGTTTTGGTGCAGTTTTATCGAATGGTCAAAAGCAGTCTGTTGATTCAGATGTTTTCTGGACTGAAGGAGATTATAATTAAGTGTTCCCGTCAGAGTGCCTAGTCCCTGGGGCAACGAGAGGGGAGCAATGTTTCAGTCTCCACAAATGTCCAAATGTTCCATTGTTCAATGGGAATTTCACATCTGGAAAATATGAGTGAGATACAGGTCAGTCTTTGCTCACCACCTGAAGGGCATCTGCAGTTCCTTCTTAAGCATGAAAAACCTGAAGGGCCTGTCCCACCTGGTGATTTTGCATTCTTGTACTGCACACTCCACAGCTTGCAGTTTGATTCCAGCTGCTCTGTCAATGTGTAATGTGTAGGCCTTGGGTGTATAGTGCAGCGCACTATACTATTGAGGTAGAATTCTTGTCAGAAAGTCGCTAGGATAGGCTTTAAAAAAGAAAGCTGCAATGTTAAGAAGTCGTTATTGATTATTGGGAAACCATCCGTGTGTTTCCATTTTTATACAGTACATTCACATCTGAACACTCTGGGGATTGCAAAGAAATGTTTAATTGTTACATGGCAGGCGCCACACAGCCCTTGCAACCCTTAAAGCACATTATTTTGCATGTTGAACAGCACTTTTCATTGTAGTTAATAATTTGCAGCCAAGCCAGCCACGCGTTTGAAGGCAGAAGAATGAATGGGCAAAAATCGTTCCACATCAATAGAGCATAGAGGTTAAAATGAAGCCAAGTACTTATACTGCTGCATAGTTCATTAAAGATCCAAGGAAATTTCATTTGCCAAATGCCTGTCATGATAATTTGTTTATATAATTGCAGTTAATAACTTTGGAGTGGGAAAAATAGGCTGATGATTGTACACTGCTGTGGTTGCCCTTCCAATAAGAATGTGAGAGTATTTCAAAAAGGTATTTCATGGTGACATGGTTTTGTAGCCAGTGGAGCTGCAATCTCAGTGGAATTTGTGGCTACAAGGTTTTCCTCTGTATGCTCCGGTTTCCTCCAACAGTCCCAAGACATGCGGGAAAGTTGGCCACCATAAATTGGCACTAGTGGATG
Source organism: Leucoraja erinaceus (assembly GCF_028641065.1). NCBI lineage: Eukaryota > Metazoa > Chordata > Chondrichthyes > Rajiformes > Rajidae > Leucoraja > Leucoraja erinaceus. The sequence goes on along the minus strand of NC_073395.1, from coordinate 34,237,891 downwards.
GGTGAGCAGTGGAATCCAGGAGTAGCTGATAAAAGTCAGAGGGAAATAAAAAAACAGGATGTGTAAATGGATGGTTGATTGTCGCTGTGGACTCAGTGGGCCTGTTTCCATGCTCTCTCTGCTTCTGACTCTTACAGAAACACCACGTTTCAAGGGGCATTGTAGGAACATCCATGTTGTGCATTTGCCTGTGTAAACTTAATGATAATTTTGGGGGTGATTTCACGTTCATTGTGCCTCCCCCTTCCATTCCACCTCCTCTGCACTCTCTTGCCTAACAATGTGAATGCATTGATCAATACCACGATTCTCAGATAGCTGGAGATATATGAGCAATGTCTCTCATGGACTGACTGCTTCTCAAGCACAGATCTCTCCCCTATCGGCGGTACATCTTCAACATGCCCGTAGAAGCTGTAAATGACAGCGTTGAAATATGTTGAGTGGTATTTCTTTGTGGATTACGTCCTGGGCCGCTCATGTCTGTGGTTGGTTTGAGTTGTCCTCTCTCTTTCTTTGCAACATGATTCTGACCAATCCCACCAAAAACACCAGATGTGTAATGTGACAACATGCATTTTGTAGGCACATAATTCACAGTTTCTAATGACAATGAGTAATGAAATCTGTTAATGAAAATGAGCCATTGGCAAAACTGTTTTAACTAAGGTCATGTTGATGCACCTTGACTTGACCCAACTGATTGAAGCTGTAGGTTGAGCTGGTGCTAAAAAAAAAGTTCCATTAACAACACATTAACGGATTAAAGGGAGATGGGGAGACAGCAGGAACAGGGCACTGATTTTTGATGATCATATTGAATGACGGTGCTGGCTCGAAGGGCCGGATGGCCACCTCCTTCACCTATTTTCTATGTTTCTAACAACTCACCAGCAAATGTGCTTATATTTATGGAAAATGCCCAAACCACACGTCAGCATCTGTGGAAAACGAAATAGTCTTTGTTTGACTCTGCTTGACCGACTGAGCATTTGCAGAATGTTGTTCTTTGATTGCAGATTTCCCTCGGCTGCAGTTATGATTATTGTTTTTATTTACCGACCTGTCAGTTATCATATCTAAGTGTTTTCTGATCTACGTTTGAAGTCTGTTAAAAGATGATTACGTTTCATCAGTCAATTTCGCTCGTACAAAATGATTGCGCTTGTCTGAAAAATCTCTGCACATCCCATTTGATTTGATCTATATTGCATCCCTGGGATTGAATGATGCAGTTGATTGATGGATGCTTGTACAATTTCCAGTGCGGAGAATGCTCCTGAATTCTAAGCGCTGTCATTGAAAACGTTCCCAGCTCTGATTGTCATTACCTTGCAGTGGCATTATTGGCAGTCACATCGTTTAGTTTATTGTCATTTGCAGAAGTACTGTGAGGTACAGGTACAATGGAAAGCTTGTTCACTGCTCACCCATCCACGCATAATTATCTAAGGCAGTAAAAAAAAGGTTCTGCAGAAATACAACAGAAATAAATCTATGGTGGAGCAAGAGGTGATCCTTCAAGATAAGGCAACACTGTACTGTTTTTCACTGAAATCATCAGGGGAGGTTTAGATGTTAGTGGTAGAAAACAAGCACTTCAGTACAACAATCAAATTGTGATTGGATTCTGATAAACAACCCAAAATAGTAACATTCCAATTTGATGCCAGCTATATCCTCTTATGAATTATGATATTATAGTCATACAGCATAGAAACGGGCCCTTTGACTGACCATATCCCTGCCAACCACCAAATTAATTACATTTCCCAGCACCTGGCCTGTAGGCTCTGCTCTGTTGATTTAGGTGCTTGTCCTGACATCTCTTCAATGTTATGAGAGTACCTACTTCCATTCCAGTACCTTGTCAGGAAACACATTCCAGATTCTTACGACACTGGGTGAAAGAATTACATAGAACATAAAATGGCACAGTACGGGAACGGGCCCTTCATCTTACAGTATCTGAGCTAAACATCTAGCCAAGCTAAACTAATCTCTGCCTGCATGTGATCCATATCCCTCCATTCCCTATCAAAAGGTCCCTCTCAAACTGATCTAGAATGTTTCCTTGGATCCCTTCAAAATCACCTAAACTTTACCTTAAACCTTTGCCCTCGGGTAGGGGGAAATACATCTTCCGATGAGCCCTATCAATGCCCTTCGTAATATTGCATACCTCCCTCAGCCACTGCCAGAAAATAGGACAGTGTCGTTTACCCAATCTCTCCATCCCAGTCAACACCTTCTAAGTATTCACACCCTTCCTTCAGTGCGGAACAAGAACTCCACGCAGTGCTCCAACTGTAGTCTAAACAATTTTTTCTAAACATGTCTCTTAATCTTCCCGCTTTTATATTCAGTGATCTGGTCAATAAAGGCACGTATCCCCCAAGTCCTCCTACCTTCTTGCACTGAACCAGTCTGCTAAGTGTCCCCCATAATCTGTCCTTGCCCCCATAATCAACTGGTACAACTGACTTATGTCAACACAGTGACAACTGCTGTAATCTTTAACCTCAGTGTACATGGACCTTATTTATTGATTTTATAGCATTGATACGGAGGTTGCAATCTTAATCTCGTTGTTCTTATACAATGCCAATAAAGATATATTATTATTATGATTATTATTACACCTCAAGATGCAAACCACTGGTTAGCCGCAAAAATAGAATGGCCAGGTTACAATTTGCCAAGAAGTACTTAAAAGAGCAATCTCACTTCTGGAAAAAGGTCTTGAGGACAGATGAGATGAAGATTAATTTATATCAGAGATATATAAACACTGCTGTAATTTCTACATGGTGAAACCAAAATGTATAAAAATGCCCTTTATTGAAATCTGACAATGTGCACTATTACCACGTGATTTTTTTTTCTATTACAAATCTCAAATTGTTGAGTACGGAGGCAAATAAATAAATGATGGGTCTTTGTCCCAAATATTATGGAGGGCACTGTATTTGTCCTGGAAAGTGATCATCGTGAGTTTCCTCCTTGAACTAATATTTCAGCATTAGTTAAGAGTCACAACATTTGTCGGAGGTCTGCTGAGTGTGGGCTGGATTGTAAAGATGATAAACTCTCTTGCATGAAAGGTATCAGTGAACTAAATAGAGTTACCTTTACAGTTGCTAGTTTTTAAACACAAAACCCTGATTCTTTACTGAAGATAATGTGAAATGTGCTCTATTTTGTTGGGGATATGTTTCTACCAACAGTTGCTATGACACAAAAGAGCCTGTCCCACTTACGCGACTTTTCAGCAAACTGTCTGCGACCTTCAAGCTCGGGGTCACTCGCCTGAAAAACCGCGGGATGGAACGACCGTCAGCTGCACACACACCACACACACACACACACACACACACACACACACACACACACACACACACACACACACACACACACACACACACACACACACACACACACACACACACACACAGCAAAGGCGGGGGCCAGGGGGAAAGCGGGGGAGCGCTGTCTGAAATTCACGCGGTGCAAAGCCAAAAAGATATCCGCAATGAACATGAAGGACTGTACGGTAAGTCCTTTAAAAGCCCGGAGGGGAAGGGGAGAATGGGTGGAGCCACTTTTAAGAAGCCAGACAACTTTTACTAAGCCAGAGAACACAGCTGTGAAGTTTAGCGGACATTTAACATTACCGGTCGGTTTTCCTTGGTTCTGAAAAATCGTGCTTACATTTTTTTTTCCCCAATGAGCCCAATGCTCGGTCAGCAAAGGAGATTACCTACAGCTACCTACAACATTTCAACTCCTCTCGACCATGAAAAATTTTCAACATTTCAACTTCTCTTGACCATGAAGGAAACTTACCAGAGACCACCTACGACCATGTGTCGACCATGCTGCGAGCTTGTGGTGAGCGGAGAGTCTCCGAAACTTGCCATTAAGGTCGCCTTAGTGCGACAGACCCTTAACGCACCCAAATCCTCAGATACTTCACACTGACCAAGAAATTATTTGAATCTGCTCTTGTTCAGTTGGCAACATTTCATATGAAGTGGTGGTAAATTAAGTAACTTCAGCACAATGAAGGAACTATCAAGGAAATTCCTGCCCATAGCATATAGACTCCTCATTAATAACAGAGGTTTCGTGGACTGAACGACCAACCAGCTGCTTGCACGTTTTCCTAAGAGAAATGGCAACAATATGGATAGTCATTGACTCCTTCCATGGAGTTCAGTTGTCCTTCCTTTGGGCAGATCCCACACTTTGGTCTCCTTGTAAGACTAACATGAGAAGCAATACTAGGTCAATTAGTCCCACAGGCATGATAGTGCAATAAATAGTGCTGTTGTCTTCCACTCTTGGGACTCTGGTCAATCTTCACCTAGAGCACTGTGTGGGCATTTTATGTTGTCCCATCATGCGGTTTCCTCTTGGTGCTCGGCTGACCTCCCAAATCTCATAAAATGTGCTGGTAGGTTTATTGGCAACTGCCGGTCACCTCCTATGTAGTGGCAAAATATTCAAATACATATGATTAGAGATAGAATGAGGTGCAGGCCTAGAGGGGTAAAGAGACTTGTGGCCTTGCTATGCTGGGAGCTTTCGGAAACTTCCTTTGTCGTAATAACTAAGCTGGAAGAAATTACTCCTGTCTTTGATGGACAGAAACAATGCTCCTCAATTCTTGAGAAAGCCTTTTAGCATTCACCCTGTCAGTCCCTCTCAGCATCTCTAGTTTCAATAAGGTCCCTCTCATTCTCCTAAACTCCTCTGATCAAAGGCCTACTAGTCACTGAATGCCAATCCAAAAGTGGCCCATTTATTCTGTCGCCCTGTTTACAGCCCAACAGCCACACTTTTATGCCATGTCAATATATTTACCACAACCCCATGAACCATTACCCCACGAAGGCACGATTTACGCAGCACCTTATCAAATATTTTCTGCAAATGTGCTTCATCTACTGGTGCTCTTATATACAGCTTGTTTGCTACATCCATCAAACATGCTCACGTATTTGTCAAATGCCGTTTGCTATTCAAAAATGCCTGTTTAGGCTACTTGATTTTCCAATGTCCTGCTATTACCCCCTTGGTAAAGGGCCTGTCCCACTTTCACGACCTAATTCACAACCTTTTTTACTAGTGAACATTTTTCATCATGCTAGAAAAAACACCTCGACCTACTTGATGCCACGAGTACCTACAACTAGCATCACGGCCTGCTACCTACGATCTCCTACAACCTCCTACGACCTTGTGACGACCCTGCTGCGAGTATGAGTCAAGGGCAAGCTCGGCAGAGGTCGTGAAAGTGGGACAGGTATTGCAGAATCCAGACAATCCAGTGTAGGCCATCGTATATGTGACCCTTGGGAGCTTTTGGTGACGCTACAGCCTCCATAAAGTGCATTTTCAAGCTCAGCACAGGCAGTACCTGAAACTTGTCACATTTTTCTTGTGTGTGTGTGTACATATAAACATCAAACAGAAGTGGTTGCACTGAGGCGAGTTGTCAGATTACTTGCTAATAGCTTGGCTTTGCAACACTGAGACAAAATAAATTTCCAGCGGAAAAGAAAGAACGATCCATTTGAGTGAAGTGAAAGTGATGGCACATTTTCCTTTGTGATTTATTAGGTGCAGAGAGTAGAAGTAAACCAGACACAAACTGCAAAGCCATTTTAGGGCGCAATATACACATAGCAAATCTGTTGGGATATGTTCCAATATTGACTGGATGTTGTTGGATGGCCATTGTGATATTGAATGGAGAGAGTTGCTGATGCCAAAACACTGCACAAGCTTTTGATCTGTCTCAAGTGTGTCTTTGAGTGCTGGATGAGAAGAGCATTTATTTGAACAAGATGTCATGTTTCCATTCCTTTTTTTAAAACAGCTCTCCAGATTTTTTATTTATTTTTTGTTTTTGAAATGTTGAGACAGCTGCAATGTATTGGTTCCATAAAACCGGTGCAGGGAATGTCACAGTTTTTATCCATTCTTGCTGCATCTTATCCACGACTTTTGGAAAAGATCAAAATCACCCCCACATCATCTGCGGAAACTCTCAAGCTGGTTGCAGCAGAGATGATGAGATGTAGATCAGTTGCTGGGGTTCCCCACCTAGCTAGCCCTTCACACAACTGCCAGTACTTGTCAGGCGTAAGCCACACAACATCTGAAGGAGTGCAATAAACCAGCAGCATTGGTATCTCAATGTGTGGCCAATTTCAATAGATTCACTCATTGCTCTTTTGATCCCATAACAATATTTTCTTTCTTTCGGCCAAGCTCCCTTTCGCCCTATTTCCTCAGGAGATCATTCCTGTTGGACTTCCACAGTCGTAGTCCCACAGTAGTTGCTAGTTCTGCCCTGTGATACCCAAGTTTCTTCCCCTCTGTTATCAGTTTTCTGAACGTTCCTTCCATAAGCTAGGGTGCTGTCCGATTTACCTCTACCCCATTGTGTGTCTTTGGAACTGTCACCTCAATGCTGAGAACTATCTTTTGCATTCTGTAATTTCCGCTTTGGTATATCTATTATACTTGAGGTTGAAGTTCCCCTAGTCCTCGCCTTTCACCCCATCAGCCGTTGCATACAACACATTATCCTCCGACTTTTTCGCCACCTCCAACGGGATCCCACCACTAGTCACATCTTCCCATCTCCAGCCCTTTCCGCCTTCCAGAGAGACGGTTGCGTCCGCAACTCCCTAGTCAACTCGTCCCTCCCCACCCAAACCACCCCCTCCCCTATACCTCCTCCCTCGACTATGTCTGGGGATCCCGACAGTCCTTTCACGTACCTCCTCCAACCTCATCAAACGTAGATTGGGCGATCGTTTCGCTGAACACCTTCGCTCAGTCCACCTGGACCTACCTGATCTCCCGGTTGCTAAACATTTTAATTCCCCTTCTCATTCTCACACTGACCTTTCTGTCCTAGGCCTCCTCCATTTTCAGAGTGAGGCCAAACACAAATTGGAGGAACAGCATCTCATATTTCACTTGGGCAGCTTACAACCCAGTGGTATGATTTCTCAATATTCAAGTAACCCATGCATTCTCTCTCTCCATCCGTCCCACACCCAAGTCACACCAGCTTTTCGTTCTCACCTAGCAAACAGCTAATATGGCCTTTTTCCTTTATCATTGTTACTTTTTTGCATTTATTTCATTCATTGTTCTACATCTCCCTACATCATTGTCTACATCTCTCATTTCCCTTTCCCATGACTTTCAGTCTGAAGAAGGGCCTCGACCCGAAACGTCACCCATTCCTTCACTCCAGAGATGCTGTCTGGTCCCGCTGAGTTACTCCAGCATTTTGTGTCTATCTTTGGTGAAAGCCAGCATCTGCAGTTCCTTCCTACATACTTGAGGTGGACTTGATTGTATTTATACATGGTGTATCTAACCTGTTTGGATCGCATGCAGAATTAAGCCATTCATTGTGACAGCACACGGGACAATAATAACTCTAAAACTATGCAGGACTGCCCATAGAAACTCATTCACTGTTGCAGTCTGCTCTTATCCCACCATATTTTTTTCCCTTCCTCCATTGACTCACACCTTTCCCGAAGTGCCCGGAATACCCGAAAGGCGACGGAGGAAGGCCCTGCAGGTGCCTGGTGCTTACCTGGATCGGGATCTGCTCCAGTTCACCGGGCATGCAGGCAGACAGGCGGATGGCGGTGCCTGCATGTGTAAAAATGCAAAATGAATTTCACTGTGCAGTTACACGTGTGACAAATAGAGCACCATTGGATGATTCTTCTCTGGTCCCAGTTCCTCCCACATGCATACATCCATGACATTTCTGACATTCTCTGCCATTTTGGTAGTTTCCAGTTCCTTGGTACAGTCCTTCTACATCCCAGTCCACAGTGGTCTGAGAACCCTCCACCTATGGCTTGAACACAGCCCTAACCAGTTACTCACCCCCAACACAATGATTCACCAAACTGATCTTATCCTTATATTCTTCCCTTATTCTTCCACTCCAATAACTTTCTCCAGATCAACGGTGTAGCTAAGGGACATACACACAAGAACACAGTTAAATAGAAGCAGTCGACCACCTGCCCCTCCCCGCAGCCCCACACCCCCCTGGCCTGTCTCACCAGTCATGATCATGTCTGAGCTGACCAAGACCTTACTGCTTCTCCACCAATTCTCTATAACCCAAATTCTCCACTCTTTCAAATATTTAATTACATCCCTTTTCAGTAATTCCAACAATCTATACTCCATGATCCCCACTCTTCCAGGCTGGAGAATCCCAGAGATTCACACCACATGGTAACTGTGTCCCCTAGTTTGAGACTCTGCCACTAGTGGAACCATCTCTCCACCCACACCATCATGCCTCATTAAAGTCCTGTCCCACGGTACAAGTTCATTCCAAGAGTTCTCATTCAAACTCAGAGATTTACGGTAATGGCCACTCGTCGGTACTCGGGGCTCTCGTGGACATTTTTCATCATGTTGAAAAATTTTCACGAGTCTTCCCGTGCTTACCTGCCATTAGCGAGTCTTCCCGAGTACCTGCCGTTAGCGCTAAGAGACGTCCCCGAGCTCCAACGTACCCGCTACGTTCATTCTCCGTGCTTACCATGAGTTTGTTTTTTTTTAACTCGGGAGAGCTCTTGGAATGAACTCGTACTGTGGGACAGGGCTTTTAGGATCTTATGTGTTTCAGTAAGATCGCATACCCTTCATCTAAACTCAAAAGCATATAACGACAACGACTTTAACCAGTTGGGATAGCACAACCTTCTCATTCCAGGAATTAGTAAATACACTTTGTACTGCCTCTAACCCGAGTGTATCATTGTTTAAATAAAGTCTCAAAACTGTACTCCGAACCCCTGTACAATTGTAATAATATTTCTAAACGTTAACCATCTTCCATATTTCAATTGTAGGAAGGAACTGCAGATGCTGGCTTACACTGAAAATAGACACAAAATGCTGGAGTAACAGCAGATAAAAGGAATGGGATAAAAGGAATGGGTGACGTTTCCTGTCCCCCAGTAATTCACTCATTTACAATTTCTATCCTTTTAGATAATAATCTTCCGTATAATTTCCCTTTCTAATGTGCATGGGTTCATGCTCTCATCAAGGGACACTCATTCAATATATTTATATCTTTTAAAATAAATTTAATATCCTCATTTCAATAAGACCTTCCACCTATTTCAGTGCCATTGATAAACTAGAATACCTTACACTATGCTCCCTCCTTTAGGTAATTAAAAAGTAAAAAGGATGGCAGGGAGGCGCAGCAGTAGAGTTGCTGCCTTGCAGAGTCCAGGGTTCGATCCTGACTACGGGTGCTGGCTGTACGGAGTTTGTACGTTCTCCCCGTGACCTGCATGGGTTTTCTCTGGATGCTCCAGTTTCCTCAAACACTCCAAAGACATACAGGTTTGTAGGTTAATTGGCTTGGCATCATTGTAAATTGTCCTTAGTGTGTGCAGGATAGTGTTAATATGCAGGGATCACTGGTCGGCACGGCCTCGGTGGGCCAAAGGTCCTGATTCTGCGATGTATCTTTAAACTAAACTGTATCTTTGAATTAAACTGATCCTGATGACACTCAAATAGTTGCAGCCTTAAAAAAAGACCAATTGATTCCTCCTCTCCATCTTCTATGTGATAACCAGTCATCAGTCCATGCTCACATATTGCCCACACTACTGTGAGCTATAATCTTGTACACCGGCGTTTTATATTGCATCTTGTCAAATGCCTTTTGGACATCCAAATATACTGCATTTACAAGTTCCTCTCCTATTGACTCTGCTTGTGAGAATTTCCATATTAGAACTTTGTCAAATCTAATTCTGCTTTCATCAAAAGCATGTTAACTTAGCTTTCAACACAATAAGCTTTCCTGAACCAATGGAGAGAAGGAAATAGGCGACGTTTCGGGTTGCCCGCTGAGTTTCTCCAGCATTTTTGTCTACCTTTGATTTTCCAGCATCTGCAGATCCTTCTTAAGCTTTTCTGAATGATTAGCTACTTCTTCCTTGATTAAATACTCTGGAATCTTGTCAACAACAGACCTTATGCTAATTGACCCCATGGTACACCACTATTTCCACCTTCCCTTGAACAAAAAAGTCATATCTGCGGTTTTCCAAACGTTTGGTACCTCGTGGAACTCAATTTCATCCAATGGCTTTACTCTATCTGAAACCCTTTAGAACCCTTGGATGCAGGCCATAGTGTCCAGGCAACGTGTCTGCCTGTTAATCGGATTCGTTTTTCCAGTACCTTGTCTGACGATATGGATTATCACAAGTTCTTCCTTGCCATTTGAAACCTGGCCGTCTGTTATCTTTAGGATATTCCGTTTTCTAAATGGCCTCAAATACACCAGTCTTTTTGTGGGATACCTGAAACGTTGTTTGTTTCAGTGCAACTCAGGCCTCTCCCTCAACTCAATCGCCCACCATGCACTCACCACCCATCATTCAATCAGAGATATTTCATTTATTTTACCTAATTCTCTCCCACCTTTAGTTAAATTTAGAGATGCAGCGTGGAAACAGTCCTTCAGCCCACCGAGTCTGCACCGACCAGCGATCCCTGCACATTAACACTATCCTACACACACTAGGAACAATTTATACCAAGCTGTTAACCTTCCAACCTGTACGTCTTTGTAGTGTGTGAGGAAACCGAAGATCTTGAAGAAAACCCATGCGGGCACGGGGAGAACGTACAAACTCTATACAGACGGATCGAACCTGAGTCTCCGGCGCTGCTAGCGCTGTAAAGCAATTACTCTACTGCTGCACCACAGTGCCATCTGGTGAAAATGGAATGGAATACTTTACTGTCGCATGTGACTCGATACAGTGAGATCCTTTGCTGCATACCCAATGTAAACAAATAGCAGCCACCTGGGCCACTGACGAAGTTACAAAGCACGTCAGCTCCTCATTTTGTTCTCCCCCACCCCCCCACAGCGGTTTCCCCACGTCAGATCCTCCATTGTTCTTCCCCATCTCCCTCACTGTGGTCTTCCACGCTCTTATTGACCGTCGGCCCGCGAGGCATCACCACCGCCACTGCTTCACCACCGCCGAGGCCCCATCGTCACAAAGCTTCACCACCAGCGAGGCCTCACCGCTGTTAACGCCCCACTTCATGCCTCCGTGGTGCCGACCCGGGCCCCAGCTATGGGCTCCGACCCACGAGGCCCCAGCCAGGCCATGATCCGGGCTTGTGCACGGCGATCCAGGAGGCCATGCTCTCTCTCTTCACCAGTTCAAATGAATAGTTTTTAAGACCTGAAATATCAGCTCCATTTGGCTTGCCACAGATTTCTAGCATTGGCAGTTTTTAGTTAGCTTTTATCTGATGCCTTGCTGTACTCATTCTATTACTAATTCAACCATTTGATGTCAGTTGCTGCAAAACCCAACACTAATTGCCCCTCCCTTTATTTCCATGAAAAGATGGTGATAGACACAAAAAGCTTCAGTAACTCAGCAGGACAGACAGCATCTGTGGAGAGAAGGAATGGGTGACGTTTCGGTTCGAGACCCTTCTTCAGACTCTTTGCAATGTTGGCCTATAACACCCCTGCACCAAAATAAATGATTGAGAAACAAGGAACTGCAGACGCTAGTTCACACAGAAAGACACAAAGTGTTGGAGTAACTCAGCGGGACAGGCAGCATTTCTGGAGAGAAGGAATGGGTGACGTTTTGGGTTGAGACCCTTCGTCAAACCCCTTCTTCCTCCTCATTAAGATGCTGCTTTCTTCATTATGAAGGTGCTCTCTCACTACTGTGGCGTTGGGATTTCCGATCCACTGTTACATCTGATCAGCGGCTGACATTTCTGGAAGAACAATGCATTCACTTTCTTACTGAGGCTAAGACTGTGACATTCATTCTGGCCTACAAATCATTGCAGTTGACAGCATGTCACGGGAAGCTCTCTGCAGCCAGCTGAGAACTTTTCTACCCTGTGTAAAGATGTCTTACTCCTACCTGCTTCAGGAGTTAAAGAGAAAAAGATAGCAAGCATAATGCAACTGTGGGAAGCGCTAATGTCAACATTGATAAATCTGTATTGAATCACAGCTGTAAACCTGTGCTGTTACCTCATGATAGAAGTATAAATGTGGTTAAAGAATGGAGCTGCACTCATCACTTGATTGCTTGGCCCTGCGGGACATCCAGGCAGTGATTTAATTGAAGTTGCTCTCTGACTAATGGGATTGTTTCACATTTCTGATAATCATCGTCTCTCATTAGAGCATCTGAGATGTGCTGTTGATCACAGTGTTACATTGCATCAACAGATATATCGCCACACTAAAGGCTTTCTCCACAAGGTCATTTCTTCAATTCAGATTTTTTTTCCAAGCAGCCTCCTTAGTCACAACTGAAAGAAGTTGGTGCAGGTGTTCCCAAGTTGACCCACTTGTGACCAAATAAAATATATGCTCCTCCACAATTGATTTTTTTAATTTTGTTTTTAAATAAATGTTATTAGTGGCATCTGCATATCATAGTCCAAACCAATACAGACTTTGTTTAACGGTTACATATTAAATATCCAGGTTTCCAGGGACCCAGTTACCAAAGTAGCTGGGGTCCTCCTTTATATTACATATTAACATTGCCTCTAATTATTTATTTATATTTATAGATAGGAAAAATAACGAAAGAAAGAAAGAAATTAGAAAAATAGGATAAACTATCAATAATACAACTTAGGAGATCCGTGGGTCAGAGAACATAACTATTCATCTAGTCCTGGGTTCAGGCTTCAGTCTGGCCTCCGTGCCGGTCCAATCTACCCCTTCAAATAATCTATAAATGGAGACCATATTCTAGTAAATAATTCTGGTTTGTCAATTAAGATAAATCTAATTTTTTCCAAATGTAAGGTCTTCGACATCTCCATAATCCACATCTTGATTGTGGGGGTTGTTGGGTTTGCACAATTGATTTTTAACTGAACCCTTCAACCTATAAGTGTCTGACTGTTGCACCCCAAGTGTACTTTGTCTCCTTTACATCTAAGGGGTGTTGATCAGAGATGGACACACTCATTCACGCTCACACCACTCAATCTTGGGAACTACGAATGAAATACAAGCTCTTCCTCCTGGTTGCCAAAATTACTGACTCTTCGAGGTATGCAGACTTGTCTGATCCAAACTACTGTCTTCAATTCATCTCCTGCATCTTCACTTTTAATCCAACTGCCAGAAAAAGTAAACGTACGTAACGTTTAGGTAGTTAAAATCAGACAGGGCCGTTGAAAGCAGGCAAGAACTCAAGCAGCAAATTGGGAAATCTAAAGGAGGCCATGAAACATCCTTGGCAAGAAAGATTAAAGAGAACTGCAAAGCTTGTTATACGTACGTTAAGTATTGGAAGGTAACTGGGGAGAAGGTAGGACCACTCAATGTTAAAGGAAGACATTTATGCTTGGAATAAGAGGATGTAGATGAGGTACAAATGAGAACTTTGCATCAATATTTACCAAGTCTTCTTGCATATGGCGTGCACAGCGTAAACTTGTAGAACAACTTGTTCTATTTGATCTTTTGTTTGGGCACGTCGGGTTGATTGCATTAGTCGAATCGGTGGACCACGCGAAGGTTGCAACCTCCCACCTCTTTACCAAGGTGAAGGGCATGGACAGCAGTGAGATCAGTGTGGGATATACTAATGTGTAAGAAGGAACTGCAGATGCTGGTTTAAACCGAAGATAGACACAAAAAGCTGGAGTAACTCAGCAGGCCAGGCAGCATCTCTGGAGAGAAGGAATGGGTGACGTTTCGGGTCGAGACCCTTCTTCAGACTGATCTACTGATATAATAAGATATACTAATGTTTGGACATTTTGGGATCAAGAAGGCGTTGGTGTTGAGTCTCTTGAGGAGCATTAAGATGGTTAATTCCCCAGTGCCTGATGGCAACTATCCAATGATATAACCAGAGGCAAAAGAGGAAGTTGGTTGAGTGTGGATAGAGTCTTTGTATCCTCTCTAGACACAGATGAGGACAGAAGAGTTGCCAATGTTGTTTCTTTGTTTATGAAGGGAAATAGGGATAATCTGGGAAAATATAAGCCAGTGGGTTTCACCGAAGCTACAGACAGTGAAGAAGGCTGTCAAAGGATACAGCAAGATGTAGGTCAGTTATAGATACGGGCAGAGAAGGAGGTTAATCCGACCAAGTGTGTGTTACTGCACTTTGGGGGATCAAATGTAAGGGCAAAGTATACAGTTAATGGCTGGGGTCCGACCCCATAGTTCCTTGAAATTAGCAACAAAAGTAGATATAGTGGTAAATAAATCATTTGGTGTGCTTGCTTTCATCACTCAGGGCACTGAGTATAAGTCACAAAGCCATGTTGCAGCTTTATAAAACTTTGATTAGGCTGCATGTGGATTATTGTGTGAAGTTCTGTTTGTCCCATTTGCAGAAGGGCGAGGAGTCTCTGGAGAAGGTGCAGAAGAGGTTTTTCAGGATGCCGCCTGGATGAGAGGGTATTTGCTATAATAATAGGTTGGACAAACTTGCAATGTTTTCTCTGGAATGTTGGAGGCTGAGGGGAAACCAGATAGAATATTAAATTATGCGACAATCAAATCTTTTTGCCAAGGTGGAAATGTCAAGCTGGAGGAAGTAGCTATAAGGTGAGAGGGGGAAAGTTTAAAGCAGATGTGTAGGGCATTTTTTTTTACATGGAGGATGGCGAATGCCTGGAATGGACACATGGTATGGTGATGGGATAGCAGTGTTTAAAATGGGCATATTCATTTGGGAATGAGAGGTGGGGGGGGGGGATTTGTTTAATTTAGCACCATGGTCATCACTGATATTGTCGGCCAAAGAGCCTGTTCTTGTACTGTACTGCCATATGTTCAAGAAAACAATAATTCCTTTAAACTGCGGAAACTATCACACCATATCCATCATTCATCAGCCAACTCACATGACTACTTTAATCCTTCCCTCCTCATGCTTTGCCATGTGTGGAGTTTTAGGCAAAGTTGATTAGACTTGACTCTTCCACCCCTCTGCACCATCATCCACTTGGAGGGGACTCCACTCACCAGGCTCAATTCTCCCTTCTCTCCACCTTAGGCATCAGCTGCAGATCTAACCTCACCCTTCCCTTTCTCCTTGGTTACACTTTGGCTTCAAGGGGGGTGGTTGGGGTTTAAATCCCACTCCATGAATGGACGTCCGTGTTGAAGATTGCACTGGAGTGGTTTCTTCAGATGCATATGAAAATCCTCTGGCACTGTCAGAATTATCCTGATGCATTGAACAAAATCTATCCTTGACTGAACATTATTGAAATATAATATCTGGTTATTATCACATTATTATTTGGTAAAAATCTTTGCCATATGTTGTCTGTTCTCCCATTACAACAGTGATGGCTATTTAAAGGACCTCTCTGGCTCTGATCACAGGAAATCCTGATGTTATGGAAGAAGACATTCAATTTTAAGCCTTTTTTTAGTATCTACCAAAGATACTAGAGGAGCCAAGATAGACCACTCCTACGGAATCCAATGGACCGAGGTGTGGTGCGGATCGGAACGCAACGCAACGTCACTTCCGCCATTTTAGGAATAAGACCCCGATCTCCGTTATGCCTCTCGCGGTTTAATCCACGTCAGTCCATTGAATCTTGCAGTTTATCTTGGTCTCTTAGCCTTCCATGTTACACCATTATTATCTTTGTTGATAATAAATAAGGTGCTCCTTTTTTAAAAAAAAAATTAAAAAGGGAAACTGTGTATAAAATGAGCAACAATGCGCAATGAAAGGTCTCTGGACCATATGAATTCTATGATCTTTGGTTTAATCAGTGTTGTGGGGGAACGGTATGTGTGTGTTTCTGTGTGTGAGTGGCAAGATAGAGATAATATATTTCAAAGTTCCTCATGGATCAGAAGCAACTTTGATTTAAAGCAACTCATGATGTACATGAGCCATTCTCATGATGTACATAAGCTTGCTATAAGATATAAGGAACATAAGCCATAAGCCAATATATTTGCCTATATTTATCTATTACTAGACTAAGTGGGACCCGTCGGGTCCCAGCATCACACGGGAGGGCTGGTCACCAACGCAATATTCAACCTCTCCACCAATTCCAATATTACTCGCCAGTGGGGGGGGCGTTGCGCTAGTATGGGTGTTGCGGGCCAAAGGTACTGGTTTCCAGAGGGCTAGTATAGACATTGTGGGTCGAATGCATTCTTGGGCTGGCAGCCAACTGTTGCAATGATTTTAAAAGCCAAGGCAAACAATTGGGCTGCAGCCACCCGACAACCAAATTCATTTTGTGAACACAAACTTTTAAAAAAAGCGAGGCAAACAATTGGGCAGCAGCCACACGACAACCAAAATTCATTTTGTGAACACAAACTTTTTAAAAAGATGAGGCAAACAATTGTGCAGCAGCCACTTTACAGCCACATCGAGGTGACTCACCGTGGAGTATACATGGGTTCATTGTTTTTCGCAGCTCAGAGAGCCGTGACCCTCTCGCTTCCTGGGTCTGGCAGAGACTGAGTGAGCGACTACACTTCCGGGTTTTATAGTCCGTCTCCCCTGCCGACAGCGGGGGCAGCAGAGAATGGCAAATGTTTTAAAAACATTAATATCTCTCTGATTTTTAATCGATGGGAAAAACCCTTCGGTCCCGGAAGGTGGAGGGGGGCTCTGAGCGAGGTGGCCAAAAATGATGGTCATAGGTGGCGCCGTTCTTTTGGAAATCACAGCACAGTGGGCCAAAAACGGTCAAGAACAGACTTTTAGTAATATAAAGATAGATATATGATACACACACATATTTTTTTATTTTTTTATTTTATTTATTAGAAGTGAGTACAATGCATTGGTACAAAAATGATGTTAACATATTACATTCTCTGTACAACTTCCCTTTTTTTGAAAGAGAGAAGTGAGAAAGGAGAGAGGAAAAAGAGGTTGTGAAAAGTGAAGAATAGATTAATGAGCATGGGTGAAAAACCAATAAGGAAAAAGTGAAAGAAAAGGAATAAGTGAAGAAGGAAAGCAGGAGGGAGATTATTCCATTACCACAGTGAGATGTTTTTTTTTTAAATATTCTAAGTCTTCTTTCACCCATACCTGAAACTGTTGGTTTTCTATGATACTATGTCACCACATGAATCCAAGAAATCAATAAATGGGGACCAACTCCTTAAGAATAGGTCTTGTTTGTCTATTAGGAGGATTCTCATTTCTTCCAAATGTGCTGTGTCCAGCATATTACTGATCCACATTTTAAATGTTGGTACATTAGCATTTTTCCAAAATTTAAGTATAAGTTTTTTTCCTGTTATTGACCCATAATTGAAAAATGAGTTTTGGTGTGTATTTAATTTGTTCCCATCTCTACTTACTCCAAATATAATCATTTCAGTGTTAGGTTCCATTTTTGTCTTAAATAGCTTTGAGAATATATCAAATATATCACACCAAAATTTATAAAGTTTTGAACAAGAGACAAATGAGTGCGTAATATTGGCATTTTGAGAAAGACATTTATCACAAATGGGTTTTGGAATAATGTAATCTATGTAATATTTTAAATTGAATTAAGTTATGTCTAGCATTGATCGAACATTTATGTATATGTATCAAATATTTTTCCCATGTTTCTTTTGAGATTTTTATCATTAATTATTTTTCCCAGTCTTCTCTAATTGCCTCTGTTGATGGTGATTCTATATTTAAAATACTGTTATACAAGTATGATATTAATTGTGTTGACTCCGCCTTGATATTCATTACTTCTTCCAGTGGGTCTAAAATTATACTTTGGAATCTTGGTATATATTTCTTGGTTCATAAAGTCACATATCTGTAGGTATTTAAAATATTGATTGTTATTCAATTTAAATTTTGATTTTAGTTGTTGAAATGATAATAAATTTCCCAATTCATACAAATCACCTACCTTTTTAATTCCCACTTTTTCCCCATTGTTTATATGTTTTATCCATACCAGATGGTTTAAATACTGGGTTATTCACTATTGGTGTTAACGCTGATAAATTTCTTAATTTTAAAGTTAATTTTATTTGTTTCCAGATTCATATTGTATTTTGTATAATTGGGTTCTTCTTATATAACATATTCTTCAGCTTTAATGGGGGAAAAAAATGATCGCTCCTAGATCGTAGGCTGTGCAATCCTCTTTCTCCATTGTTATCCATTCCAACTGTTGAGCAGAACTGTCCAACCAATAAATTATATTTTTAATATGTACTGCCCAATAATAGTATAGAAAATTAGGTAATGCAACCCCCCCCCCCCCCCACCCCCCCCCCCTCACCTCTTTGGGTTTGCACAAGTGATTTCTTTTAATTCTATGTGCTTTATAATCCCAAATAAAATTAAAAATTTTCGAATCTAATTTTTTTGAAAAGTGTTTTGGTATCGGTATAGATTGGAATAAATATATTATTTGTGGTAGCGCTATCATTTTTATAGCGTTTATTCTGCCGATTAGTGACAATGGGAGCGTTCTCCAAAATTTAATCAGCGAGTCAAATGTATTTAATAATGGTATAAAATTAGCATTAAATGATTTATATCTTCTAGTAACTTGAATACCCAAATACTTAAATTTTTCCGTTGCGATTTTAAATGGAAATTTTAATAGGTGATTCGCTTTCTGGGGTTTTAATGACATAATTTCACTTTTATTCCAATTTATTCTATAACCGGAGAAAGAGCCAAATTCCTCTATTAGATTTAATAAATTCGGGATGCTCGTTTGGGATATATAAAAGTATATCATCTGCATATAGTGATATTTTATTAATAGTATCCTTAGTATTATATCCCTGAATATCTGGATGCCTTCTTATCTTTTCAGCAAGCGGCTCTATCATAAGTGCAATAGCAGGTGTAAAATGATTTGATCCTACACAGAGTCTTTTACTATAACTGTTTATTACATTCACTAATACACACTATGCAATAGCTGTCCGTGGTCATCACTGGAGCTAGAGAGCGAGCTAGAGGTGGGGACACTACAATTATACTGGAGACAATGGGGAGTGGTTAGTAGTGGGGAGGTCACTATGTTAAAGGAACATGCACTGATCTACATCCCTCCTCTTAGAAACAAAAGCATGGCAGTACATGGCAATACACAGAGCGAGCCAGGTGGGGCTCATACGACAATGGGGAAAATCGTCACTATGTTAAATACATTGAATAAAACACACTATTGCCCCTCGATAATTGAAATTTTGAATACATTATATTGCCATTGGTTTAAAAGTAATTTCACCCATCTGATAAAATTCTCTCCCAAATTTTTGTACTTTGTGTAAATGATTCTTTCAAATCTTTTAGGTATGAAATCTTTTTTCCGTTTTGTATGAATACATTATTTGGTCCAAATTGTTAGATGATTTTCAATTTGGTCCGGATTTTCAATTTATTAATGTATTTACTCAATCTTCTTGCTAAAGTTCTTGCTAAAATTTTCTGATCTGTATTTAGGAGTGATATGGCTCTATATGAGCCCGGTTCTTCTAAGTCCTTATCTTTTTTAGGTATTAACGTAATTGTCGATTCGGCTAACGTTTCTGGTAATTTATTTTCGGTAAAGGTATATTTGTATAACTTAAATAACCGTGGGCCATTAACTCCTGGAAACCTTTATAGAATTCATTATTAAAACCATCTGGTCCTGCCGTTTTCCCATTTTTCAGCTCTTTTATTGTTTCACTTATTTCTTCCCTTGTGATCTGTGCTCCTAATTCCTCTTGTTCCAAAATATCCAATTTTTGGCAGATTACAATTATCTAAAAAATCTACAATTATATTGTCTTCTATTTTAGTTTTAGACATATACAAGTTTTGATAAAATTGGGCAAACCTTTTATTAATATCCTGGGGTAACGTTAGTAGTTCCCCATTCTCTGATTTGATTTTAGTAATCGCCTTTTCCTTCTCCTGTTTCTTCAATTGTCTAGCCAAAAGTTTATGTGGTTTATCACCAAATTCAAACTGTGCCTGTTTTGTGAGCTGAAATAATCTTATTACTCTTGCCGATAATATTCGATTAAGTTTAAATTTCAATAATGTGATCTTACTATGTTTGTCTATAGTTGGTACATACACATATATAAATGCGATATTGATGTATATAATTATAAAACACACATACATATTTCTCTAGTTTCTTATATATATATATAAACACATATATTAATTATATATATATATATATATGATGCATATATATGTGTGATATATATGTATATAAATTATAACACACACATATGTATGTTTCTCTAGTTTCTTTCTTGTGATATCCTAATTTTGTTGAACTTTTTTTTCTTTCATTCAACCTCTCTCTCTGAAATCCTAATATTGTGAATAAATATAAATGAACACATGCCAAGATATTGTTTCATTCTATATTAGTGTAAAGAAATATAGTGTATACAAACCTACATTGATGCAGAAGTGCGAGCATTAGACATGAAAACTGTGCATTGCTACCATAGTTTAGTTTTTAATTTAACATATATTTGAGGGAAATCTACTTATATTTGAGGGAAATGAGTTACCGTATTTCCCGGCAATGAAGACGCACCACCTGTTGCTAAAATTTGAAAAAAGGATGGCGGGACAGGATCGAGGATTTGATTTAGTCCAGGGGTCCGCAGATTACTATCGAAATGGCGTCAAGTTGGGAAAGGGGGGAGTACAACGGGATCTGGTGGTCCTTGTTAATCAGTCTATGGAAGTAAGCATGCAGGTACACCAGGCAGTGAAGAAAGCGAATGGCGTGTTGGCCGTTATAACTAGAGGAATCGAATATAGGAGCAAAGAGGTCCTCTGCAGTTGTACAGGGCACTAGTGAGACCACACCTGGAGTATTGTGTGCAGTTTTGGTCCCCTAATTTGAGGAAGGACATTCTTGCTATTGAGGGAGTGCAGAGTAGATTTACAAGGTTAATTCCTGGGATGGCGTGACTGTCATATGCTGAGAGAATGGAGCAGCTGGGCTTGTAGGAGACATGTTCCTGATGCTGGGGGAGTCCAGAACCAGGGGACACAGTTTAAGAATAAGGAGTAAACTATTTAGAACAGAGACGAGGAAACACTTTTTCTCACAGAGAGTGGTGAGTCTGTGGAATTCTCTGCCTCAGAGGGCGGTGGAGGCAGGTTCTCTGGATGCTTTCAAGAGAGAGCTAGATAAGGCTCTTAAAAATAGCGGAGTCAGGGGATATAGGGTGAAGGCAGGAATGGGGTACTGATTGGGGATGATCAGCCATGGTCACATTGAATGGTGGTGCTGGCTCAAAGGGCCAAATGGCCTACTCCTGCACCTATTGTCTATTGTCTATTGAAATGCTTTGACAGCCATTAAAAACAGCCCTTAGCTGAGCTTACAGCCAGAGGGTTTTCATTTACATACATAAAATTAATTGTTTCCATAAACCTCACAGAACATGCTTTTACATACAGTAATAAATACAGCAATAAAAAATACACAAAGTGCAAATTAGCAGTATGGTACTAGTGCAAAAAAAAGTACAATAGCAGAATAACCAAATGAGATACAGTGCCTTCCATAATGTTTGGGACAAAGACCCATCCTTTATTTATTTGCCAGAGAAAGTGCACGCTGCCCCCACGACTAGAAGTTCTGCACACCGTGGCTTCAGAGTGTTATAGTCCGCGGGCCAGTGATTTTTGTACCCTCCAGCAATTTGAGAGCTTTTTGTAATCAAAGAAATCACATGTGGTTAATTAAAGTGCACATTGTCCGATTTTATTAAAGGGTATTTTTATACATTTTGGTTTCACCATGTAGAAATTACAGCTGTGTTTATACATAGTCCGTCTCCCCCCCCCCATTTCAGGGCACCATATTTTTGGGACACATGGCTTCACAGGTGTTTGTAATTGTGCAGGTGTATTGCCTCCTTAATTGCCTCCTTAATCAATCAATCAATCAATCAACCTTTATTGTCATCTTGCAAGCAACAGTTGTACAGTGCAAAATGAAAAGACGTTTCCCAGTGAATAGCGGAGCATCGCACATGAAATTTAAAACATTTCACACATAATAACACTAAAAACAATCCAGTCCCTGATGGAACAGTATAAATAGTTAAAAGCAGGTAAAACACAATGTTAAAATACAATAAACCAATCATTGAAAAATGGAATTCTCTGCCTCAGAGGGCCGGAGGCAGCCGATTTGAGTGGCCAGTGCCAGTTATTAAAGTGTCCATGCCAGCCGCAGAATCAAGTGACTGTGAGTACAGAGTGACTGTTTAGCAGCCTCACAGCCTGTGGTAGGAAGCTGTTTAGCAGTCTTGTAGTCCGGGCTTTGATGCTTCGATATCTCTTGCCTGATGGCAGGAGATCCAGGTGTATGTGGAGGGGGTGCAGTTTGTCCTTAGCAATTCTCAGAGCTTTTTTCAGACAGCGGCTCTGGAACAGTTCTTGTACCGAGGGTAGGGAGACGCCAATGATCCTCTCTGCTCCCCTCACTACCCTCTGCAGAGCCGTAAGAGAGCAGCTGTAAGAGAGCTCTCAGCACCCAGTTTTTCCATCACCTTTGAAAACTTTTATTACTGTTAATCAACATAAGGACCAAAGTTGTGCCAATGAAAGTCAAATAAGCCATTATGAGACTGAGAAACAAGAAGAAAACTGTTAAGGGACATCAGCCAAACCTTAGGCTTACCAAAATCAACTGTTTGAAACATCGTTAAGAAGAAAGAGAGCACTGGTGAGCTTACTAATCACAAAGGGACTGGCAGGCCATAGAAGACCTCCACAGCTGATAACAGAAGAATTCTCTCTAGAATAAAGAAAAATCCCCAAACACCTGTCTGACAGATCAGAAACACTCTTCAGGAGAAATGTGTGGATTAGTCATTGACCACCGTCCGCAGAAGACTTCATGAACCGAAATACAAAGGCTACACTGCAAGATACAAACCACTGGTTAGCCACAAAAATAGGATGGCCAGGTTAGAATTTGCCAAGAAGTACTTAAAAGAGCAACCACAGTTCTGGAAAAAGGTTGTGTGGACAGATGAGACAACGATTAGCTTATATCATAGTGATGGCAAGAGCAAAGTATGGAGGAGAGAAGGAACTGCCCAAGATCCAAAGCATACCACCACATCTGTGAAACACAGTGCTGGGGGTGTTATGGCCCAGGCATGTATGGCTGCTGAAGGTACTGGCTCACTTATCTTCATTGATGATACAACTGCTGATGGTAGTAGCATAATGAATTCTGAAGTGTACAGACACATCCTATCTGCTCAAGTTCAAACAAATGCCTCAAAACTCATTGGCCGGCGGTTCATTCTACAGCAAGACAATGATCCCAAACATACTGCTAAAGCAACAAAGGAGTTTTTCAAAGCTAAAAAATGGTCAATTCTTGAATGACCAAGTCAATCACCTGGTCTGAACCCAATTGAGCATGCCTTTTATATGCTGAAGAGAAAACTGAAGGGGACAAGCCCCTAAAACAAGCATAAGCAAAAGATGGCTGCAATACAGGCCTGGCAGAGCATAATCAAAGAAGACACCCACCAACTGGTGATGTCCATGAATCGCAGACTTCAATCAGTCATTGCATGCAAAGGAAATGCAACAAAAATACTAAACAGACTACTTTCATTTACATGGCATTGCTGTGTCCCAAACATTACGGTGCCCTGTATAAACACAGCTGTAATTTCTACATGCTGAAACCAAAATGTATAAAAATGGCCTTTATTAAAATCAGACAATGTGCACTTTAACCACATGCGATTATTATTTTTTTTTCTCTATTACAATTCTCAAATTGTGGAGTAGAGGCAAATAAATAAACAACGGATCTTTGTCCCAAACATTATGGAGGGCACTGTAGATTTAAGAATACATGACAGTCCTTCTGGGAAGGAGATATGAAAACAAAAGTAACTGTTTCGGGAATCTGATAGCAGTGGGAAAGAAACAGTTCTAAAGTCTGGACATCCAAGCTTTCAGGTATCGACATCCACATTCAAAGAGAGAAAATGGAAGGGCGGCAGGTATCTTTAATGACACTTCCTGATGCAACACGCCTTAAAGGTGGTATCAGGAGTGGAAAGACCTGGGCTATCATGAGACCATTCATCAAATATATTGTCAACTGTGCACAGTTCCTTCGGTGAGAGAATAAAATTGTACGCAAAGGTGAAACATTTGTATTTCTATGCGATACGAGGTTTTAAAAGGCTGACATTTTTTCGAAGCGGGGTTAATAAATGTTATTATACCTTTGTCATTAAAACAGTCTTTGTGCTCTCTCTATAGATGAATTTATCGGTCAAACTATAGTGGAGTTGATGAAAAAGGAAGGCAGCACCCTTGGGCTTACTGTATCAGGTGGAATAGACAAGGAAGGGAAACCAAGAGTGTCCAATCTACGACCTGGAGGAATTGCTGCAAGGTAATTTAAATTAGTGTGCTTATTAACACAGAGTGGTGCATGGTCACAGCTGAATGTGCTTCATTGGGTTCATGAAATCTATGTGAAATATTGTTCCGTACTTGTCAATCCTTCCTCCTTCTCTGTATTTTACTCACAAATTGCCTTGCTGTGGCGGTTCAACTTTGTTATTGACATCTTCAGAAGGAAGCTCAAAGGCTGAGTTATATTCGCAAGTGACTGCTGAGCTGTGAGGACAAGTGCTGAAGATTTTTTTAAAAGCAGCTGTGAAGATGCTGCCCCTAGTATCAAATAAAAGGGAGTCAGGCTGAGTGGAGTGGTCATTTGGAATGGTTGTGTAGAAGTTCCAAGTGCAGATCTTTCTAACTTTCATCTTTAGTCTTATTATTCCCCTAATATAGCAGTCAGAGCAGTGGCATGCTCCTGCAGGATGTGGGAGATCAGGGCAAATTTCAGTGTCCCTGGTGACCACATATTTGGGAAGTGTGTCCAGCTCCAGCTCTCGACTGACTGCATCAAGCAGCTGGAACTGTGTTCAGTGCTTATGATGGTGAGAACGGCATAAATGGGTGCTTCAGTGAGGTGGTCACACCAGAGGTACAGGCTGGGTGATCACCAGGAAAGGCAGAGGCGGCAAGAAGAGAGTTACAGGATTCTTCTGCGGACAATCCCCTCACTAACAACTGTGCCATCTTGGATATTGTTGGGGGGGGGATGGCCTTGCGGAGAAAAACAGCAACAGCTGGGTCTGTGGCACTGCAACTGGCTCTGATGCACAGCAGGAAATGGTGGAGACAGTGAAAGCAAGAGTTCCAGGAGCCTCGATGGTTGCTGGGATATACAGGAGATACTGTTGCTGCCAAAGAGATATCGGGTCAATGTGTTGCCTTCCAGATTCCAGGGTGGGATGTTTCTGAGTGATTGCAGAACATTGTCAAAGGGGAGACGAGCAGTCAGAGGCTGTTGAGCATGTTGGCCGAAACAGTGATGAAGTCTTGCAGAGCGAATAAAAGGAGTAAAGGGCCTGTCCCACTTGGGCGTCATTGGCATGTAATTTACGTGACATCATTTACGAGTCACGATGCACAATGCGTGCATGGTGCCCATTACGTGCGCATGGTGCGTGGTGACGTAGGCAGTGACACGCAGTGGCCCGCGGCAACCCAGGAATTTGGGATGTAGAAAATCTTCGCGCGTCATCTGCGTGACGTGCAAATGACGCCCAAGTGGGGCAGGCCCTTAAAACAAGAGATTAAAAAACAGGACTTCAAGAGTAGGAATCTCCGGTTTACTAGAGCGAATGGTAGTTGGAGGTTAGGACAGATGACGACGTGGTCGTGGAACTGATGCAGTGGACAGGTGTTTGGGTTTTACACCATTTCGATCTGTTCTGAGGAAGAGGTGACTTCTACATTAGGGACAGATGGTGCCTGAACTGAAGAGAGACCATTATCCTGATGGGAAAGCTTGCTGGAGCTTTTCAGAAGGGTTTAAGCTGGTCTGGTAAGGGGGTGGGACTCAAAGAATTAGTGAGGTAAAACTCATAGTGTTGGAGTAACTCAGTGGGTCAGGCAGCATCTCTGCAAGACATGGATAGGTGACATTCCTGTTTGGACCACTTTTGCTTGTCCCGCTGAGTTACTCTGCCATTTTGTGTCTAATCTTCGGTGAAAACCAGCATCTGCAGTTCCTTCCTTCACATTTTGTCTGTCCACCACAAAATCTCCTCAAGGTATGCCTACTTGGAAAAAGTTCTACCCCTCTCTCCAACGAGAGTTGTGCATCTCGTTGATCCCCTCTGTGATTCTTCCTGCTCTCCAGCTCTACGACCATGTTTTAACCTAGACTCGCTACCACAGCCATGTGTGTTTCTCCATTGTCCTCCTGATTAATGTTACCGATTGTATGCCTCGTTGTCACCTTCCCCTCAGCTAACAATGAACCCTTCCACATTCCCTTGATCATCGCCCACATTCACCTGTCACCCTCACACATTCCCCTTCCATATCTCTAGGTTCCCTCTCCCCTCACTCTCAGTCTGAAGAAGGGCCTCGACCTGAAACGTCACCCATCCCTTCTCTCCAGAGATGCTGCCTGACCCATTGAGTTACTCCAGCACTTTGTGATTTGCTCAATATTTCAGCATCTGCCATGCCTTGTTTCTCCAATAATGAGGCAGTTGAGAAAATTGAGGTAAATGCAGAAGTTAAAGAGAGCCAGTTCGATGGATAGGACGGACGGGAGCAAGGTGAGGAGCGAGGAAGACTGATGGATTAAACTGCATTTATTTCAATGCTCCACCTGAGGGGTAAAGCAGATGAACTACGGGACATGGAGAGGGACATGGGTTGGGATATTATAGCTAAACATGGCTGAGAGATGGACAGGACTGGCAGCTCGATGTTCTGGTACAAATGCCACAGGGGGGGGGGATAGACCAGGATCAGTTCTATGTTTGATAAGAGAGAATAGGACAGCAGTTCTTAGTGAAGATATTGGGGGTTCCTGTAGTGAGGTATGAGAGTGGAACTGAAAAATAACAAGGGGAGTGATCACTTTGATGGAATTGTATTATAGCTTCTCCAATTGTCAATAAGAGTTCGAGGAATATAAAAGTGTGGGGGGGGGGGTGGGAGGTTAGAGGGACAGAGGGGTACAGATACATAGTTCCATGAAGGGGGTGACACAGGTGGTGAAGAAAGTATTTGGCCTGCTTTCTTAAATGGGTCAAGGTATTGGGTACAAGAGTTGTGACAGCACGTTACAACTCCACTACATTGCCGAATGCATCGGTGCTACCTCCTGCACCCACACACAATTCACTAACTTCATCAACTTCGCCACTAACTTCCATCCGGCACTCAAATACACCTGGACCATTTCCGACACTTCCCCACCATTTCTTGACCTCACTATCTCCATCGCAGGTAATAGACATTTGACCGACATCCATTATAAACCCACTGACTCCCATGGCTATCTAGGCTACACTTCTTCCCACCCTGCTTCCTGTAAAGACTCCATCCCCTACTCCCAATTCCTCTGTCTACACCGCATCTGTTCCCAGGATGAGGTGTTCCACACCAGGGCATCGGAAATGTCCTAATTGTTCAGGGAACGGAGGTTCCCCTCTCCTACCATAGATGAGGCTCTCGCCAGGGTCTCTTCAATACCCCGCAACACGGAACAAGGGCAGAGTCCCCCTAGTCCTCACCGTCCACCCCACTAGCCGTCATATACAACAAATAGTACTCCGTCATTTTCGCCACCTCCAACGTGACCCACCACTCGCCACACCTTCCCATCTTCCCCCCGTCAGCTTTTCGCAAAGACCGCTCCTTCCGTAACTCCCTGGCCAATTCTTCCCTTCCCACCCGCACCACCCCCTCCCGGGCACTTTCATTTGCAACTGCAAGAGATGCTATATGTGTCACTTTACCTCCCCCCTCGACTCCATTCAAGGACCAATGCAGTCGTTCCAGGTGCGACAGAGGTTCACCTGCACCTCCTCCCTCATCTATTGCATCCGCTGCTCTAGATGTCAGCTGATCTACATCGGTGAGACCAAGCGTAGGCTTGGCGATCATTTCGCCGAACACCTCCGCTCGGTCCGCATTAACCAACCTGATCTCACCTGCTGAATTTCTCCAGCACTTTTGACTACCTTCGATTTTCCAGCATCTACAGTTCCTTCTTGAACACAACTACCATCGAGGTCCATCGAGAGCCTGCTGACATACTGCATTACAGCATGGTATGGCAGCTGCACCATGGCAGACAGGGAGAGGCTTCAGAGGGTAACCAGGACAGCGCAGAGGATCATTGGTTGCCCTCTCCCCTCCCTGATGGACATCTACACCTCCCGCTGCCTTAGCAGGGCAAAGAAGATCACCAAAGACAGCTCCCATCCTGCGTTTGGACTGTTCGACCTGCTGCCCTCTGGAAGGCGCTATAGGTGCATCAAATCCAGGACAAACAGACTCAGGAATAGCTGCTTCCCGAGAATTATATCTACCATGAATTCAAATCCCCACATTCACTGACTACACCGCCCAACACGGACTTCCATCTGTATATATGTATATATGTATGTAGCGCCGTAGAATTTGTGCACCTATTCCCCCCCCCCCCCCCCCCATCTCCCTTCTGTTTTGTTTTCTGTTTCTTGTTTTTTGTGTAAAATTGTATGTATGCACTGAGTACGAGCAGCTTTCAGTTTCACTGTACATGTATAGTGACAATAAATGGCATATCTATATCTATATCTACACAAGACATTGGTAAAGCAACTTTTGAAGTTCAGTGTACGGTTCTGTTGCTAGAGGAAGGAGTTCCCAGATCAGGAGTGTTTAAGCTATACGGAAAGTTTGGGCAGCTTAAGACTTTATTCCTTGGAGCGTAGGAGGCTGAGGGGCGACCTTACAGAAGTCAATAAAATCATGAGAGGAAGGGATTAGGTGAATAGCCATAGTCTTTTCCACAGGCTAGGAGGCATAAACTAGAGGGCATAGTTTAAAGTGAGAGTGGAAAGATTTAAAAGGGATCCTAGGATAATTTTTTTCACACAGTATGGTGATATATGGAATGAGCTGGTGCAGGAAGTGGTAAGGCGAGTACAATTACATGAAAAAATATATAGGTAAATGGATAGGAAAGACTTAAGGGCCTGTCCCACTGTACAAGGTAATTCAAAAGTTCTCCCGAATTTTCCCCTGATTCGAACTCGGAGAATGTCCGTAGTGGGTCCGTAGGAGTTTGTGGATGTCTCGTAGTGGCTCGTACGAGTAAAAAGTAACAATTTTTTTCATGACACAGTATTTTTTTACTCGTGGACATTTTTCACAGTGTTGAAAAAACGTCACAAGTTTACCGGATTTCCCGAATACCTACCGTTAGCATTACGAACCGTTATGAGACATCCATGAACTCCTACGGACCCGCTACGGACATACTCCGAGTTCGAATCAAGGGAATACTCGGTAGAACTCTTGAATTACCTCGTACAGTGGGACAGGCCCTTTAGAGGGATATGGTCTAGAGGACGGCAAGTGGGACTAGCACGGACAGGCAACTTGGAAAGGATGGGCTGGAGGATCTGTTTCTGTGCTGTGTTGCTCAATGACTCTGACTCAAATGCTTGTTGTTTTCAGATCAAATTATTGTTGCTATGATAAGTCATAATTAATTGCCTGTTGTCTTTCATTTCAATTCAAAGTTATAATTATTTTTGCTATCAATTCCTCCTTGATTTGTAGCATTGAGCACCATATGCAGGGTACGTGGATTGAATTTCAGAAGGTGAAACCTGCTGGGGTTTTAGCACCATTGGCCATCGATGGATTTCTAGGCGTCCGTCTATTAAACAAACTTGCTTTATTCAATAGCTCAAATTTAGTGGTTAATAATGAAATTTTGTGGGAAAAAAATTATAATGTAAGCTTGTCATTTTTCACATTGGGTGGGAAAACTCAATACATCAAAAGTAATAACAATTGATTTTCTGCTATGTGTTTAGAACTGTTTCCAAAACAAAATGTTTTTAAAGGTACTTAGGATCTGGCCATGTTACATTTAATGATGAAGAGTAAACAAGAGTTAGTTAATGATCTGACGGCGATCATGCATCATGGCCATACCCTGATTGAATTTGATATTAGCATTGAGAGGAAGAGGCTCAAAACAAAGCTTTAAATTTAAGTATGACAAACTTTAGAGTAATGGAAAATAAATTGAAGCACTGAGCTGTTGCACTGCTAATGGATAAAACAGCCAGCACGTTAGTCCAAGTAATATTTAATATGATACTAAAACGCATCATTGTGCACACATTAACTGAACTGTTACAATGTGGCGGCCACGTTCACAGTTCCTTCTAGGCAAATGCCATAAACCCACAATGTTTAGGTTTATGGTCCAAGTTTTATATATTTTTTACAGTGCTAACATTGTTGTCGGGGCTGTATATTGCTGTGGTCAAGAGGGAAATTACTTTAACAATTAGTGAAGCAAAACATTATTTTGAGAAGGATTTATTAATGACTGTATACTGTAGGACTTAGTAGCTACATATTCTGACTGCGTTAATTGAGTGATATATTTCAGGAAGTTTTCAAAATTTCCAATGTACCTAACATATTATGAATTAGCTTTCAAAAGAAGTGGCTGAAATAATGGACATAGTAGTAAAGCTAATGTGTTCCACTTTGCCCTGTCGAAAGTAGGCTGATCAACTGTGCTATGGCATTGATTTACAGAAGTGATCAGTTAAATATTGGAGATTACATCAAATCTGTCAATGGCATCAACTTGACAAAATTCAGGCACGATGAGATCATCAGTCTTCTGAAGAATGTTGGTGAGAGGGTGGTCCTGGAGGTGGAATATGAACTGCCTCCTGTTTGTGAGTACCATTGATATTTATTCAATAGAAAAGCTTGAATTAAGTATTGATAACGTTAATAACACATTTAAACGTGAACTTGACTTTTGAAAAGGCGAAGATATTTTCATCTTTAATGCATTTAGCATGAAGCCTAGGCTCAAACAGTTCAATTACATTAAAAATCCTTTTCAAATATTGATATTTGAAATATAAATATTTAACATACTGAACTTTTGCATTAGCAACCGCAATATTGTGTGAATTTTATAGCAGGAAAAAAATAACCAGGAACTTTAAATGATTTTGCAATTGTAATGAATTAAGGTACCAAATCTAAGAATTGATTTACTGCCTGTGGCGTCCATATACTGATGTTGTTGTGGGGAGTGTTACTGGGACGGGCAAACTTCTTTTGATTCATGAAAATGAGAACGTCACATACCCTAAAAACACTTAAAAGTATTTCTTCTTTCAAACACTTAGTTATTTCTTCATTGGTAACATTCTCAGCTGTGTCTGAAACTCCTGGCCTCAAAAGCTACTCTGGAGACTTGAATAACCACTATTGTGTAGTGGTTATTCAAGAATAGACTTGAATAGCATTTTCCATTATCACGCTGCCATTTGTGGCAGTTTGCGGTGTGCAAATTTCACATTGTCTACTTTTCAAAAGTATTTACTAGGCTGTAAATCGCTTGGTGATGAACGAAAACGGAAATGGAAAAGAAAATTGCTGTAAAAACAAGCCTGTCTTTCATGTCTTTCCATTTTCTACAGAATTAATTAAGTTGATCTGCACTCACAGTAAGATTTGGGCAAATTTGATAGATTAATTTCTGCATAACATCAAAAATGGTATTGATATATTTTTAAGGTGTGTCTTGAAGGAAACAGAGTGGATGTGGAGAGGATGTTTCCACTATTAGAAGAGTCTAGGACTAGAGGTCACTACATTAAGATGGCTCAATAGGCTGCCCGCTGAGGTGATGTGTTTTGCAGCCAGCTGTGCTACGCGACCCAAAAAATCACCATCCTAAACTTCAAGCAGGAACCACACAGAGAGAATATCAGAGCTGCAACATTGCCGCTCTGTTTCTGATCTATATTATTCATGGTTTTGGATTCCACACAGGCAGCACGGAATTATCTAAGAGATGCACAATCAGAACTCCACTCTGGGATGATCCAGAGGTCCTCTATCTTCAGTAAATGTGATTTCCCCCTTGCTGTTGTGTGGGGGTAAACATCTCAAATACTTTACATAGCATTAATCCGACAAAAATGGACATTGAGACTAGAGATTTTAAGAGTGATGGCAATTCTTGGTTAAAATGGCTGGTGCTAGGGACTGCCGTGAAGGGAAGAGCATGAGGCCACAGTGGAACCCAGGTAACTAAGTGTATGAAGGCCCAAGGAGGAATAATGATGACAAAGGGTTAGGATGTGAAAGCCTGAAGCAGACTAGTGAAGCAATCTGGTAGTTGCACAAGTTAAACAAACAGTTGGCCTTTGCAGATGTGCGGAGTGTGATTTTTGAAAGTCAAAGGCAAAGTTGGACATTTAAAATGCTCATGCATTAAATGTTAAGATTAGGAGCCAGCGTTGGTCTTGAAGAATAGCAAAATGATGAGCAGAAACCCAGCGTGGTATTGGTCTACGCAGAGGTTCAATCAGGGTAGAAGATAAAAGGCTAGCTTGAAGCAATCACAACTGATGACAAGGGCATCAACCAGGCATTTCAGAGGCATATAGCTTGCGATGGTGGAAGAAAATGATTTCTAAGAGGTGAAAGCGGGCAAGGGATAAGAAACCCATTTTAGGGTCACAGTTGGATAACCAAGGTGGAAAACGAAAGTGCTGGAGTAACCCAACGTTCAGGTAGCATTTCCTTATAAGGTTCAGACCCGAAACGTCACCTATCCATGACCGGCAGAGATGCCGACTGACCCACTGAGTTACTCCAGCACTTCATGTCTTTTTTTGTAAACTGCCAACTGCAGTTCCTTCTGTCAACAAAGGCAGAACAGTTGGTGATGGAGTTGGCTTTTGTCAGAGAGCAGGAAATCATAAAGTGCTGGGGTCTCAGCGGGTCAGGCAGCATCTTTGAAGGGAATGGAAAGGCTGCGTTTCAGGTTACTCCAAAAGTGCATTCATCGACATTTTGTACAACTGTAACATAGTGTCCCAACACCCATATTCAGCACCGCTTGATGATGATCAATGCACCACAAGCCTTCTTTAAGACCCTATCTGTGTGTGACACCCATTGCAGGGAACTATTTACCTGTAATCCTCGATCCTTCTGCTCCACGAGCATCCCCAGGACCCGACCATTCACTGTGAAGGTCTGACCTTGGTTTGATTTCCCAAAATTCAATGCCTCAAACTTATCTGCATTAAACTCCATTGGCCATTCCCCTGCCCACATACCCAGATTGTCAAGATCCTGCTGTATTTTGTTAACCACCTTGACTGTCGACGATACCACTGACTTTAGTGGCATCTGCAAACCTACTCTACATGCCTTCTATATTCTCATCCAAATCAATGATGTAAACCACAAACAGCAATGGGCCCAGCACTGTTTCCTGAAGCAGACCACGAGTCACTACACTCCAGTCCAAAAAACACCCTTCACCGTCACCCTCTGTTACCTTCCCAGAAGCCAATTCTGTGTCCAGTTAGCTCGATCTGCTTGGACCCCAAGCAAGCTAACCTTCCAGAACAGCCTCCCATGCACAACCCTACAACAGCCTTGCTGATGTAATTTACTTGTTTACTTAAATCTTCCTCTAGCTCTTGTTGACATTTGGGAGGTCTGTGATACACACCTAGCAAAGTGACTCAACCACATTTTATTTCTAATCTCTACCCATATGGCCTCATTTGAGGAGCCTTCTTGGATGTTCATCCTCAACAATGAAACATTGCAATCTTTAACTAACATTGCAACCTCATTGTCTTTTGCTTCTCCCTTTTCTCATCTGAAAACTCGAGACCCTGTGATACTGACTTGTCAGATATCCTTCAACTATGACTCAGTGATGACGACATTTATTATAGACGCGTGTTAATTGAAGCATTGAGTTAATCTGTTTTACCAGTTATGCTTTCATTACGATGTGTGCATTGTAACTTTGAATTACCTTAATGCTCACTGGCTTGTTTTTACTACTGGATTTACTCATGAATTCTCCCCTAGGTTATTGTTAACTCTCCATCTGAATACGTATTCTGAGCTCCCTCCTCTGCCAACTAAGTATAGACTTTCCCGATTCGCACTCGCAAATCTCCCAGCAAGCATCTAGGTTCCACTCCGGTTAAGGTGCAACCTGTCCCACCTGCATGGGTCACATTTTTCCCAGAAATGGTTCCCATGAGAAAAGAAACCTAAATCCCATTCCCCCTGCACCATTTCTTCAGTCATACCTTTATCTGACCGATCCTTCTATTCCTATATTCATTAGCCCATGGCACCAGCAGCAATCCAGAGAGTACAACATCTGAGGTTCTTCTGTTTAAACACCTACCTAACTCCTTAAACTTATGTTACAGGACCTCTTACCATTGTCCTCGGTGCCTACATGTACCACGACTTCTGGCTATTCGCGCTCGCCTCTATGAATGTTATGCAACCGCTCCAAGTCATTCTTGACTCTAGAATAGTCTGCGGCAGAGAGCTGTGGATGCCCAGTTGATAAGTGAATTCTGTGCTGAGATTAAGGGGACTGCAAAACATAGGATTCTGAAGGAATATGGACTTGAGTTGCACAATCAGCCATGACCTTATTGAACAGCAGAACAAGGTCGAGGGCCTCCGTGTCGCACTCTTGGTGCTTATGTCTTGCGTTAAATATTTAAAATACTTATTTCCATCCCTGGACTATTGTACATACTCGTTGGACTCTGGACATGTGGATAGTGGGGAATTCCAAATACTCAGCAGAAAATATTTAAGGTGCTGTCACTTCATGCACTTAGTACAAAGGAAATGGCAAAGAGAATCATTAACAATTTTAAATTACTTGAAGACCTTGGAATACCTGAAAGCAATTCCACAGCAATTAATCATTTTTCAATTGCATTTATTGCTGAGCTGTGGGCAGTAATGTTAGGCAGTGTGCTCACAGCCGAGACCTTGATATACCTAGAAGAATCGAAGAAAGCAAAGAAATAAGCCACAGCTGAATATTCTCTGGAATGATCAGCTCTGGTTTTGACCTGCGTGTTAGCACTTACATTCATTTTTTTCTTTCCAGCTGTGCAAGGCTCGGGTATTTTTCTGAAAACTGTGGAAGTGACTCTACATAAAGAAGGCAACACATTTGGATTTGTGATCAGAGGTGAGGAAGCCATTTACTAGCGTGTTGCAGCTTGCATTATTTCACCTTGCAACTGGCATTTGATACTTGGTTTCTTTCTGAATGAAATGTTCACAATATGAGTTATATAGGCTCCTTTTATTAATTGTTAGATCTGAATTGTTTTCTTGATGTAAGATTCACAAAACAGATTGTGGAGGAATTTTTTAAAGAGTGTTCTTGGATAATTCTGCACCAGTTTTGCCACTTCTTCACTTATTAATTTGACTTCTGGAATCATTTACTTCTCACCTCTGTATGCCCCTGGATCTAGATTGGCGGAAACGTGGTGCAGTAAACATCATGTTATACTCTGATTTATTACTAAGAAAATGGGGCATTGGTTGTTAGGAATTCACTTGACTAATGCTATCTCGTCAAATATTGCCGATAGACCGGATGTCTAAGTGCTTGGTGTGAAATCTGATGTTTATTCTTCCCCTTTGCAGATTGAAACTGTTGCCGTGACAACTGTCTCTTTTTGAGTCACAGCATAAAGAAATCTAGATGGCTCTGACACTATCAGTTTGATTTTATAAGAATTCAATGATAAGATTGGGACCAATTCCACTTATTTTGGAAGAATAACGTTCATGGTAGATTTAGCTGTGATTGCTACTGGCAGGTCAATTGTGCTGCTCTTAAAAGTCCTGTATGTGTTGGAGCCTTCCCCATCAATGTGGACTATTTTTAGTACATAATATCTGGAGTGCAAGTGAAAATATTCTATTACTTTCAAAACAGTTAATCCTCAAGACAGTAGCAATATACATGTAATTTTGCAGGTTATGGGGTCAGATATATTTCGCAGTGAGGTTGAAGTGGATTTCAAATATTGTTTTGTAATTATTGTCATGCATACAATGCTTATCTCCCTAGTCTGCAACAAACCAAACTGAGTCAAAAAGCTGAGTTGGTTATAAATTCTCCATCCAAGAGATTGAGGAGTGCAAAGTGCTAGATTGTGATAGGGAGAAAGAGAAGAGACAATATAGACCAGAGTGCACAATTCTAACAATGGTACAAGATCCTTCTGATGAAAGGTCTTCACCTTTTGTTGTCTTCTCACGGTTGCTACCTGATGGGGCTTTCTCACGGGGCGACTTGACGCAAGATGTAACCAGAGTGAAGTGGTCGTGGTCTAGCACGATATCACACGATATAACGGGGGGTAGATAAAGAGTTCCCACGGGTACTCGGCATTTCTGTCATTTTCAGAGTGACTTGTCCGTCTCCCGAGCTTTCCCGTTAAATCTTGAATGAACATTGTGAACTGTGAAGTGTTGTTAAATCATCACGTGGCACAAATGATGTCACTTTTTTTTTCACACAAGTTTGTAAATACAGATAGCCTTTTTTAAGACAAGCATTACAAGTGAAAATTGACTGCCCTCATACATAATTTATTTTATGGCTCTTGGAGACATGATTCCAACTTCAAACACAGAGCGTGTAAAAGCTGTCTGCGACTTTTTTACTTTGCAGCTGCAGGGCACAGACACACTTATAAGAGAAGTTTAAGTTAACTGCAAAAACAGCACTTTTACATCAACAGCAATGTATGTTTTTAATAGAAACATAGAAACATAGAAATTAGGTGCAGGAGTAGGCCATTCGGCCCTTCGAGCCTGCACCGCCATTTAATATGATCATGGCTGATCATCCAACTCAGTATCCCGTACCTGCCTTTTCTCCATACCCTCTGATCCCCTTGGCCACAAGGGCCACATCTAACTCCCTCTTAAATATAGCCAATGAACTGGCCTCAACTACCCTCTGTGGCAGAGAGTTCCAGAGATTCACCACTCTCTGTGTGAAAAAAGTTCTCCTCATCTCGGTTTTAAAGGATTTCCCCCTTATCCTTAAGCTGTGACCCCTTGTCCTGGACTTCCCCAACATCGGAAACAATCTTCCTGCATCTAGCCTGTCCAACCCCTTAAGAATTTTGTAAGTTTCTATAAGATCCCCTCTCAATCTCCTAAACTCTAGAGAGTATAAACCAAGTCTATCCAGTCTTTCTTCATAAGACAGTCCTGACATCCCAGGAATCAGTCTGGTGAACCTTCTCTGCACTCCCTCTATGGCAATAATGTCCTTCCTCAGATTTGGAGACCAAAACTGCACGCAATACTCCAGGTGTGGTCTCACCAAGACCCTATACAACTGCAGTAGAACCTCCCTGCTCCTATACTCAAATCCTCTTGCTATGAAAGCCAACATGCCATTCGCTTTCTTTACTGCCTGCTGCACCTGCATGCCTACCTTCAATGACTGGTGTACCATGACACCCAGGTCTCGCTGCATCTCCCCCTTTCCCAATCGGCCACCCAATCATGGATAACATTAAATGGTTTTTCTGTTGATGTACTAATATATCGTTATATATACTCACATGAGCACCCGGGATACTCCGCAGCCTTCGTCTCCAGCAGGTTCCGTTTTTTCTCCCTGTTTCTGTAATCCTCTCTGGATTTATCGTAAAGAATTTTGTTGAATTGGTACCATTCTACAAGTTCCCCCTCTTGTTCCCTGGTGAAGTTATATGGCCTTACCTTCTGCCATCTTCCCTTTATATACGCGTCTGTTGAGGCTATTCCTACAACGGCTACTGGGGAGGCAATCTGAAATCCACTTTGCTCACCCTCTCCCTGCTCCAAGGAGCCCACAGGCAGTGTTATCTGTGGCATCTCCTGTTGCCTCTCCACCTGTCTCTCTTGCTGCGTCTCCTCCTCATTCTCCTGCATGGCAAAAACCTTTCTGACATGCTTTACCCCCTTTCTTTGAGCTTTTCTGGGAGCCATCTCTGCAAGTGTTCCAGTGAAAAAGATTCTCCAACAATGACAATGAGGTGGGACATCCTCGATGGACACTTGTTCCATTGGCGATATTGAGACCACCTTTTTTACTCACCTTCTGTCCCCTCTGTCCAGCTTCCGGATTCACCGTTCGCAGGAGTTTCCACGCTAAACGCAAGAGTTATTACGGATATCGCACTGGCCACTACGTCCATATAATGTTTCAATGTTCAACCACAAGTGTACAAGTCACTCTTGGAGAAATTCAAGCTTGCTTGAATTTTCTCCCGAGTCAACAAGTTACACGAGTACCTGCCGTTAGCGCCACGGTGGTCCACGGTGGTCCACGAATGCCGTACGGTTATCGTACAAGGTTCCCACGATGTTCAACTCTGGTTGCCTCTTGCGTCAAGTCGCCCCGTGAGAAAGCCCCATGACCATCTTTGTGTTCCCAGCATACTCGACTTGTTTCACATTTCCAGCAACTTTGCTTTTCCATTTGCAAGAGTGAATGGACCTGGGCACATTGAAAGCAGCAGAATAATTTTAGAAAATAGTTTCTAAGAAAAGATATGGTATTCTGTTTTTATAAATAAAGACATAAAGATCAAATCTACCTGGATGAGTATTTATAAAGTGCTGGTGCAGTCACATCTGGAGTGTTATGTCACTTTAGGAAAGATGTGCTGGCGCTAAAGAATGTGCAGAAGAGATTTACAAATGTAATTTTAGGAATGAAAGGCCTTGGTTTTGTGAATAGATTGGAGATGTTATGGTTATTCTCATTGGGACAGAGGAGTTTGTGAGGTGTATAAGATCACAAAGTCGAAACAGTAGGTTGGGGTAACTATTCCCTTCGGCTGAGCAGCGGGAACTATAGCACGTATAATGAAGTTGATTAACAAACAAACTAATGTAGAAATCTTATTAATGCATTGAGTGCGTATGGTCTGGAGTGAACTGTCAGGAGGTACATTCAAACGTCCCATTGAAAAAGGAACTGGATAGACTGGTCTATGGGGAGATGAGAAATGAGAGTGCAATTAACTGGATTGCTCTTGCATGAGGCACAATGCACACTGCATGGTGAATGACCTCCTGCAGTGCTGAGACCATCCTGTGAAAACAAGGTTTCAATATGTTTGTATTCGGTCAAGAACAGAAGGAAATTTGATTAATGGGGAAAATACAGATTTAAATGTATGTGGTTTCTCTCTCATTCTGGCCACTGGCACTGTACCTACCTGCTTCAAGCATGTGGTGGTCCAGCCACTCCTGAAAAAACCTAACCTCGACCCCACCTTGCCAAGCAACTGCAGACCCATTTCTAAACTGCCTTTAATTCTCAAAAGCCCTTGAAAAGGTAATTTTTAGTTAACTTATGCCTTACCTTCACCAAAACACTATCCTGGAAACTTTCCAATCAGGTTTCAGGGCACAGAGTCTGCCTTGTTGAAGGTACATAATGACCTACTGCTCACCGTTGACTCCGGCGACTGTGCAATCCTGCTCCTTCTTGACCTCAGCGCAGCATTTGACACTGTCGACCACACCATCCTAATTGACCGTCTCCGGTACGGGGTTGGTATTGATGGCACTGCCCTGAGATGGTTCATCTCTTACCTCAAAGGTAGGAGTTTCTCGACTAACATAGGCAACTCTTTCTCCTCCCCAGCTAATCTCTGCTGTGGGGTTCCACAAGGTTCCATCCTTGGCCCCATTCTCTTCTCCCTGTATATGCTCCCCTTAGGCCAAGTCATTCAAAGGCACGGCATTTCCTTCCATTGCTACGCAGACGATACACAACTCTATCTCCCCCTGAAGCCCAAAAACCAATCAAATCTGCTTAACCTTACCCGCTGCCTCGAGGATATAAAGTGTTGGATGGCCCAGAACTTCCTCCAACTAAACGAGAGTAAGTCTGAGGTCATCCTTCTCGGCCCCTCGGACTCAATCAAAATGAT
The DNA here is from genome assembly GCF_028641065.1 of Leucoraja erinaceus. Taxonomy (NCBI): domain Eukaryota; kingdom Metazoa; phylum Chordata; class Chondrichthyes; order Rajiformes; family Rajidae; genus Leucoraja; species Leucoraja erinaceus. The sequence goes on along the minus strand of NC_073395.1, from coordinate 34,197,882 downwards.
AGCAGGCAGCCTTGGAAGCCTTACCCCACTACTCAAACCTCACGTCAAAATCCTGGCGTGATATTTGACTCAGCACTGAAATTTGACAAAAAAGTCAATGCCGTGGTAAAAGCTAGCTTCTTTCAGCTTCGGACGATAGCTAAAATAAACCAATTCCTCTACTTTGATGACCTCGAAAAGATCATCCACACATTTATCTCCTCCCGCCTCGATTACTGCAACTCCCTTTACACTGGCATCAGCCAATCTTCCCTGTCCCGCCTGCAACTGGTCCAAAACGCCGCAGCGAGACTCCTGACGGGCACCCGAAAAAGGGACCACATCACCCCGATCCTGGCCTCTCTCCACTGGCTCCCTGTGCGGTTCCGTATACATTTCAAGACCCTCCTCTATGTCTACAAAGCCCTCAATGGGCTTTCCCCCTCCTACATTAAAAGTCTTCTCAACCACCACTCCACCTCCAGGCCCCTCAGATCGGCCGACTTGGGGCTGCTGAATATCCCGCGGTCTAGGCATAAGCTTAGGGGCGACCGCGCCTTTGCGGTTGCAGCTCCTAGACTGTGGAACAGCATCCCCCTTCCCATCAGAACTGCCCCCTCCATCGACTTCTTTAAGTCAAGACTAAAATCTTATCTATACTCCCAAGCCTTTCCTGACGTCCACTGAGCAAGGGAGACATATATATATATGTATGTAGTTTGTTTGTTTATACTATTCTTATAACAAATGTAAAGCACTTTGGCCAACAGGAGTTGTTTTTTAAATGTGCTATATAAATAAATGTGACGACTTGACATTCGTTTGACATTATAAAAGGGCTTTCAAGCATAGCGTTTTTATTGTGATGGCATTGCAGGAGTCCACTTGTACACTGTCAGTTCCAACTAGCAGTGAAGTGCCAATGACCTGTATTTTTTAGTGTTGGTGTGGATAAATATCGACCTGGACATTGGGTCATTTCCTGCTCTTCTTCAAAGCGGTGCCGCGGAATCTTTTGCAGCAATTTGAGATAGCAACAAGACCTTACGTTGAGGTAGACAAAAACGCTGTAGAAACTCAGCGGGTGAGGCAGCATCTTTGGAACAAAGGAAATAGGCAACGTTTCGGGTCGAGACTCTTCTTCAGACTGATGTAAGGGTGGTGGGGCGGGAAGAAGAAAGGAAGAGGCAGAGACAGGGGAGGAGAAAGCCAGGACTACCTGAAATTAGAGAAGCCAATGTTCATACTGCTACAGATTAATTTCCAGCATCTGCAGTTCCCTCTTGGACCTTACTTTAATATCGGTTCCAACAGGTTACACCTTCAACAGAGTGACACTCTCTGTGCTGCACTAGCCACGCCTGGATTACATGTTCTCATCTTGAACCAGACCCTGAACCTGCAGCCTGGAAAGCCAATGCAAATAGTTACCACTCGAGCCAAGGCCCACAGCCAGCAACTTTGTATGGGAAGGTAGCAAAGCTGGGCCACTTCCTTCAGTCAATTAGGGGATCTTTTGTAAATGTCCTGCCCTGCTATTGTGTGGCCTTTGCAGAGATTAAGTGCCATATTGGATACTATTGTTCTGAATTATTTAGCGTGTGAGGAAATCCTAATAAGATTTCATTTCCCTCCTCTCAAGTTTCTCTGCTGCAGGTATTGATTGCTCTCTGATGTACAGTTGCTCAGATAACAATCATCCTTCAATAACTTCCTCAAGTGGCCATCTAGATCTGTGAGTCTAGACGGTGTCTGTCTGCAGATTATTCAATCGTAGAAGCCCATTGCAGGCAGTCCTAAGTGCGGCAAGCAAACATGCTCAGTCTGGCAGGGATCTTGGGCCAGCAGCTCACTTTCCTTGGTTTCTGGGAGCAGTTGTTAACTCCTCTCTGCTAACATGCTTAAGATTAGCTAATCTGGTCCAGCCACCATATTGCCCAATGGACCCTGTTGGCAATGCATTGTATCAGTTACGTCGGTTTGCAGAGGTGAAGAATCGATATTGTTTAATATCTTCTCTTTCTTTCTCAGGAGGAACTCATGAAGACAGGAATAGATCCCGGCCAATTGTGGTAACATGTGTTAGAACTGGAGGGCCAGCTGACAGGTAGAATAATAACAGTACAATTATTATGTCTTTAATTGGGTCTGGTCATTCCATTGTCCATCTCATGGGCAGCCTCTGATCAAGTTGCTAAGTTCGCTTCCCTGCACTGTTGCCAGTGAGTACCAAGTATCCAACTGCTGCCATTGTTGCTGTGAATTATTTTACCCGAGGACTGCATCCTACAGCTGCTACTGCCTTGTGTAAAAATGCTTCTTTCCCAAAATATCTGCCACTCATTTTGAGAGGACACAGTATATACAGATGCCCATTAAATCTTTCCTTCAAGCAGTCAGCCCAGGGTGATGTTGACTGTACAATGCAACTACTATTGTACCTATACACGAGTTGATTAAATGCCTGTGGTTACTTCAACCCAGGGATTCTGTTGGATGTTTCCTTTGAGCTCTGAGAATGGTCACTTTGCAGCATTTTTCATGTACCGAAGGATGAATTAAATTTTAAACAACAGCAGATTCAGGATCATGATCAGTGTTCTGTCTCCATTACATACTTTTAATACTTAGGTCAAGGATGGTGATTGATATAGGATTGGTAGGATTTGTCGCTTAGAGTTTGGTAGAAATGCTGAGTGTACAAATATTGGAGGTCTCACTTAGAAAGATATATCCAATGCAAGTGGAAGTAGTGTTCAGAATCTGATGTTTTTGAAATGTGAGTGTGCCCTCTCCGCCTGTCTAAATCTTTCCGTAACCAAAACAGAAAATACTGGGAGAAAAAAAACTCAGCAGGTCATGCACACCCATTTTAACAATAGTGTAAAATTTGATTTTGCTCCTCATCCTTCCTCACATTGTAGTTGAAAAATGTGTAAGTATGATTTAATAATTAATTTTGAATCTGGATATGAATTTGAAATGCACATTTAATGGATAGTGATTTGCTGGTGTGACTTTCTATGGGTGTTTTTATATTTTGTCTAGTGTCAGTTTTCACTGCTCGTAAACTAACTGATGCCACTGTATCCTTATATTTCAATGCGGCATAATTTGATGATTTTTATTATTCACAGAAGTGATATATTCAAAATGCTAGTTGAGAGAAATCTGTTGGTGAGACTAAACGAATAAGCGTTGATATCTCAGTTTAGTGTAATGTCATATCCACCAGGATGTAAAGAATTCCGTGTTCGTATGAAGCTCACAGAGCAAACCATATAGGTATGTCGTAATAAAGATACGATAATAAATACAATGACAAATCAAAATAGCAGAATGGTGTAAAGATTGTAGTTCAAGCTGAAGCAAAACAAAAGCAAATTGCAATCAAAGAAAATTTGAATGAGGTAGATTTAAGACTGAGAATATGTGGCAGCACCTCTGGGAAGTTATTTAAATCAAAATGAAACCTTGAGACTAATTAAAACATTTCATTAATTCCTGCAGACAATGCCATAAAATGTAAATGAGAAACTTTAGCTGCAATTATGAAATTATTCAGTGACTTTATCCCAGCATCACCACCTGCAAAAGAGATTGTGTATTCAAAATCCTTTCAGGGTATGCATAGATGGAACATTGTGAAAAGATCTGATCTGTTCTCTTCCTGTCGATTGTGATGTGAAGGTCCCTGAGTGGGTGCAGAATTGATTCACTAGAATGGTTTAAGGGATGAGGGATTTAAGTGAGGATGAGCAAGATTGTCAGCATTGGAGCAAAGCATGGATATATTCAAGGGATACAGACGATAAATAGAAATCCACCTCCCCTTCCCTCCCTCCCCCACATGTTAGCAGATGGCTCAAAGACCAGGGGAAATGGGCTTAACATTTTGGTTAAAGGATGAGAGGAAAAGTATGTTTGCTCCGTATGTGAAACCTGGAATTCACTTCCTTTCATGATGTCTTTGATCTGGTATTTTGTTGGTTCAATGCTTGATCAATGGTGTTTTATCATTAATGTTTTATTATTATTAATGTTTAGTGTTTTCTGAGTCATTCGTAACTGTCACTGTATGTCATGTTGTTACTTGTGGGCGGAGCACCAAGGCAAATTCCTTGTATATGAATACTTGGCCAATAAACTTACTTACTTAGTGGAAATGGCATTGATCAATGCTTTCAGAATGAATGGGTGGACACGAGAGAATAATTAAAGACCTATAGATATAGAGGGTGGGAATAGAACAAGGCGATGATGGCATGGACTCAATGGGCTGAATGATAGATTCTGTGCCACAACAATTTGATGCATTTAGTTTTCATTGAATTTGTGTAATTGAATGTGATCACATTCATGATGAAAGAATCACAATTTTAAAATGATCACATATCACATGGTTGGTTGGTGATGAAGAAGAAACGGACCAGTTAAATATTGCAAAGCGGCCCAAAGCCATTTAGTTCCTTTGATGGTTCAATCTTTCAATGAGCATGTACCTAAATAGTTAATTTTCATTTCTGTCTTCCAGAGAAGGCACAATAAAGGTTGGCGACAGGCTGTTGAGTGTTGATGGAATTCGGCTTCTTGGAACAACTCATGCAGAAGCTATGAGCATTCTTAAACAGTGTGGACAGGAAGCAACATTAATAATCGAATACGATGTATCTGTAATGGGTATGTTAACTTTCTGGACAAGTCCTTGACCTCCACCAAATCGTGATCTTTTTCAACCACTATGTTTTTATACAGAGTAATTTTATATCAGCAGCAGCCAACTGTATTCTAATAGGAATCTGGCAAGTGTTGCAGTATCATCTGTAGGTTCATTATGAGGTGAACTATTTCTGTTTCTCTCTTGTATAAGCTTGCAGATAAATCAATCTGTTCACATAACATTCTTAAATTCGATTCAAACCAGTGTTGGAAACAAGAGTGATATTTCTAAAAATAATAATAATTGCCAAAGTAGATTGAATACATTTTTATTCATCTTACAATTTCACAGACCAGTAATAACAGTAATTTTGATATTATGTTTTTCCCCTATATCTTTTGAATGACATTTTTCTGCTTAATAAGTTGTGAATACTATATCTTTTCCAAAATAGCTCTCCTTGTCTAATAAAATGTGGCTGTTTTTACTGCTTATAATATTTGCAATTGCCAAAGGTTTATTTGTTCCAGTTACTAATTTTTTGATTTGTTTTTGTTTATTCACTTGTAAAAGATTTATCATGATTCTTTAGCTAATCACTGTAGTCTATTTTGTGAGGTACATGTGTGACGTATGAGAGGATATTCATACCTAATTACAACATGCACTTTTTTTGTGTTAGATTCTGTGGCAAATGCTTCTGGCCCACTGATGGTGGAAGTGGCGAAAACCCCTGGTTCTAGCTTGGGCATTATTTTAACTACCTCACTATACTGTAACAAGCAAGTCATTGTCATAGACAAAATCAAGGCTGCCAGCATTGCTGACAGGTATGCATCTGTGCTGAAGAGCACTGATTCTCCTGTGGATCACTTTGTTATGGATCCAAAATAAAATTTGTAATGTAATATAGATCATAATCAATTTCAGTTATTAATCAAGGCTTAATTTCCGTAAACCTAGTGGCATATTGTCGTATTATATGTGGCGTATTATATGGATGGGAAGGGAATGGAGGGTTATGGTCTGAGCGCAGGTATATGGGACTAGGGGAGATTATGTGTTCGGCACGTACTAGAAGGGTCGAGATGGCCTGTTTCCGTGCTGTAATTGTTATATGGTTATATTATATGGTTATATTCAAAATACTAGTTTAGTGTTAAGGAAAACACGTTCGAGAGAGGGCACAAAAATATTGATGTATATTTAAATCGACTAATCCCTGAGATTCATTAAAACTGGGTTTATTTTGTTGATGTCTTAAGACAATAACATAAAAATGTAACTATATTCAGGGCTGCCAACATTGGGTGAGAGTTGGGAGTGAGACCAAGCCCGAGGGAGTATAGCGACCGGGGGGAGGGAGGGGTGTCCCCCTCCCATTGGTACGGAACATTTGCATTTTTCAGCTTGAAATTGTGCAATATGGTGCATACTGTAGCGAGTCTTTTAACTAACACTTGAATGCAATATATATGCTTTAAATTGGTTTGGAGCGTTTTTGAAAGGGGGGAGGCTGTGCGATCACTGATCACTGGCCTTGGGGGTACCCAGTGAGGGAGTGGAGCAACCGAGTGGGGAGAGGGTGTGGAAGAAGGGTGTGTCCCCTCCCAGGGTAGGAATATTTTGAAATTTGATATATTAAAATCATGTTTTAGTGCATTGTAGAAGTATGATTTCAATTTTTTTTTGTATGAAGTATTTTTAAGAAGTAACTTTTTAAGGGGTAACTTTATCCACACAAAGGGTGATGGGTGTATGGAACAAGCTGCCAGAGGAGGTAGTTGAGGCAGGGATCATCCCAACATTAAAAAAAAAAGTTAGACTGATACATGGATAGGACAGGTTTGGAGGTATGGTCCAAAAGCAGGTGGCGTAGCTGGGACATGTTGGCGGGTGTGGGCAAGTTGGGTCGAAGGGCCTGTTTTCACACTGTATCTCTCTATGACTACATTATACCTCCACCATGCATGAATGTTTCAAAATCAAGTGATCGAGTTTTATTGCCATATACTCAAGCATAGAAACATAGAAAATAGGTGCAGGAATAGGCCATTCGGCCCTTCCAGCCAGCACTGCCATTCAATATGATCATGGCTATTCATCTAAAATCAGTACCTCTTTCCTGTTTTTTCCCCATATCCCTTGATGTCGTTAGCCCCAAGAACTCTCTCTTGAAAACATCCAGTGAATTGGCCTGCACTACATTCTGTGGAAGAGAATTCCACAGATTCATAGCTCTCTGCGTGAAGAAAGTTTGTTCTCATCTCAGTCCTAACTGCCTCACCCCCCCCATTTATTGATAAACTGTGACCCATGATTCTGAACGCCCCCAACATCGGGAACATTTTCCCTGCAGTTACAGTAAGTGAAAATCTAGCAGGCAAGCAGGATGCTTTCTCCAACCACCCCCATTTGAAGTCCACTACCTTCCACCGTTTCTACCCAGTGCTTGGTACTTACTTCCAGCAGCCATTGGTTGTCCTCCAGGATGCATCGAGCCGCAGCCTGATCCATGCCGGTCACCTGAGCGAATTCGGCACAGAGACTCTCTCTCTCTCTCCCCTCTCTTCCGCTGCTCTCTCTCTCTCCCCCTCTCTCTCTCTTCCCTCCCCCCTCCCCCTCTCTCTCTCCCCTCTCCTCTCTCCCTCTCTCTCTCCTCTCTCTCCCCCCCTCTCTCCCTCTCTCTCTCTCTCTCTCTCTCTCCCTCTCCCCTCTCTCTCTCCCCTCTCTCTCTCTCCCCCCTCTCTCTCTCCCTCTCTCTCTCTCTCTCCCTCTCTCTCTCTCTCTCTCTCTCTCTCTCTCTCTCTCTCTCCTCTTTCTCTCTCTCTCTCTCCCCCCTCTCTCTCCCCTCTCTCTCTCCCTCTCTCTCTCTCTCTCTCTCTCTCTCCCCCCCCTCTCTCTCCCCCCCCCTCTCTCTCCCTCCCTCTCTCCCCCTCTCTCTCCCTCTCTCCCCTCTCTCTCACTCTCTCTCTCTCTCTCTCTCCTCTCACCTCTATCTCCCCCCCCTCTCTCTCATCGCTCTCCTCCTCCTCTCTCCCCAATTTTTCTCCCACTCACCTCACTCTCCCCCTGGCTCTCTCTCCCCTCTCTTTCTCCTCTATCTCCTCTTTCTCTTTGCCCCCCCATCTCTCTCTATTTCCCCCCCCGTTTCTCTCTTTTCCCCTCTCTCTCCCTCTTCCCCCTCTTTTCCCCTCTCTCTTCCCCCTCTCTCTCCCACCCTCTCCTACCCTCTCTCCCTCCCTCTCCACTGCCTCTCTCTCTCTCCTTCTTCTTTCCTCTCTCACCCCTCTCTCTTCCCCCCTCTCTCTCTCTCCTCTCTCTCTCTCTCTCCCCTCCTCTCTCCCCCCCCCCCCCCCTCTCTCTCTCTCTCTCTCCATCTCTCTCCCCCTCTGTCTCTCCCCCTCTCTCTCTCCTCTCTCACCCCCCTCTCTCTCCCCACTGTCTCCCTGTCTCCTTCCCCCCCCCCCTCTCTCTCTCTCTCTCTCTCTCTCCACCTCCCTTTGAGAGTCTGTCCCTTCGACACAGAGACTCTCGCGGCAGCGGCGCAACGCCTCAGAAGCCCCCGACGGCCCGGGACTTGCACTGTCCGGGGCGCTCCATGGCCAGAGCTGCAGCGTGTGACTCGCAGCCCCGCAAACACTCGACTGCTCGGGCAGACATTCGCCAGTCCCGGCTCCCCGCATCTGTTCCCGCAGCTGGTTCTGCTCCAACCCCTCCCGCAGCCCCGGCTCTCCAACTCCCGCGGACCCTGCAGTTTATCCGAGTTTTGAAATTTTCGTTGATCACGGAATTTCTCACCACAGAGCGTGAGAAATTTCTGATCAGCGTGAGGGCGTGAGAGTTTGCTTGAGGGCGTGATTCTCACACTCAAAGCGTGAGAGTTGGCAGCCCTGCTACATTAGTTGTTTCTACAGAATTGTGTTTTGTTTTTAGCCCATCTTCACATCCTCCAAATGGGAGTGCATTTTCCAATTATTTTTGATGCAAGCATTTTTGGAAGTTTATGATCATACCTGGTCAGTTTTATTCCTATTTGTGGTGATACAAGGACCAAGAGTGGCTACAGGAAAGATTTACGAGAATAATAAACCTTTATTGAAAGGTCTGCGGTTCCCAGATTAGCCTCATTGCCCATCAGAACACTATAAACTTTGAAGCAAATCATCCACAAACCTGAGGCTTAAAAAAAGTCCATTGATTTTTTTTAAAGCCTGAATCCCAAGATGTTTTGAGGTACACCGTAGTACTCCAACCAACTATGTCATCATGTTGCACTTGTTATTAGCTATGCTATGAGCTCCCAGTTTTGATAAATTGCATTGTGGACTGTGATCAAGGCCAGGCTCTTATCAAAGGAGTAAGGATAGGGAACAAAGTGGCAGGGTTGGATGCATGAGTTGGGTTGGATGCATGAGTTGAGCCATTTAGAGCCATAGTTCTATTAAATTGTAATTTGATAACATTTTTGAACCTAGATCTGTTTATTTACTGCTGTTGCATTATGTATAATAATCAATTGAGGTGAATTCTTGATGTAAAATTAAATTTGCATTTTAAGGTATAGAACTTTATTTACATGTGAAAGTCAAAGAACATCCATGATGCTTTTTTATGGATGTTTTTCTGACTGTTGTGTCCTATTGAGTTTTGCCGGTGATCTCAGATGTTTGTTGTGCCTACAGATGTGGGGCTTTACATGTTGGAGATCACATCCTTTCAATTGATGGCACCAGCATGGAGTATTGCACATTAGCCGAAGCCACACAGCTCTTAGCCAGTACCTCTGAACATGTCAAACTAGAGCTGCTTCCATACCACCAAACACGATTTGCTTTGAAGGGACCAGAACATGGTGAGTGTCCAGATATTTATTTGTGCAGACTATTTGCCTGACAGGAATGCTCCTTCACTGATGCTGATTGACCTGCTGAGTTCCTCCAACAGATCGTTTGTTATAGTTCGAGTAATACTGGGAGACAATTGAAGCACAAGCTTGAGCTGGCATCTTCTTCACACTCACGCTTTTCAGATGCTTATCAATAACAGCGTGAACTTGTTTTCCTGAATGAGTGCCTAATTTTCATAAGATGGTTACAGCATGGAAGGAGGCCTTTCAGCCCAGCCCTTTTTATTCCAATCCTGCTTTTATACAATAGCAGTCTAAACAATTAAACGTGCAGCCCTCATAACGCATCCCTGCAGTTCTTGTTTCAGATGCTTATCCAACACCCTTTGGAATGCTGCATTTAAATCTGCTTCCACCACCGTCTGTTGGCAGTATGTTCCTGACCACAACCTTTCTCTGTGTAAAGAACACAATATCTCCATTTGCTCATTTATCATTTATTTTCATTCTTTGTCTTCTTGACCATACCACCCGTAGAGCAGTTTGTCTCCATATGTTTTGAAGGGTCTCGACCAGAAACGTCACCCATTCCTTCTCCCCAGAGTTGCTGCCTCTCCCACTGAGTTACTCCAGTATTTTGTGTCTACCCATAATTTAAAATACCTCTTATTAGATCGATTTGCAATCTCCTTTGCTCTAATAAAACAGCCATAACTTCCCCAGCTGATCTATTTTCTAAAGGCCATCATTTCTGATATAATTTTAATGACAAATCTATTATGTAGCTAACATGTTTTGGAAGTCCATTTATGCCATATGAACTATATTTCCTTCATATATCCTTCATCATAGCTAGTTGGACGTGGTTTGTCTTCAACATAGAAATTGGTGTTCATAAAAAGTAAATCCACCCACTTGTCCAAATCAGTGCTAATTCTGTCCGAGATTATTGTTTTTATTTTCCCCACCTCAGTGGTTCAAATGCCTGGTCTGTCGTTACTTTATTTTTCCCTATAATCTTTATTTAACCTGATTTAACATTTGCAATTTTCCAGTTCTCGGGCACCAACCCTGAATTTGGACATGTTTGAAATACCATGGCCTGGCCTTTGCTAATTCCTTCCTTCCTTGGAAACATAGGATGCATCTAGACCATGGGCAGCCAGTCTTTCCTGTAGCTATGCTTTATCAATGTGAAACCCGTCTCAGGGGTATAAGGGGTAGGCCATTTCTAAAGGCCATCATCTCTGATATCACTTTAGTATATCTCTGTGATAAGGGGTTGGCCATTTAGGACTGAGATGAGGAAAAACCTTTACACCCAGAGAGTTATGAATCTTTGGAATTCTCTGCCACGAAGGCAGAGGCCAATTCACTGGATGTTTTCAAGACAGAGTTAGATATAGCTCTTATGGCTAACAGAATCAGGGATATGGGAAGAAGGCAGGAATGGGGTACTGATTCTGGATGATCAGCCATGATCATATTGACCGGCGGTGCTGGCTCGAAGGGCCGAATGGCCTACTCCTGCACCTATTTACTATGTTTCTAATCCAAACTTCATCTTTTAGCTCATAGTGTTACCACAGATTTAGTTTAGTTTAGAGATACAGTGCGGAAACAGGCCCATCGGCCCACGGGGTCTGCGCCGACCAGCGATCCCCACACATTAACACTATCCTCCACCCTTCCTACATCCACTATCCGACACCATTCCAGCATGCCTTTGGGGTGTGGGAGGAAACCAGAGCACCTGACGGGAGCTCATTCTTTTAACAGGGAAAATACACAAACTCCTCAAAGACTGAAATTGCCAAGAATAATCAATTTAAAAAAAAGCATTTTTATTGATAAAGTGTAGTTTTGAGTGCGATTTGAGTCGGGGCAAATTAAACTGTGTGGGAATGCAAGTGGAAGTCAACAGATTTCAAATGTGCATTCGAAAAAAAATCAGTCCTTCTGCAAATTGGGATGTGTAACACCTTATTCTCATTTTGGATTGGTATGTCACACATTCTACAGTTGAGTGAACTAAATATTATGTTGCTTATACCAATTATTTTCAAGCGTGAACTAGCTTTAAAAAGCAACATAGGGATATTTCCACGTTCCCCCTTGAATTATTTCATAACCCTTTTCTTGTGAATTCCAAAGAATTTAGTGTTTTATCAGGGCTCTTGGTCCATTTGTGATTGTTCCAATTTGCTGTTTGAGCTATTCCACTAGTCCAATATTCCTTTTTTTTTTTCAATTTAAATCATTATTCATCAACGAAACTGAATTCATTTTTGGTCAAACCAGCCAAAATGAAGTATCTTTGATTGGAAGCTGCTAATCATGACTAAACACATGTGATGCTTTTGAACAAGAAGAGAAAAATATACCAAACTTCTAAATATAATACCTTAAGATGTGATTCTCATTCATTGATCTTGCAAAATATTGACGGGTTTATGTGATATTTTTGAATGCGAGAAAAGATGTTGAAGATTTCAAATGTAATGGTGAACAGGTCCATCCTGAGATTTTCCTAGTCTCCCATCATGATGCTAGGAGGGCAGCAAAACCTTTGAGGAATGGTGTGGACCTTTGTTTGCCATTCATTAGCAGCCTGATGGGACACTAGGAGAACGCATGTGGAATGTCACTTTATGAGGCAGAGGAAACTGGGCTATTTCAATGGATGAGAGAAAAGGTTGTCATTCTTTCTGCTGCTCTTTCTACTATTAGATGTTGCAAAGTATAATTTTTCTGTCTTTCCCTCTTTTCTGCTCCATTCTGTCTGTCTTTGCGTGCGGTTCCCATCCTTCATGTCGACAGTCAGGGTTCAGAGGAGCAGCAGACAACTTGCCTGGGAGACCTGTGGAAGCAACAACGGCAACTTCCTCACCTACCAGCCCTATAACACCTACCACCCTGGCCAATGCAGGATGGAGACCTCGAAATGCCAGAAACCTTCTCCTCAAAACAATCTCCGTAATGTTCTAGACTTTTTTCCTCCTGTCCTTCTCACCATCTATTTTCTGTTCTGTGTTCCGTTTGCATGTGTTAACGCTACTAATAAATCAAAGTAATTGGCCGTGATAAATGTCTAAGCGTTACTATTAGCATTCAGTTTGCAGTTAGCATAGTGCTGCTTACATTATTGGGTCTTGCTTGTGAGACTGGATCAATAAATATGAATTTAAGAATCTTTCCAAACGAACCAATTAAAATGAACAATGCCACAGATGTGGCAAAAAAATGCACTGTTGGGAAAGTTGTCTTTATGTTATCAAGTTCATTAAAGGTACTTTCTGAAAGGTTTAGGAATTCATAGCGCACAAGTTGGCAGGGAGCATATTGTGCCCTGCTTATGGTGATGCTGACATTTGAAGAGCAACACTAAATTCCACAGCAAAGCTTGGGTCTCCAGCTTCATCAAATGCACCAATTTTGTTGATTTTTTCAGAATTAGTTGTTCAGGGCAGGTGGCACATTGGGCGACACAGTCACATGGTAAAGTCATTGTCTCAGCGCGAGAGACTGGGTTCAATCCTGATCTTGCGTTCTGTTTGTGTGTAGATTTGCATGTTGTCCAAGGGTTTCATCCAAATGCCCTAATTTCTTCCCACCTCCCAAAGACGGAGGCTGTTGTGTCAATTAGCCACTGTAAATTGCCCCTTGTGTATCGGTGAGTGTTGGAATCTGGAGAAGTTAATGAAAGTGTGGTCTGAACAAAAAATGGGATTACTGTCGGGTTAGTGTAAGTGAGGATAGACCCAAAATGCTGGAGTAACTCAGCGGGACAGGCAGCATCTCTGGAGAGAAGGAATGGGTGACATTTTGGGTCGAGACCTTTCTTCAGTAAATGAGGGATTCATGGTTTGTGCAAATTTGATGGGCCAAAGGGTCTTATTCTCTGCTGTTTTCCCCTAGACTCTGTGGCAGAGAGGAAGGCATTGTTAAAAGAACCGAATGATGAAAGTTTAAACAAGAATTTTGTTCACGTGAGCCAAAGACTTTCACAAAATTGTGACGTTATGAATAATCCAGTATTATTGTCAAATAAATGAATAAAGGACAGTATATCAAGCGCAAACTGGTAAATTAGCAAACAACATCTAACCAATTATAACCTTACTTGCCAATGAGACTCACTCGCCATCAAAAGCTCTTGTGCTCAGCAGCGCTTTTTGCCACGACCTCCTATCCAAAGCTCTGTGCACATATTTCTGCAGGAAAGAACTGCAGATGCTGCTTTACACCAAAGATAGAAACATAGAAAATAGGTGCAGGAGTAGGCTATTCGGCCCGTCGAGCCAGCACCGCCATTCAATATGACCGTGGTTGATCATCCAAAATCACTACCCCATTCCTGCTTTCTCTCCATATCCCTTGATTCCGTTAGCCCCAAGAGGTACAGCTAACTCACTCTTATACACCCAAAATGCTGGAGAAACTCAATGGAACAGGCAGGACATCTGGATAGAAGGAATGGGTGATGTTTTGAGTCAAGACCCTTCTTCAGACTGACGGTCTGAAGAAGTGTCGTGACCCAAAGCATCACCCATTCCTTCTATCCAGAGGTCCTGCCTGTTCCGCTGAGATACTCCAGCATTTTGTGTCTATCTTCTGTGCACATATAGTTGTTCACAGGCGGATTTAAATATCTTATGTTTATATATAGACAGTGGAAGGGAAGATCATGCAGTTCCTAACAGTAAATAATTATGATGCATTTCGGATGGAACATGCTTATCCCTTCCTCCTGCCAATGCCCTATCTGCTGGAGAACTTTTAGTCATTTCTTGCTTTCATGCTTCATTTCTTTAACACTGCATTCGTTATAAGTGAGTCGTAGAGAAATCTTTTGTCAATCAGCCAGCGGAAACATAACCAAGAAACAACTGTTGTAAACCAGCATATATGTTCATGGTTTAGTTTGCACATCTTTGAGCTCTGTATTGTAGCAGAATGCTGTGTTACAGGACTGCACTATGTACTAATATTCCAGCTATGTAGAAAGTTTAAGCACAAATGCAGTTGATTGCAAAGAAAAATGGAATTCAAAATGTATTACTTGAAACGGGTTGTGACTAAAGTGATGATTCTATCACGTATGTCAAATTGAAGTTTTGAAATGAAGCCTGAAATGTTGTCAATTACTTGAGCAGGTAGAGGCAACAGGGTTAGTGAAGGATGACAGTAAACTAATCGAATTGCTTCTTCCTGTGGAAAATACCATCTGCAGATTGGCCATTGTGTGTGTTAACTTAGAAACATACATATTATGATGAAAACATATGTGATGGAAAAAGTAGTCTTTGGTCAACAGCAATGAGTGAGTGTGAGCATCAGCTGACTGTTGTAATCATCTTCCCACACTTTATGTAAAGACTTCAGGATTAAGTGTGTAAAAGTAGCTGATCCACGTGTGTTACAGAATTATCACATTTTAATGCACAGAAAGAAGGTTATTCAACCCAAAATAGTCTAGAAAACCAGCTTGTCAGGTTAAATCCTCTTCCCATCTCATTGTCGCCTTGTCGGTTACTATTCTTCAATTGCATGGAGAGTTTCTGCTCTTTCAGAAAATGGTCTGCAGTCTCCCATCAATCTTTCAATTTAAAGAAATTTATCTCGTCACATTTAAAGGGCCTGTCCCACTGTATGAAGTAATTCAAGAGTTCTCCTAAGCTTTCCCCTGATTCGAACTCTGACAATGTCCGTAGCGGGTCCGTAGGAGTTCGCGGATGTCTCGTAGCGGCTCATACGAGTAAAAAAAATTTACATCGCGAGTATTTTTTTTACTCGTGGACATTTTTCACTGTGTTGAAAAAGCGTCACGAGTTTACCGGATTTCCCGAGTACCTACCGTTGGGGGGGGGTGGGGGGGGGGGGGGGCATCAGTTGCCGGAAAATTGGTGTTCGACCTATAACAGGATTTTTAGTTCCTAGCAGATTTGTTTAGTTGTGAATATGGTGCTGAGCCGGGCATTTAGACCAAGGAAAGGTTGGAAGATGTGGCACAAGATACACATGATTTCTTCAGCTTTAAATGTACTGCTTTGTTTACGCCTTGATAGCTGTCACCCTTGCTCTATCTTGAGAGAGTTGTGGAGTCACAGATTAATCAATCTCAGTAGCCACACGCAGCTATTAAGTGTGCTGGCAGTTTTGAAGAGGAATTGAGTTACTTACCATCACCCTCCCACTTCCATTGCACCCCTCTCCATATTCCAGTAAATTACATTTATCGTTTGAAAATTAACATTTAGTTATATTTTCATTAACTTACCAAGCAGTGCATTACAAATCTTAAATTCCTTTGCATAAAAATGTTATTTTTTTTAATGTCACTTCTGTTTTATTGTTAGTTCCCTTGCACTTGTCGCCTCTGTCTATTGTGCCTTCAATATTGGAAACATTTTCTCTTCATTTATTCAATGTGAACGCTTCATGATTTTGAACACATCAATGTAATCACTTCTTGGTCTTCTCTAGCCCTCACGTACTCCAGCCTTTCTGCGTAGCTGAAGCCATTCTTGTTTGTCTCTGCTTTATCCTCAACAAAAACTGAAGCTTTCTGGGCATAACACCCCAACTGAGCCAAAGTAGTGTTTTATGTAGTCTTGGTGTCTTTTGTGTCAAATCCCTGTACTTGCAAATCATGGTATTTCATATGTACAATTGAGAGTTTTGTTAAAATACTGCCAATGTCAAAAGTGCTGTGTAGTAACATCCCTTATGTCTTTGTTCTTGAAACCCTGTCAAAATTATGCAAATTAACTTATCGCCTCTCTGTATGCCTCTTGTAAATATGTATTATCTCTTGTAAATCAGTTGCATTTTATCTGCTGCCAATGTTCTCTTGAAGCCAGCTACTCTTTCCAAGTGTTTGCACTATTCAGGGCCTGTCCCACTTTCACGACCTAATTCACGATCTTTTTTACTCGTGGACATTTTCCATCAGGCTAGAAAAACGCCCCGACCTACTTGATACCACGATTACTTACGACTGGCATCACGGCCTGCTACGACCTACCTACGACCTCCTAAGACCTCGTGACGACCATGCTGCGAGTACGAGTCAAGGGCAAACTCGGTGGAGGTCGTGAATCAGGTCGTGAAAGTGGGACTGGCCCTTTAAGATTCAATATTTTTCAAAATTTTGCCCCGTCATCACCCATCAAAGATTCAAATCATTAATGCTTTTTAAAAAACAGTAGTTGTCCGAATGCCAAATGCTTGGAAACGCTAAAAGTTTCCACATTTCACAGCAACTGCTGTTCACCAAAACAGTGTCTGTTTGTGAGACAGTTAGTGTAGCTGATTATCAACCCAGATTATCCAAGAGAAAGTTAATTGTCCTCTGGATTAGTGTTTATCTAAATGTTCCCAGCACAACCAAACTATACTAATCCTCTCGCCTTCTCCCTATCTAGTCCATCAGCCCATCATTCCCCCTTATCTAGTTGCACCATCATCTTTAGCCTCTGTCTCCACCTTCTCCCTCCCCTCCCCAATGTGGCTTCATCTGCCCCTCACCCACTGCATCACCTGACTTCACCTGTCACCTACCAGCCCCAGTCTCACCATTTCGTCTCACCTCTTTATACTAGCTTCCTTCTCTCTACACTCCCATTCCTGATGCAGGGTCTCAACCTGAAATGTTGGCCATCCCTTTGCCCACACAGATGCTGCTTGACTTGCTGAGTTCCTCCAGCAATTCGTTTTTTTGACCAAGGTATTTATCACTATGCTCTGTAAATCAGTTTGTGCCATATTTGATGATCTTTCCCTCATTGGACAAGGTTTCGAATGGTTTTGAACAAAAAGCTGGAGGAACTCAGCGGGTCTGGCAGCATCTGCGGAGAGAAGTGAACAGACAATGTTCTGGGTCTGTTCCCATCTTTAGACTAAAGGTCTTTCCCTCGGGTTTAGACCAAGCAACTAAACTCGGTCTAAAATTTAGATGAGTCAAGCACCTATCTAATTCTGGGCAGTTGCCTACAATTGCTAGGTTTACTCATCAGGCCTATTCTAAACAAGGATGTAACGTTCACAATCCACCTGCTTCCCAGCCACATCCTGTTTGAAGAGGGTTTGGGAATGATGGTCAATAATTCATACACTGGCGGTCTATCATTTTCCACACTGGCATTCTACAGCAGCCTAGTTATGGGGCTGAGTCATGCGCGTCTTTCTCATGTTGAGTTGTCCATCCTCCAAAACCCCTCGAATAGACATGATTCATCAGCTCAGCCTTGACAGTGAGCGTCACAAGCTGTTCAGTGACAGAAGGCATCGCAGCAAAGACCACACCGTCAAGAGCTCTCATCCAAACTCGCACTTGCTCCCTGCTGGGCTAACTAGATTGCGATTGGGGAAATCTAGTCAATTGCCTTCTACCCCACACAAAGATGCAGAGTTGCAACGCGTCACGTTTACCAGAAACTCACCACCACTTGGTGATTGAGTTGTTGATGCCCCTGATATATTTGGCTCAGCTACCCTCTCTCTGAACCATCCATTTAGCTCCAGGCTTGAAAATCTGCATACAAAAAGGGGCCACTGATGGTTTTGTTGATAAGAAAGGAGATTGTCTTACGATTCATTCTTTGCTTAATTATGGTTTATTGATAAACCCTGAATTTTACAAATAAGAGCAAGACTAGGCTTTTGCAGCATGTCCCACCTTTCTATGAAGTCATACCTAACATTCCACCTGAATTCCTTCTACCCACCCATTCACCAAATCAATCCACAGGACATTAAATACACACAACATATTTGATAGCCAGTCTATAAGGAGATTATAACACCAGCTGTGTCACAGATGACTGTTTTGACACACCAAACTTGAGAATGATTGCTGAGACTTTCTGCTTTTGTTTTTCCAGCTGCTTTGGTGTCAACATCATTTCCTCCTACCTCCATGAGTGCGTACAGCCTGAGCTCCCTGAATACGGGCACCCTACCTCGCAACCTCTATCCGACAAGTCCGCGAGGAACGCTGATGAGAAGGAAATTGAAAAAGAAGGACTACAAGAGCTCTTGTACGTGGAAGGTCCAGTGTAAAGATTACTCTTGAATTACAGACACAAAATGCTGGAGTAACTCAGCGGGACAGGCGGCATCCCGGGAAGGAAGGAATGGGTGATGTTTCGGGTGGAGATCCTTCTTCAGACCGGATCCAGTCTGAAGAAGGGTCTCGACCCAAAATGTCATCCATTCCATCTCGCCAGAGATGCCGTCTGTCCCGCTGAGTTACTCCAGTATTTTGTGTCTATCTTTGGTTTAAACCAGCGTCTGCAGTTCCTTCCTATATACTCTTATAAGTGAAAATGCTGTACAGAGAATAATGATGCATAACCACGGGGGGCAGTAAATAGCTAAAACTTCCAATTTTTATAAAATTTGATCTGATTTAATTCAACACAAATTATTTAATTTTGATGGCAGAGGCCATTAATGAATATTCCAA
Organism: Leucoraja erinaceus; assembly: GCF_028641065.1. Taxonomy (NCBI): domain Eukaryota; kingdom Metazoa; phylum Chordata; class Chondrichthyes; order Rajiformes; family Rajidae; genus Leucoraja; species Leucoraja erinaceus. The sequence goes on along the minus strand of NC_073395.1, from coordinate 34,178,925 downwards.
TGAAATATCAGGAACAATTTAACATAGAGGCACCTGCACAGAAACTGGTTGTAAATCTGTCTAAAATGTTTACTTTTATTTTGAATGCAAAATAATACAGCATTAACTTGCTAAGATTGAAAGCCAATTGTTCAAATTTTTACAGATTCTAAAAAGAACATTTACAACTCTTCCAATTGGATTTGATTGACTTGCCACCGTCTTTTCATACTATGAAGTGGCAGAAATGGTAACCCATTCATAATAAAAGCAAAGATAGACACAAAATGCTGTAGTCACTCAGTGGGACAGGCAGCATCTCTGGAGAGAACGAATGGGTGACGTTTCGGGTCGAGACCCTCCTTCAGACTGGATGAGTCCTTCTATCCGGAGGTGCTGCCTGTCCCGCTGAGTTACTCCAGCATTTTGTGTCTATCTTCAGTTTAAACCAGCATCTGCAGCTCCTTCCTACACAAAAATAAAAGCAAATGGGTGATCTGGGATAGGGCAAGTAAACATGATTGTCCACTTAAAAGGTGAAGCCCAACGTGGTCGAGTCGGGCAGTGTCCTGTACTTGGTCTTGCGATTATAATGCACAAGTTCTTGTTATAGATTTAGCTCCAGCTATATACATTACTCTCTCAATACTGGTTGATGCACCAAAAAGGCTTACATAATGATAGCTATTACAGAGGCAGAGACTGAGTGTTTTTTTCCAAGCAGTTACAATAAGTCACATCGGTGGAATTCTGTTGCGTACACTGACCCAGAAGTGATGCCCACCACTCTCTGTCTTTCACAGTGTCATTAGCCTCCAGTACGGTCGGTTCCACAGGCCAGATTGTTCACACAGAAACAGCAGAAGTGGTTCTAACCAGTGACCCAATCGTCGGGTTTGGAATTCAGCTCCAGGGAGGTGTTTTTGCCACCGAGACCTTGTCTTCTCCACCACTGATTGCTTATATTGAACCTGACAGCCCAGCAGAAAGGTGAGAGCCCTGAGATTTCAAGCTTTGAAATGTTTTCTGCAAATACTCCTTTCTGCTTGAAAGGACGTTTAATCATGACATTTACAATTAATTATAGGATGTTACATCAGCGAAGTTGTCAAATTGAAGAATGTTCCATGTTTTATCTCTCAGTGCTCTTAATTGACAGCAAGTGAAATACCAGGATATGTCACATCTATTTATCTCTATATCTTTCAAACGGAACGGGATATTAACCAGAATGAACCGACCATTTTTTAAACTTGTGGTCCTTTCAGGAGAATGGGGGAATATCGATCACATGCAGGCAGAGGAGATTAGTTTAACTTGGTATCATGTTCCCCACAGACATTGTTGGCCTTTTCCTGTGCTGTTCTATGTTCTATAGTTCCTTATATCTGTCTTTGTTTGATTCAAATTTAATTTAATCTCTGCTGTTTATTGAAAAGCTCCAAATATTCATTGTACTGCAAAACTCAACGGTCAAGTAAAGATAAGATTTCTCTAGTGAAATAAGACTAAGGCAGCGATGTGCTTCTTAAAGTAACAAAGCTCTTTATTATTTTATAATGCTGCAATGTTTAACTGTTTGGCATCCTTTAGCCTGTGGTGCAACAACCCAAACATGAAAGTAGGATTGATTTTTTTTTCACATTGCTGTGTACTTTCTAGTACAATTCTATAGGTTCAATTAGAGCAAGTAAGAGCTCTATTTCACATTCATCGCCATTACGGAAGAAAGCATTTATCGTCTCAATTTTGTCCCCTTCTTCAGCTAACAATGTGACTTGCATAGGAAGCAGAAAGGGGTGACGTGGTCCCTTCAGGACCCCACCAGTCTTTAAAATCCTATACTTCAAGTGCATCTTCCAATCCAAACCACTTGATTCCATTAAGAGTCTCAAGACCTAAATTATCTATCATTTCATTTATGTTGACTAATCGTTGGAGCCCATAAACACAAAGTATTACACTGGGCAAGCTTTCACCATTATCTAGCATTAGCATTCCTTTAAATCTGACAGGCTATGTGCAGTCCTCGTGGACTACTAATAGAATACATTACAATTAGATATTGTAATTGGAAATCCAGCTAGACCAATAACTTTGTAAAAATGATAAATTGATCGTGTTTGCGGACCTTTTTTGTTCAGTGTCTCTTATTTCACCTCTGCTTCTAATTCACAAAATGGTTGACATGAGAGAAAAATCTATTTTAAATCCTTCTTTTAATCATTCCCCTCCGTCTCCAGTCCACAGAGCCGTCACCTTGAGGTTAACCTGTAAATACGTTAAAAACAATTACAGTTTGTGAGCCATCTACAGATGATCCAGCATTTCCCTGTCCCTAAATACATGGAAGATCATTCATGCTTTTGCACCAAGATCTGTGTTATTATCAGAATGTTATTTCTGTTTTGAGCCTTTGGGCAGTACATTTTGTCCAAATTCCAGCTTTAAATGTATTGATTTGTATTTTTTATTTTGCCGATCTGGGGTGGGCAGGAATATAGAGTTCACATTGCAGTCAAATCAACCGTGATCTTGTTGAATGGTGGAGTAGGCTTGAATGGCTGAGTTGTGTACTTCCACCTCTAATTACTATGTAGGTTCATATGTTGCAGTCAACCACTATAATTAACTTGAGCTATCAGTGTGTATAGGGTTCTTAACTTGTATCAACAATAATTTTGATATAAAAGGTTTTCCGTGCTAGGTATAATTATTCCTACCCATTCCCAATGTTACAAAATTTTGAGATTTAAAAAAATCATGTCTGTAATTTATCCCATCAGATAAAGCATAAAGAGAAGTTTAATTTGACACCTAATTCACTTTCATATCTCAAGTATTTAAAAAGTTATGGCCATTTTCATACTCGGAAATTAGCATCTTGTTCCCTATTGATTTTCTATGGACATAACAAAAAAGCTGTGATCGTGTGCTGTCAAAAGGCCATAACCTTCTTAAAAATTAAGAGAACTGAATGAAATTTTCAATTATCATAGATTGAACCATTCTGAAACAAATATAAAATAATCTTACTTGGATGACCTGAAATTAAAACATATAATTAGTTAGTTACCCAAGTGTAGCTAATTTCAAACTTCAATTACTAGATCTAAACATCTATCCATTTCTTAATAAATGATTAACATTTTTAAATAGTCCAAGTGTCCAAATAATATTCATAAATAATTCTCAATAAAACATGATTTTGAAATCTCATTTACATTAATTTATAGGCCAAATGGAAGGAATTTAGTGTTCAATTGCTGTAAATTAAAGTCCATTTTAAATCAGCTTTCTAGTGGGTTCCTGTGAACGCACTGGTTTAGAACGTTCACATTGCGCTGGATTAGTGCCCTCAAATGCCCAGAAAAATACTGCGGGATATAAAGAGCCCAAAATTAGCTACTCGCAATAGTAACTTTGTATAAAGGGTTCTAAAGAAGCCCTTTTTAATGTAAAAATAAGGTACATACCTTTAATTGTTTGCTTTATAAAACCCTGAGGCTGCGAGAGGTCGCGGGTTTAGAGAGTGATTTTTAAACTACTATAACTATTATACAAGGCCATAAAAACTAATAATACCTTTTGCGACGGGGTCTTTCAGCGATTTTTCGTTAATGATTTACTAGGCTGAACATTTTCGATTGCAACAGCCTAGTAAAAATCGCGTTTTAAACCCGCCCCCTCTAAACAGCGCCACAATCGCGCACACGGGCTGGGGCAGATTCTCAACGACGATTCAGGTAGGTTTTGCAACATACCTACCCATTCTCTGAATAGGGAACCAATTTCCAACATTGTTAATCTCGGGTTCACACTGGTAGAGTATCTCTCTGCATCATATGTATCTTGTCTGTCTTTGAAAATGATTAAAACCTGCTGTCTCCAGTTTCATTGGAAGTAATTTGAGTAGCAATGATTCTGGGTATTGATCTGACATCTTCTGTCGTATTTCCAAGAATTGCCCAGCAATAAGCTTAATGCTTAATCAGTAGTTTGAGGCTTTATTTCAGTAAGGCGCACCAGGCAAATGTAAAACGCTGACCATGATGGAAATTTGAAGTAAAAACAAAAAAAAATGCTGAAACTGCTCATCAGGTCATTTGCAGTCCAGGCGGAGGGAAACACTATTGATATTTCATGTCAATAATGTAATCAGAAACGTTTGTCACATTTTTCATGCTTACTGCAGGAGAGATCCATTAAGTCCACGAAGGCTCCCACAAGAGAATCCCATCGGTCCCATTTCCACGTTATTTCTATCAACTCTCTGATCCTTTTGCCACTTGGGGTAATTTGCTGTCGCCAATAAACCAAGCAGCAAATCTTTGAGCTGCAGGACGAAACCAGAACACCCAGTGGATAGCAAAGCAGTTGCAGAGAGAGTATGAAACTCCACACAGACTGGCACTCGGGTTAAGCTGGAGCCTGGAGCTGTGATGGGGCAGAGCCAACTGCTGTGCCTGTGTGATGCCCTTCCTTAATTTCACTCATTCTGAAGGCACAGTTTTCCCGATTTGATTTGTATTTATCGGTCTGTATTTATGTCTGTATTATGTTGCCTATTCACTCGAAGAACATGGCAGGAGATCGTTCTTATACACCTGGATAAACATATTTATTGAGGCCACAAGCCCCTGAAGCCTTTACATTAACAATTAACAAGAAAAGCTAGGTTGACCATTCATTTTGAAAGTTGGTCAGGTTTGGCATCAGTCTGTGTGGATTGTACTACTATTTACACTACATACATTCTAATCGGGTTTCACAGAATGACAATATCAATTAACAAGGAATTAAGCTAACAAGTGTTAATTAATATAACAGCTTATTTTTTGATTTGTAATGATTAAATTTACAAATCATGTTAGTGATAAATTATCATGTTGAAAAGATAAATCCAATATGACACATTACTTTACCATTAATTAATTGTTGATTTTAAATTGTTGATCGAGATCAGCATCCAAGGTTTGTATAAATTGACAAAATTGGTTTTGGATTACACTCTTTAGCTGACAAGCTAACCACATTTATAAAAAGCTAGTCAACTGGTTAGCTTAAATTCTGTGAACATGTAGATGGCCTTATTTACAGGACTTGCATGGCTTTTTCTCCGAACTGGTTACCATGCCATCCTTTGGGGCGATTCAAAATTGTGAGTTGTGATCTGTGGAAGTGCTGTATATTCCTGCCAGAATCTCTGCTCCTGGGTAAATTCACCTTGCATGCGGCCAAATGTATTTACATTCTGTAGCTTGAATTCAGCCTCCTTTGATCTTAAAAAGCTTCGTTACCTAATATGCTTGCAGCGAGCTGACGCGACTAAGTTCCCTCATAATTTCTTCTTCTTCCGGAGGTTGACCTGGCAATTTTAATTAAAATAACATCAAGGAATTTCTGGTCAAAATCAAGAGCCTGATTCCATTCTGTTTCATCTTCCACGATGCTGCTAACAGGAGACACAGGAATGATTTTGAATAATTACGCCAATTAATTACAGCTCTTGGTGTACAACAGCATCAGGCACGAGGTGATGAAAAACCCAATAGTGCAAGGTATTGTTGCAAAGGAATCAATTTACTGTCGTTCCTAATCCAATCAGCATGCTTATTTAATGGGTATTTTCAAGACTCAAATGAATAGATCTCAGCGCATCAACGGATTTGGTGAAGGGGAAATAAAATTAATGTCTTGATCTTATGTACCATGTAGCTGACTGAATGAATTGCTTGCGTCCGAGGACCCCTTTCATTTTCCCCATCCTTTACTTACTTTCTATTTAAGCATTCCTCCCTTTGAGAAAGCTCTCCCTTTGATGTTTTTCGTGCAAGCCTTTGCAATTTTTCACGTTAGCCCTATGGCTGTCCAACTCCTAATTATATTCACATTCTGTCATAGGCTAACTTGCTTGTTGATTTATTTAGCTCTTGGATTCAGATCAAATATAAAGATATTTATACAGATGTCGCAGATACCCAAACTTTCATTTTCCAGTGATTCATCTGACTATAGTCAAGAGCTATTTTTAAAGCAATTCTCAAAATGGCAATTTTACATGGCTAAAGTACTACCTGACAACTGATTCTGGTCTTTATTGGATAATATATGTACACTTTGCTTTGTTTTCTATCTTTTCAAGACCCTTCAAAAAACTCAAATACAGCACTACATTATATTCTGCACTATAATCCGCAAAGAACTCCAATGGATTAGTCAAACATGATTTCCCTTTTATATGCTCATGTTGATTCTGTTCAGTTATACAGGTGCACAACCTTTTATCCGGTGTTCCGGAAACCGAAAAACTCCGAAAACCGGCCATTTTTTACAGGATGTCGTCTGCACACCAAAGTTCGCGTTTGGCGCCAAACTTGACCCGAAACGACCCACGGTCAACCCAGGTCTGTACTACTGTCGCGGCTGCCTCCTCCCCGGAGACCGGGAGACACTTAAACATCTGTAAATCATTGCTTAAATGTTAGTCAGTTAGTTTGGAGGGCTTTTATGTGAAGGGGGGGTGAAGGGGTAAACTTTAATTCTTAGTCCCCTACCTGGTCGGAGAGGCGGGGAGCGGTCAATGCCTTACCGGGTCGCCGTGCAGTAAGCTCCGCAGCGCTGGGGCTGCGGGCGTCCGGCCGCGGGCGGCGCCGGTTGTAGCTCCGACCCCGGCAACTCTACCCCTGGCTGCGAGGTGCTCCAAATCCACCGCCGGACGCCCGCAGCCCCAGCTCCGCGAATGTTGGGAGTCGGCGGCGTCGCAGCGCTGGGATACCAGCGGGGAGCGGGCAATGCCTTACCGGGTCGCCGTGCGGTAAGCTCTGGAGCGCTGTGGCCGCCGACTCCCAACATTCGCGGAGCTGGGGCTGCGGGCATCCGGCCGCGGGCGGCGCTGGATTTGGAGCGCCTCGCAGCCAGGGGTAGAGTTGCCGGGATCGGAGCTCCAACCGGCGCCGCCCGCGGCCGGACGGAGCCCCCAGCTCCGCGATGTTGGGAGTCGCCGACCAGGTAGGGGACTAAGAATCAAAGTTTCCCCCTTTACCCCCACCACCACCACCACATAAAATCCCTCCAAACTAACTGACTAACATTTATGCAATGATTCCCCGGTCTCCGGGGAGGAGGCAGCCGCTCCAGACTTTTCAAGCCGCCCGCGCTACCTTCCAAATCTACGCTAAAAATCTTCCATTCGGAAATCCGAAAATGTCCGAAATCCGACAAGTGCCTGGTCCCAAGGCTTTCGGATAAAAGGATGTGCACCTGTATTACTGTCTTGATATTTCAGCCGTTATTATAGATTTCAAGTTTTTTCCAGCTATCATTGCCAGACTAACATGTCATTAGTTCTTTGTTTTCTCTCTCTGATGTAATTGATCTCATCTTTCTGCCCACTGATGTGCCTTAACCATTCAGCATCTCTAGAATTCTGCAAGGTTACAACCAACACATCTGCTCTGTCCATAGCTGCCCCTTTCAAAAATCTTGGTTATTGATAATCAGATCGTTGGTAGCGATCACATTTTCAGGTTTATACATTTATTTGGTGATATTTCATTATAATCACAGTGTAACCTCAATGTATCATAGGTGATGGGGTCAATTTTAAAAGTGTAAGGAAAATTATAATGACCTTATTTTGGTCTTGGGGGAAGTAATAACATCTGCAGTATTTATCAAAGCAGAACATTACAATGTGCATTATGCTGAGATTGCACTGTAGTCATTTATTTTACTTGCTCGTTTGCACAGAACCTTCAGATTTCCAAAATGTCTGCATTTTTATTGTATTTCCTTCCATGGAAGTATTTAATTCCTCTTGCATGCCCTTGTTGCCAATAAATAAATTCTCCCATATCTGCCTGTAAGAGAAACACATTTGCCCCCTCAAGTCTTTTCCATCTTCTGTACCTAGGGGGACCTTTAAAATGTTGTTATATATTCTTTGCTTTATCTGTCTATTGTTCATTATTTTCTGAATTCTAGACCACATCTGACCCTGAGGCTTAGACACAAGAGACTTCAGATGATGTAATCTTCAGCAGAAAATAAACATACTGCTGGAGGAACTCAGTGGGTCCTGCAGCATCTGTGGAGTGAAATGGCCAGACCCATGCATCTGAAGAAACGTTCCCACCCAAAACATTATCCATTCATTTCACTCCATAGATGCGCCTGACTCGCTGAGTTATTCCAGTGATTTGTATGTTGGTTTTAAGGCTTAATGCTTTTTTTCAAGCATCTTTATAATCCTTTTGTAAAATTGCTAAGAGAATTGGTTATCGAATGTAATGTTGATTTTATTCCAAAATCGGCTCCAACCACTCAGAATAATATACCGTCATTAGTTCCATGATGGAAAATACAGCATTATTTTCTCATTGACTCTTACAGTGAAGTAATTGGATTGTGCGAATTGAAAAACAACCGGACTGGTGTTCTCAAACAAGAACAGACAATTCTGGAAAAGCTCAGCACATCAGGCAGCATAGGTGGAAAGAGAAATTGTCAACGTTTTGGGTTGACTAAGCCTGGTCAGATCTTCTGCTACATGCTAGTTCTTCTGTCAGACTATTCAAGATCTCTTCATGGAAGTCCAGCTTAAGTCCTGCAATGAGATCAATGAGAAGAAATGACTGCTCGGAAATTAACAAACGAATACTTGATTCCATTTATTTAATTTAAAAAAATGCTAGTGTATTTAACATTTAACTTTGTCACTTTTTTTTTTAATGCTTCCTGGGTTCCTTTAATGTATAAATAGCTAAGACGTTCACAGTTTCAGTGACAGCGTTGACAGGTACTTAAAACATCATGGTCCAAAGCAGACAATCGGCACTGTCAGGGTGGATTTGACCCAAATCTTCCTTCAAAATGAAACATCCTGTGGTTTTAGTAAGTTAGGAAAACCATGTACAATTGTAAAGGAACAGAATGTTCTACTTTGCTCTCTACAGCAACAGTTTCATGAAGAATGTTTTTCTGGTTGATATTCCAAAAGAAAGGTAAAACAAGGTAAAGCAAATAATTGTCCTTTATTTCTATCTGGTGGATACCACATTCTTCCAGGGCACATCAGCAGTGTTGATAAAATATATTTAAAAAATAACAGCATTGATCTCTTTCTCATCTCCTCCCAATGTCTGCAGTCTTATATTAGCAGCAGTTTATTATTGATTTTCAGGCCATTAATGCTTTATGTGAGGCACCATGCAGTTCAGATCTGTATATCTGGACATTTCACAACTTGTTCACTTTGATTTTGTGCCTATTGCAAAAAAAAACCCCACCATGAAGTGTGGCCTTCAAAAGAACTATTATGGCATAAAAATCTTCAACCACCTCAAAGTTGTATCTAAATGGATCCTTGTAGATGAAACCAATTGGCCCAAATGTCTGATCAACTTTGAGCTTCAGATCTTGTCTGAGGAACTGCAAAATACTAGGGATATCTAAAATATTATTTGTCGGTTGCATATTGCCAAGATGGCAATGTCTCCGGGATGGGTCCTAGGGGAAGTGATCGGAAATGTGGCCCTGAAGCATTGCTGTGGAGGGGAGATGTATAGGTGTTCCACATTCGATTACATTTGAACAGGTCTGTTTAAAAGCTGGGCAGATTTAGGAAATTACTTAACGTATGCTGAATGTAAATATTATTTTTTACAATTTGGGGAAGCGATGCTCCAGGACATTTGTTCAACATCATCTTGACACATTCAGCACACTTAGGACTATTTGGGGGGGATGCGTCATGCATTTAAACCAATTACATCTGAATGGTGACCAAAGTGGCTTTTGGATAGAATGGTTGTCCAAAACATAGAGCATTGTCAGATTTACTAGAATGTTGCCTGGGTTTCAACAACTAAGTTACAGAGATAGGTTGAATAAGTTAGGTCTTTATTCTCTGGAGCGCAGAAGGTTAAGGGGGGACCTGATAGAGGTCTTTAAAATGATGAGAGGGATAGACAGAGTTGATGTGGACAAGCTTTTCCCTTTGAGAATAGGGAAGATTCAAACAAGAGGACATGACTTCAGAATTAAGGGACAGAAGTTTAGGGGTAATATGAGGGGGAACTTCTTTACGCAGAGAGTGGTAGCGGTGTGGAATGAGCTCCCAGTGGAAGTGGTGGAGGCAGGTTCATTGGTATCATTTAAAAATAAATTGGATAGGCATATGGATGAGAAGGGAATGGAGGGTTATGGTATGAGTGCAGGCAGGTGGGACTAAGGGGAAAAAAATTTGTTCGGCATGGACTTGTAGGGCCGAGATAGCCTGTTTCCGTGCTGTAATTGTTATATGGTTATATGATTATTGCAGTTCCATTCCACAGCCCTCTCATGTTCTTACTTCAGCTGCAAGGGCATAATGGGCTTTGAATTCACCCTCGTCATGGTTTATTAGCTACTCTCGTGGATTTTGTTTTACCTAAAGACGGCAGCTTGTGAACCTGTGTGGTGCTGCTGCGCAACAGATTTGTGCCGTGTAAAACGAAGCAAGTTCGGTAATAGACGGGGACAGATGGAGAACAGCTTTACCAGCTTTACCAGCATTCGAATGTCATGCACTTGAAACTCTATCTCGCTTGCTTCCTGAAGTGGGCATGACAGCTGGTGTGCTTTTGTTGCTGTGTCTGGCAGGTGTGGCTTGCTGCAGGTGGGAGACAGAATTCTGACGATCAATGGAATCCTCACTGAGGACAGCACGCTGGAGGAAACCAACCAACTCCTCCGAGATTGTGCCATTAACAGCAAAGTCACACTGGAAGTGGAGTTTGACGTAGCAGGTAAACTTGGCTGAGTGACCACTCTGTGAATATAGTGGGTTTTGTTGTCCTTTTACTGGGGAAAAATGCCACATTGGGGAGAGGATATTTTTCAGTATAGAGAAGTAATTATTTCACTTGAAATTGTTGTTATTTAATGCTGAATCAATGTGCCACATTATACTGTGACAAGGAGTTAATAATGTGGAGAGCATGATTTATTTAAGCAATTCTGACAAAAAGCTAAAATGTAATCATATTGAACTATACAAAAGGCTGATATTTCCCTTGGCTATAACATTTTAAAATAAGAACATGATTTGTTTAGTTTTTGTTTAATAAAATGTATATCTTCAGATTGTGGCATATTGAACTATTAAAATCCATCTATTCTCCTGTTAATGTATTTCCCAAAATGCTATCAGCGACTAGATACTCCATGGGAAGATGCATCTTTTGGAAATACAATATTGTACATCAGTGGTTGTTATTGCACCCATTGTAATGATGGTTGATGTTTTCCACCTGCTAACAGCTTCTTGTCATAGTGCAACATGGAGTTCTGAAAATGGGGAGATGCAGCTGCCTCAGAGGCAGTTCAGATACAGTGCATTCAGAAAGTATTCGGACCCCTTCACTTTTTCCACATTTTGTTACGTAACAGCCATATTTCTAAATTAAATTAAAAAAATTATCGTCAATCATACATTTTAATGATTTTTTATCATAAATTAAATATTTTTTTTATCATCAATTGACACACAATACCCCAGAATGAGGAAGTGAAAATGGGTGTTTAAAATTTTTTGAAAAGTAATTAAAAAGAAATAATTGAAATAGCACATTTACATAAGTATTCAGACCCTTTGCTATGACACACAAAATTGAGCTTAGGTTCATCCTGTTTCCATTGATTATCCTTGAGATGTTTCTACAACTTGATTGGAGTCCACCAGTGGTAAATTAAATTGATTGGACATGATTTGGAAAGGCACACACCTGTCTATATAAGGACCCACAGTTGACAGTGCATGTCAGAGCAAAAATCAAGCCATGAAGACGAAGGAATTGTCCGTAGACCTCCGAGACAGGATTGTGTCGAGACACAGACCTGCGGAAGGGTATAAAACAATTTCTGCAGCATTGCAGGTCCTGAAGAACACAGTGGCCTCCGTCATTCTTAAATGGAAGAACTTTGGACCACCTGGACTCTTCATAGTACTGGCCGCCCGGCCAAACTGAGCAAACGGGGAAGAAGGGCCTTGGTCAGGGAGGTGACCAAGAACCCGATGGTCACTCTGACAGAGTTCCTCTGTGGAGATGGGAGAACCTTCCAGAAGGACAACTGTATCTGCAGCACCAAAAGGCATGAGAAACAAGATTCTCTGGTCTGATGAAACCAAGATTGAACATCTGAAGGCACCGCTCATCACCTGGCCAATACCATACCAACGGTGAAGCATGATGATAGCGGTATCATGCTGCGGAGATGTTTTTTCAGCGGCAGGAACTGGGAGACTAGTCGGGATCAAGGGAAAGATGAACGGAGCAAGGTACAGAGAGATCCTTGATGAAAACCTGCTCCAGAGCATCCTGATCCTCAGACTGGGGCAGAGGTTCACCTTCCAACGGAACAATGACCCTAAGTACACAGACTATGCAGGAGTGGTTTTGTGACAAGTCTGTGAATACCCTTGAGTGGCCCCGCTTGAACCCGATCGAACATCTCTGGAGGGACCTGAAAATAGCTGTGCATCGACGCTCCCCATCCAACCTGACAGAGCTTGAGAGGATCTGCAGAGAAGAATGTGAAAAACTATCCAAATACAGGTGTGCCAAGCTTGTAGTGTCATACCCAAGAAAACTTGAAGCTGTAATCGTTGCCAAAGGTGCCTCAACAAAGTACAAAAGGGTCTGAATACTTGTGTAAATGTGATATATCAGTTATTTCTATTAAATTACTTTGCAAAAATTTCTAAACACCTGTTTGTACTTTTTTTATTATGAGGTATTATGTGTAGATTGATGATAAAAAAAAAAGAATTTAATCCATTTTAGAATAAGGCTGTAACGTAACAAAATGTGGAAAAAGTGAAGGGGTCTGAATACTTTCTGAATGCACAGTAGATTCAGTGAGTTAATTCTTGGGATGAACAAGTTGATTTAGAAGTTGAGCAGTTTGGGCCTATCCATGTTGGACTTTAGAAGAATGAGAAATTATTGTTTTGAAGCAAGTTCCTGAGGGGCTTGAAGATGTAGACGGTATGAAGGATCCAGCATTTATGACAGAAATGAAGAGGAATTTCTGCTTTTGGGTTGTTGTGAATCTTTGGAATTTTCTACCCTAGAGGGTTATAAAAAATTTAGATTTTCTTTGGTTTCTAAAGGGCCTGTCCCACTTGGCTGCCATTTGCACGCCATTTACGCAACCTGCTAGCGTGTGGGTAGCGCGTGGTTAGCATGGGACGGGTGCATGGAGAGGTGTGGACGAGTGTGGACTTCGTCCCGGACGAAATCTTCGCACGCCGCCGGCCTGTCGCGTAACTGACGGCCAAAGTGGGACAGGCCCAAGACCCTGGCGTGACTGAAATTCATTGATCATAATTTTGGGCAGTACCTAATGTGTCCTATGGGATTTTGTATGTCTGAATTTTTTTAGGTCAGAGATTAGCAGAACAGGGAAGTGTTGCTGTACTCCTCTGTGGAAGTGACAAAAGGAGACATAAGGAGTTTAATTAGTGAAAGTAGAGTTGAAATAGCCAGCAAGAAGGTGTTGTGGAATTGAAAGTAGGTGAAGATAGACACAAAAAGCTGGAGTAACTCAGCGGGTCGGAGGAAAGGAATATGTGATGTTTTGGGTCAAGACCCTTCTTCAGACTGAGAGTCAGGGGGATGAGAGTTGTGATCACGACATGTGCTGCAGCAATAATTGAAGGCTCTCTATAGCTCTGCGGGCCATCACAAAGAAAGTTGGTGATGTTCTTATCAGGAAACTGTATTTAACACATTGTCAAACAGAAACCCAAGATTGCCAGCGCAATCTCAAATATGTGCTCTACATTTGTTTAATGATGCAAAAGTAATATTTTAGTTTTGCGCAGTTCTCTGGCCGGGTTACTTATAACTTTTATTTACCTTCATGAAGTTTTCATCTTTCCTTTCAGAATCAGTTGTCCCAAGCAGTGGTACATTTCACGTGAAGCTGCCAAAGAGGAGTGGGGTTGAGCTTGGCATTACCATCAGCTGTGAGTACTCTTGTACACCTCGTATTCCCTTCGTTCTGCACAGTATTTACGATTTACTTTTAATGCTCCCAGACTAAAACTGGCAATGTGTTGACAAACCACATGACCAATAGTCAATAGACAATAGACGAAAGGTGCAGGAGTAGGCCATTCTGCCCTTCAAGGCAGCACTCCCGTTCAATGTGATCATGGCTGATCATCCACAATCATCCTGCCTTCTCCCCATATCCCCTGACTCCGCTATCTTCAAGAGCCCTATCTCACTCTTTCTTGAAAGTATCCAGAGACTCTCTCTTAAAAGTATCCAGGGATTTCATTGCGCAAAGTGACACTGAGAATCAAACAGCATTTTCAGTCATGCACAATGTCACGGCTAAATCCCACGCAGACTTGAGGTGAGGCTTCCTCCGTGCCACATGCTGATCATCGCTATCCATGTGCATCCCACTCGGTGTTTTTCAGAATATTGCATCAAATTGATCTCTGGCTGTAGAATTGTTCCACCATCAAACATTATGTGAATGCACATTGGGGATTACCCCCCTCTTCAACCTGTGCAACAGAATGCTCAGTGGATGTTTCATTATGCTGCCGACAAATAGTACCATATAAAAATCGCCTCTTTACCCCAGCATTGAGAGGTTGTGGTCTGCTAGAATGAGCATGGACGTTGAAGGCATCTATTACAGGAGTTTGCATTAAGACAGGCCATGTGGAGTGGATCATTTTTCTTGGATCAATCCTGATGTTTCTCCTTCAATTTTTGAATGGCTGTCTTGCAAATGTTGCCTGTGTGCAAAGATGTCCATTTCTTTGTGTTGGCCCATGGAGCAAGAGAGGGACGCCAATTATTGCTGCTGCTGCTGCTGCTGCTGCACATGTTGTGATCACAACTCTCATTCTGCGCTGTGGGATGTTCCAACAAGGTTTAGTTTGCACAAAATGAACAGTCTGTAAAAAAATGTGAAATACATAGTTGTAACACAGTTAAATTAATATATAAATAGAATTTTGACACATTATCTGTATTCATAACAATCTTATTCGAATAAATTAATTTGTAGCTTTCTAAGTGGCCTGTACATTTTAAAAGATGAGCATATCTTTATAAAGCTATCTGATCAAGCAAGCTGTATTTTCTGAGAGGAAAAGTATTTACCCATTTTTTATCTCCAGAGATGCTGCCTGGCTCGCTGAGTTACTCCAGCATTTTGTGTCTACCTTCGAATTAAACCAGCATCTGCAGTTCTTTCCTACACCTTTACAGAATTAGTATCTGATTAGGCTTCATGAAATATCAAGGATATAGAATTGAATTAGAAAATTTGGACATGCCAAGATGTAATCCGTTTTTCTATTGATAACCAAAAGTAAACGTAATTTGGCATTTCTTGATTTGGCTTGCTTATATACATTTTGCATTTATTGATTTGGCTAGCTTATATACAGAACAATCTTGCACAATTTGTAACCTGGGCTTTGCATTTTATTTTGTCCCACATGATAACATCCTTGGATCACAAAAACATATTACTTTATTTAAGAAAATAAATAGCCCCTTAAACATTACCCTGTAATGCAAACTAGGACTTTCCGGTTTCACTCCTTAGTCTTTGTAGATGAGCTGATCTCTTCCAAGTTAACAATTGCATAGAAACATAGAAAATAGGTGCAGGAGTAGGCCATTCGGCCCTTCGAGCCTGCACCGCCATTCAATATGATCATGGCTGATCATCCAACTCAGTATCCTGTACCTGCCTTCTCTCCATACCCCCTGATCCCTTTAGCCACAAGGGCCACATCTAACTCTCTCTTAAATATAGCCAATGAACTGGCCTCAACTACCTTCTGTGGCAGAGAATTCCAGAGATTCACCACTCTCTGTGTGAAAAATGTTTTTCTCATCTCGGTCCTAAAAGATTTCCCCCTTATCCTTAAACTGTGACCCCTTGTTCTGGACTTCCCCAACATCGGGAACAATCTTCGTGCATCTAGCCTGTCCAACCCCTTAAGAATTTTGTGAGTTTCTATAAGATCACCCCTCAATCTTCTAAATTCTAGTGAGTACAAGCCGAGTCTATCCAGTCTTTCTTCATATGAAAGTCCTGCCATCCCAGGAATCAGTCTGGTGAACCTTCTCTGTACTCCCTCTACGGCAAGAATGTCTTTCCTCAGATTAGGAGACCAAAACTGTACGCAATACTCCAGGTGTGGTCTCACCAAGACCCTGTACAACTGCAGTAGAACCTCCCTGCTCTTATACTCAAATCCTTTTGCTATGAATGCGAACATACCATTCGCTTTCTTTACTGCCTGCTGCACCTGCATGCCTACTTTCAATGACTGGTGTACCATGACACACAGGCCTCGTTGCATCTCCCCTTTTCCTAATCGGCCACCATTCAGATAATAGTCTACTTTCCTGTTTTTGCCACCAAAGTGGCTAACCTCACATTTATCCACATTATACTGCATCTGCCATGCATTTGCCCACTCACCCAGCCTATCCAAGTCACCTTGCAGCCTCCTAGCATCCTTCTCACAGCTAACACTGCCCCCCAGCTTCGTGTCATCCGCAAACTTGGAGATGTTGCATTCAATTCTCTCGTCCAAATCATTAATATATATTGTAAATAGCTGGGGTCCCAGCACTGAGCCTTGCGGCACCTCACTAGTCACTGCCTGCCATTGTGAAAAGGACCCGTTTACTCCTACTCTTTGCTTCCTGTCTGCGAGCCAGTTCTCTATCCACATCAATACTGAATCCCCAATACCGTGTGCTTTAAGTTTGTATACTAATCTCTTATGTGGGACCTTATCGAAAGCCTTCTGGAAGTCCAGATATAACCCATCCACTGGTTCTCCCTTATCCACTCTACTAGTTACATCCTCAAAAAATTATATAAAGTTGATGCCCTTTACCTGTTCCTGCACTACCAAAGGGAAATATGCAAGCCTTTGTTTAATAGCTTGCCGATACTTACTGTCTAAAGAAATGACTACTGGCAAAATACAACATTTTTAAAAATATTTATTTTGGAATGTTGATATAATTGGAAAGAATCATGCCCAAAAATGCCTTCAAGAAAGGACAAGTGAAAATTCCATTGGAGGCCATGAAATTGAAGTTGGGAACAATGCAAATCAAACCGTGCCAAAGTCACAGTGAGTTCCTGTCGGAGTCACTGACCTTTGATTATCCACCTGCTGTTGGGTAATACATATTGAGTTCATTCTCGCACAATCAATGCTGCCTGGATTAGAGGGTTTCAGTTACAGGGAGGGGTTGGATGGACTTGGATTGTTTTCTCCGGAATCTCAGAGATTGAGGGGAGACGATAGAAGTATATTTTGGTGGTCTGATAAACGACTCCTGGAGTTTTCAACCAATACTTTATTCAAAAGCTTAAGTTGCAGCATACAGGTTTAACAGACACGTCTGGCCACATCGGTGGTCAGCGCTGAACTAACGCACGCAGGGGAAAAAATGCGCAAAACCAACAGCCCCTCCCGAGTCACATGACCGCGGCTTCTGAACGCCGGGTTTGACATCTCCGTTTGCTAGAATGCACCGCTACATGGGCCCCCCCAGAATCCGCGGTACGGAAACGCGTGGGTAAACGGATGGTACGACCGGAACGCGTAGTCCGAGGTCCAGGGGCCAGCGTAACATTTGGGACCGGTACAACAGGACCGGAGGGAGACGAAAAACGTGAATGAGGGACGGGCGTAACAAAGGGAACCGAAGAAACACGACCGTAGGAAACAAGTGCAGAGGGCGGCAAAACAGCAGGTGGACGTCCTCTACGCCATGGAGTGGCCACAGTTACTGGGCAATCCTCGTCAACATGTGCAGGCTTAAGGCAGTTCACGGAGACGAACTCCTCCTTTCCACCCATGTCCAACGTGAGCGTCGAGACACCAGTACTGAGCACCCTGTACGGACCCTCGTACACCCGCTGTAATGGTGAGCGATGAGCGTCTCTACGGAGAAAAACATAAGCACAATCCCATAACATAGTAGGCACATGCGCCGAAGACATGCCGGGAAGTGGGAACCAGGACCAGAGCGTGCGCCCGCTTGCGAATGTCCGACAACAGCTGTGAGGTTGAGACCTCCTGGACCGGAGGAACGGGCAAGAAATTCCCTGGAACCTGTAAAACCGAGCCATAAACCAACTCGGCCGAGGAGGCTTTGAGGTTCTCCTTAGGCGTTGTTCCGAAGCCAAGGAGGACCCAAGGTAACTGGTCGACCCAATCAGGACCAGTGAGTCTGGCTTTTAACTGCGACTTAAGGTGC
Source organism: Leucoraja erinaceus (assembly GCF_028641065.1). Classification (NCBI taxonomy): domain Eukaryota; kingdom Metazoa; phylum Chordata; class Chondrichthyes; order Rajiformes; family Rajidae; genus Leucoraja; species Leucoraja erinaceus. The sequence goes on along the minus strand of NC_073395.1, from coordinate 34,160,632 downwards.
CGGTGGAACCGCTCGACCAACGCGTTAGACTCCGGGTGATAAGCGGTAGTCTGGCGCAGCTTCGCTCCGTACAGCTGCGCCGTACCACACCATAATGAAGACGTGAACTGGGCCCCCCTACCGGTGGTAATATGCGAGGGGACCCCAAAACGGGCGATCCAATGGGCTACCATGGCCCTCGCGCAAGCTTCGGCGGAGGTATCCTCCAACGGGATTGCATCCGCCCACCTCGTAAACCTGTCTACGATAGTCAGTAAGTGGGTCGCCCCGCGCGAACACGGCAAGGGACCCACCAGGTCTACATGGATGTGCAGGAACCTGCCATCCGGTATGGCGAAATCCTGGACCGGCGGGTGCATGTCTCTGCACTTTGGAGGTCTGACATGGGATGCAGGAACGGGCCCATGCAGCGACTTGCTTCCTTAACCCGTGCCAAACGAACTTTGCAGCGACCAAAGCAGAAGTGGCGCGAATGGACGGGTGCGCTAGGCTGTGGATGGTGTCGAAGATCCGACGACGCCAAGTGACCGGGACAATCGGACAGGCTTTACCGGTGGAAATATCACAAAGGACTTGCACGCCGGAGTAGCTGAATGGCACCTTAACCAGCCAGTCCTGATTCAGCATTGCGATAAATCTCCATACCGGCGTCTGCCCGCTGGGCGACTGCTAGCTCCTCGTAATCAACGCTAAGACTAAGCGCAGAAACTTCGGGTAGCGCAGGACGGGACAATGCGTCGGCCACCACATTCAGCTTACCTGCCACATGCCGAATATCAGATGTGAATTGGGAAATGTAGGCGAGGTGCCATTGCTGTTGGGCAGCCCAAGGGTCAGAAACCTTGGACAAGGCGAAAATTAACAGCTTGTGGTCGGTGAAAGCAGTGAAAGCGCGCCCCTCCAAGAAATATCGAAAATGACGGATAGCTAGGTAAAGCGCAAGGAGCTCCCTGTCGAAAGCGCTGTATTTGACTTCAGGGGCTCGCAGTTGCCTGTTGAAAAATGCCAACGGCACCCAGCGGTTACCTGTCCGCTGCTCGAGGACGGCACTTACCGCGACGTTGGACGCGTCCACGGTGAGGGCCATTTGGGCTGAAGCCCTAGGGTGTACCAGCATAGTGGCGTTGGCCAATGCGGTCTTAGCACCCTCGAACGCCTTCTGTGCTTCCTCAGACCAGACCAGGTCCTTGAACTTACTGGCCAGGCATCGGAACATTGGCCGCATGATGGCGGCTGCAGACGGGACGAATCGGTGATAAAGGTTAACCATCCCGATAAACTCCTGCAGACCCTTGATCGATAATGGCCTGGGGATATGATGGATAGCGTCGACTTTCTCGGGCAGTGGTTGCGCTACCTGAGAGATGATGCAATGCCTTAAGAACGAGATGGAGCGCAGACCGAACTAGCACTTCTCGGGGTTGATGACCAACCCGTGCTTGTGCAGCCGTTCGAAAAGTAAGCGGAGGTGCTTGGTATGCTCTGCCTGCGAGCGGCTGGCCACTAGGATGTCGTCTAGGTAGATGAATATAAACGGCAAACCCCGGCCGACCTGATCCATTAGCCTCTGGAACGCCTGGGCCGCGTTCTTCAAGCCAAAAGGCATTCTGAGCCACTTGAAGAGGCCGAAAGGGGTAACGGTGGCCGTTTTAGGGACATCGTCGGGGTGGACCGGGATTTGATTATATCCGCGGATAAAGTCAACCTTCGAGAAGATGGTCGCACCTTCCAGGTGGGCCGAGAAATCCTGGATGTTCGGGACTGGATACATGTCGGCTGTAGTTACTGCGTTTAAGCGCCTGTAATTGCTGCAATGTCTCCACTCTCCGGACGCTTTGGGCACCATGTGTAACGAGGAAGTCCAAGGGCTATCTGACCGCTGGACAATTCCCATGTCCTCCATAAGTTGGAAATCGTCTCGTGCGATGCGCAGTTTTTCGGGCAGGAGACGGCGCGCACGGGCGTGTACCGGCGGACCGGCGGTGGGATGATAAACTTCCACCTGTATGGTGGGATTCGAAATTTAGTTTTGCGTGCCGTAGGTGCGAATATCGCTCCCGTTAACCGCCGAGAAGACAGGTCCCACCTTACCAGCACGAACGTCCCTGGCACTTGGAGGCAGGATACTGGCATGGGCACTGGAGTCCACCAGGAAACGGTGGCCGGAATGGCGATCACGGACAAAGAGTACGTTGGGGCCGATCGCGTTCGCCTTTATCGGCCTGGGCGTTTCACGGAAATGAACAACGGCTCCGACATCTTCGGGCTTCTGCTCCTGTTGGTACTGGATGTTGGTAGTAGCACCATCTGCGTTGGACGAAGACCGCTGGCCGCGGCGATTCGTCTTCAACGCTAGGCTGCGTCTCCTCTTCTTCCCGACGTCAGTTCGGCTGCACCCGTTGCGTGCCCATGAGGCGGGCGACGGCGTGTACTTCCCGCCGTCTTGAGCGCCCACAACTCATCGGCTCTTTCTGCGAGCTGCTGAGGGTTGCTGAAATCGGCTCCCGCTAGCATTAGCTGCACTTCGTCGGGCATCTGCTCCAAGAACGCCTGTTCGAAAAGCAAGCAGGGGCGGTGCCCGTCCATTAGGGCCAACATCTTTGCCGTGATCGTCGATGGCCTTCGGTCGACGATGCAGTCCATATGCAGCAGCCTTGCCGCCCTGTCTCTATGGGGAAAGACCATAGGTGTGAAATAACAGGGCTTTCAACCCTTCGTACTTGCCGCTGGAAGGAGGGTCTCTGATAAAGGGCAACTGTGGCAATGCTCCTACCACATGAAAATACATAGTGTCGTCGTGGTTGATACGATGTAGATGAAACCGTGTCTCCACATGGGCGAACCACACCTGAGGTTGATCAGGCCAAAAGGCTGGCAGTTTGAAGGCGGGTACGCCCTGCCTCGTGCTGGCCGATTCTGCGGGAATATTCTCTTCCTGCATAATTCTGTTGTCTGACGACGGCTAGACAGGTCGGGGTCACCAATTTGGTGGTCTGATAAACGACTCCTGGAGTTTTCAACCAATACTTTATTCAAAAGCTTAAGTTGCAGCATACAGGTTTAACAGACACGTCTGGCCACATCGGTGGTCAGCGCTGAACTAACGCGCGCAGGGGGAAAACCGCGCGAAAACAACAGCCCCTCCCGAGTCACGTGACCCCAACTTCCGAACGCCGGGTTCGATATTTGCGTGCGCTAGCAGGCGCCGCTACAGTATAATATTATGGGAGGCGCAGATAAGGGTAGACAGTCAGACCTTTTTTCCCAGGGTGGAAATGTCCAACACTAAATGGCAGAGCTATAAGGTGAGAGAGGGGAAGTTTAAAGGTGATGTGAGGGTCAAGTGTTTATACAGAGAGTAGTAAAGGGTCTGGAACACATTGCCGGGGTGATGGGGGAGGGAGATACAATCATGGCGTTTAAGAGGCATTGAGATAGGCACATGGAAGTGCACGGAATGGATGGATATGGATCATGAACAGGCAGATGAGATCAGTTTAACTCGCCATTATGTTCAGCACAACAGTGTGATCAGAAGGGCCCGTTCCTGCGCTGGACTCTTCTGTGTTCTAAATATCAAAATAACTTTCTCAGCTATCAAAATAAACGATTGGCCACTAGGCAAGCTATCTTTACCCTGGATATTTGAAGATGAATCACAAACAACGCTTTTAAATCTACCAACTCTTGGTAAATTCACACATAAATCACATTGTGTGTGTGTGTGTGTGTGTTCTTATCTTCAGAAAAATCAATTTTGTTCAGCTTTCTCAAAGCTGGAGATGAATGACCAGGCATGAATGTTCACCGTACATTGTTTCTACCTTTTTTTTCTGGACGTTATCAAACACTCGGTCCTATTTCATTTAAAGCTGATGTATTTTCATGACTCTGTTAGTAGCAGATATTGAAAATTGCCAAGTAATATGTTTACACTTGGTGGAATGGGTGGAAAGATTGTCAGAGTTGCCAAACAAGCCCCACGTTACAAATGAGTCCCTGATTAAAGGAGAAATGGTCGGACTTAAAGAAAAGGAGTAAATTAAATCATTCCCAAAGCATAGAAAAGAGTTGTTAAAAAATGTAAAATTACTCTTTGATACATTGCAATAATCAAAATGTTTCATCTTGTGATTAATTGTCACGTAATGCTATTTGGTTGGTATACATTGTGAAGATTTTAATTTCTCCTTTGTGTTCAAGCTGCCTTTTGTGATATATCTGGTGTTTTTCTTAGAGATCTTAAATTTAATGTACTATTGGAGAGTAACCAGAATAACCATGTCAACGCAATATTAAGGATCAGGGATGTTTGTCTGGTCAAAGTCAATTTTATTTGTCAAATGCATCCGAAGGTGCAGTGAAATGAATTTGCCAGCAGCGATACAATTAAAAAGAACACACAATACACCATAGAATTTAACACAAACATCCACCACAGCATTTTTCACTGTGGTGGAAGGCAACAAAGTTGTCAGTCCTCCTCCTTTGTTCATCCGTGGTCGGGGCCATAAACCCTCCGTAACCACCGCTACTGATGGCCTGATGTACAGACCCTCTATTCGGGATGATCAAACCTCCGTCAAACACACTCCACGGCTTGAAGTGCCTGAATCGGCAATTTCCTACCGGAGACTTTGGCTTCAGGATGTTACAGGCCGAAGGCCGTCGGTCATAGAAACATAGAAAATAGGTGCAGGAGTAGGCCATTCGGCCCTTCGAGCATACACCGCCATTGAATATGATCATGGCTGATCATCCAACTCAGTATCCCATACCTGCCTTCTCTCCATAGCCCCTTAAGAATTTTGTAAGTTTCTATAAGATCATCCCCCTCAATCTTCTAAATGCTAGCGGGTACATGCCAAGTCTATCCAGTCTTTCTTCATATGAAAGTCCTGACATCCCAGGAATCAGTCTGGTGAACCTTCTCTGTACTCCCTCTATGGCAAGAATGTATTTCCTCAGATTAGGAGACCAAAACTGTACGCAATACTCCAGGCGTGGTCTAACTCTTCTCTGGCGATTCCCGGAAAGGGATCCCAGGCTCCCTAACTTCTGTGGCTATTATATTATGCCCATAATGTAGCTCAGCAAAACTCAGTCGGTGTAACTCATGGCCCATTAATTAAACAGTTTGATTTTTTAATGACTCAAAGACTTAATAACTTGCCGAGAACAAATTAATGTGGCTTGTGGCCAGCACCTGCTTTTTAAAAGCCAATATGTGTCAGACATCTTGCTCCAATTTCATAGGCATCAACCTTCTGCCACACAAGGAATGTGACTTAGTTTATAGCAAATTCACATTTTATTTTTTTTAAATCACCCTATAAATATCACACAGCTAAATTCTCCAGGTAGTCATTCCCTCACTTTACTATTAAGAGATTTGACCCAAGGGTTTAATTATTTTTTATGGGATTTTACTTCATTCTTACGTGCCAGCTGGTGATTTTGTTTGGTGCATCCATTGAAAAATTTGGAGAAATACATGTGCAAGGTTTGAAATACGTACAAAGTGCTTGATGGATGGGACTAAGTGTCATTTAATCTGTTTTATGGGATACACGATCATTAATGTACAGCTGATTATTGAATGTTCATCAAGGTCAAGGTTGAATCTTTAATTTGGGCCTAATCTGTTTGTAAATGTAAGAGTGCATTTTTATTTGCTAGTGAGTTGTCATTTTTGTATCATTAATTCATAAGTGATAGGAGCAGAATTAGGCCATTTGGCCCATCGTCCACGCCATTCAAATCGTGGCTGATCTATCTTTCCCCCTGAACATCATACTCCTGTCTTCTCCCCATAACACCCGACACCCTTACTAATCAATAATCTATCTATCTCTGCCTTAAAACTATCTATTGACTAGGCCTCCACAGCCTACTGTGGCAAATTCCCACGTATTGATTTATTTTGGAATTTTCTGGGTTATAATTTTCTGTAGCACTTTGTATGGATGCGCTTTGGTGTAAAAAAGCTTGAGCCTACAGAGGGCGTAATCAAAACGATAGCTGAAATGAGGATGTTGCAATGGGACACTGCTTGATTGTTGAAGAAAATTCCAGCACAGCAGAGGTGCATATGTCAGTGATCACAGGGCTGCCAACATTGGGTGAGAGTTGAGAGTGAGAAATTGCGAGGGTGCGTAGTGACCGAGGGGGGGGAGGGTGTGGGACGGGGTGTTCCCCCTCCCATAGTAGGCTCCAGAGGTGGCGCCAACCCTGTCTGCTCCTGGCTCCGGGCCAGGGTTAAAACTCCATGGGGTGTGGACAGAGCGGCCGACGGACATAGAGCCGCCGGAGGTGAGGGTGGGAGGTGTGTGCTGTGCCTCAGGGCGGAAAGGGGAGGGGGGGTTGGTGCTGGGACCACCGCCATCGTGTCTCACCTATCACACCATCTGCATGGGAGAAACAAAACTACCTTTTTTTCCCCCAAAGATATCCTGTTTGATAGCCCTGCTTTAAACCAATCTCCTCTAGTGCTTGAATCACATATCCTGGGAAAAAGACTATGCATTCACCTGATATTCCCCTCATGGTTTTACTCACCTCTAAAACAATGTTTGCTTTATTTTGAACTTTTAGCACCCGCAGATTATTGAGCGTGAGAAATTTTGAGATCAGCGTGAGAGCGTGAGAATTTTGTGAAATGCGTGAGTCTCACGCTCAATGCGTGAGAGTTGGCAGCCATGCTAGAAATGCAAACGTTCTATGCAAGTTCCAATTGTTTGGACAAAAATCACTTATTACTGCTTCATAACAGTTACGTTACTTTAAGACCATTTCAGAAATGATGGCAGTCAACAAACAATCAACTAACAAATTAAAGCAAACTAAAAAAAATAACATGTTCCCTTTCCTGACTCGACCTCATAAGTACTTTAACGCTGTTAACAGAGCAAAGGGGTATTAATCTCAAGAATGATCAAGTTGGCATTCTGCATGCCCAGGGACTGGCTGCAGTTCTCAGGTCGGCTCGCCTGCCCCGACCCTGCGAAAACAAATTGAAAAAAAACGCGTTTTTTTGGGTTACGGGCCGGATTCAGCCCGTGTGCCATCGGTTGCCGAACCCCGTCCTAGATGTTTGGCCTCATTGTGGTCCCCCCCATGTTTTACAACCAGTTCACCTGGTTATTTCTATCTCCGGCGGCTGCACATCCAACCAAGAAAGAAAAGAAGAGAAGCAACGTCACTCACAGCCGCCAACTAACGCGCTTCCCCAGACCGCGCAGATCGTTGTGATGTGGCGCAAAAAGACAAACTGTGCAGGGACTGAAGACAGCGTGAGAATTCTGTCATCAGCATGAGAATTGGCTGAAATGTGTGACTCTCACGCTTGTGAGAGTTGGCAGCCCTGTCTAAGGCCAGGATGTGACAACAGACGCACAGGGAGACAATACACAAAAGAAGACACACACACACACACACACACACACAGGGAACACACACACACACACACACGGGGAGACACACACAGGGAGACAGACAGACACACGGGGAGACACGCACGCCTTTCCTTCCCCCCCCTCACATCCCCCCCTCCCTCTCTCTCTTTTCTCCCCCTCCCTCTTTTTCCTCACGCTTCCTCTTTCTCCCCTTTCTCCTTCCCTTCCTTCATCCCCTTTCTACATTCCCTCCCTGTCTCTCTTTGCCTCCATCCCTCCCTTTTTTTCTTTCCCTCTCTCTCTCTCTCGCTCCCCTCCCTCTCTCCTCCCTCTCTTTCTCCGGCCACCCAATAGGGAGTCTGGCGGGCACAGTGTAGCGTGGATTGGCTGCTTTGGTGCTGCTGTGTGTGTTGAAGGGCAGGAGGGAGGGAGGGGGGGAGCGAGGTTGCCGTGGCAGCCGGCAGCGCAGCACTGACACCCGCTGTCCGGGACCGACGCGCTTCCCCAATCCGTGCAGATCGCTGTCATGTGGCGTAAAGAGACAAACTGTGCAGCAAAGATCCTATAGCTCCACTATATAGCTCCGCTATAGGATCTTTGCTGTGCAGGGACTGAAGACAGCGTGAGAATTCAGTCATCAGCGTGAGGTAGTGAGAATTGGCTGAAATGCGTGAGTGTCTCGCTCAAAGCGTGAGAGTTGGCAGCCCTGGATCTGTGGAAGAGAGTAATGATAAAACATAATAGAAGTGAGGATATTTATTCAATTGCCATGAAGGTGTTGGTGGTCACCAGGATCTGAATGTTCTTGTATGTAAATGGCTCCTGGTTTAGCAAGCAATTCGGAGTGCAAACTGAATGGTGACCTTTGTTGTCAGAGCTTTTGAGTGTAAGAGCAGAGGTGTGTTGCACCAATTATACAAGTCCCAGGTGTACGCAGGTCTGATTTACTAAACTGATATTCTAGGCAGTCTAGTAAACAGTAAACAGATTCATACCTGCAGCAATGTCATGAGGAGAGTTTAATAAGACTGGATCTGCACTGCATTTTGAAGGATGAGAGGTGAATTTAAACAGATAAAGTATTTAATGTGGGTTTGACAGAGCTCATGAGGAGTTGATGTTCCCTGTGGTGGGGGAAGTGGAACCAGAGTCAGAATCTCAAATAAAAACTCAGCCGCTCATGATAAAGATGAGAAGAAATCTCTTCACCCAGAACTAATGGGTGCTTGGTATTCTCTACTAAAGAAGGTTTTGGAGGCTCAGTCACTGAATAGATATTTAAGGTTAAGATTGAAAGATTTTTTTGATATTAAAAGGGTAAAGAGATGGGGCCAGTGCAGGAAGGTGGAGTTGAGTTAGAGATCAGCCATGATCCTACTGAATGGCAAAGCTGCTGACTTGCCTAAACTCCCACACACATTTCTTATGACAATAGACAATAGGTGCAGGAGTGGGCCATTCGAGCCAGCACCGCCATTCAATGTGATCATGGCTGATAATCCCCAATCAGTACCCCATTCCTGCCTTCTCCCCATATCCCTTGACTCCGCTATCTTTAAGAGCTCTATCTAGCTCTCTCTTGAAAGTATCCAGAGAACCGGCTTCCACCACCCTCTGAGGCAGAGAATTCCACAGACTCACAACTCTTTGTGAGAAAAAGTGTTTCCTTGTCTGCATTCTAAATGGCTTACGCCTTATTCTGGCCCCTGGTCCTAGACTCCCCCAACATCGGGAACATGATTCCTGCCTCTAGCCTGTCCAAACCCTTAATAAACTTATATGTTTCAATAAGATCCCCTCTCATCCTTCTAAACTCCAGAGTATACAAGCCCAGCTGCTCCATTCTCTCAGCATGTGACAGTCCCACCATCCCGGGACTTAACCTTGTAAACCTATGCTGCACTCCCTCAATAGCAAGAATGTCCTTCCTCAAATTAGGGGACCAAAATTGCACACAATACTCCAGGTGTGGTGTCACTAGGGCCCTATACAACTGCAGAAGGACCTATTTGCTCCTATACTCCTCCTCTTGTTATAAAGGCCAACATGCCCTTCACTTTCTTCACTGCCTGCTGTACCTGCATGCTTACTTTCATTGACTTATTAACAAGGACCCCCAGTTCCCATTATACTTCCCCTTTTCCCAACTTGACACCATTTAGAGAGTAATGTGCCTTCCTGTTTTTGCTACCAAAGTGCACAACCTCACATTTATGCACATTACACATTATAGTTTGATATGACTTTGAAAATGAAAGTAGCATGGCGGGAAGTTGTGATGAAATTAAAGGGATGTGAGGTGGTTTCTCATTGTCAACAGTTGAGAAGTGATAAGATTGACAAGATTTACAAACAATTGCACCAAGACAATGGAAGACTAAGCCATTACAGCCAGACAGGAGCTTGGATCACTATATCTCTCTATATTTGGGAGAATGTAAATTAATGGGGGGGGGGGGGGGGGGGGGGTGATTGGGGGCATAAATAGTCACCTGCCTCTCCTCCCCACAATAATCAATCAAAAATAGCATGACGTTATGAATTGGCATGTGCAAACATTTGTTCCAATACTTCTATTTCCCTCTGAATACATGCAAATTTGGGTCCATGCTTATGCCTTGCATATATCTACCAGCCCAACATTTCCTCAGCATTTGAAGATGGGGGGGGGGGGGGGAGGGGGGGGGAGGGGGGGGGGGGGGGGGGGAGAGGAGAGGGGAGGGAGGAGGGGAGAGGAGGGGGGGGAGGGAGAGGGGAGGGTGCCTTTTTACTTCAACCCAAACAACCATTTGCAGGCAGTGCTTTTTTCCCTCAAACTCACCATATTTTCATTTTCAAACCACATTATGGGTACTCACAGCTGTGGAGACATTTGTTCAGTGTTATTCAGAGCTCTGATTGAGACACACCACTTGCAGAGACTGATTGAGGCACACCACTTGCAGAGACTGATTGAGGCACACCACTTCCTGGTTTTATAGTCCCTCCCCCTCCCTCCAGCAGGGGCAGCAGAGGGAATGGGGAATTTTGTAAAAAACATTAATATCTCTGTCATTTTTCATCGACGGGACAAATCCTTGGCACACATGCGGCGGAGGGGGGGCTCTGAGCGAGGTGGCCAAAAATGACGGCCGTAGGTGGCGGAGCTCTCTTGGAAATCGCAGCACAGATCGCCAAAACCGGTCAAGAACTGACTTTTAGTAATATAGATATGTTTCTATTTCACATATTCCCATAATGGGGTATTAAGGGAGAGAATTAACAGCAGTTAACAATGTTATTGACAAGGGGTGGATTGAGACCAGGAAGAAGAAGAATTTTAAATGTGAAGTTTTGTTCAGTGTAGGGGTCTGTGTCGTTCACAATGGATGGGTGATGGGCAAGTATAATAGCGGAGGGTGTTATGAAGAATTAATATTTGGAGAGAAAGCCAGCAAGCAGAGGTTCAATGTTGAAACCTCTGAGGCCAACCCTCTTGTTCTTGGGAAACAATTTCCAAAACAAGTTTAACCACTTCATGGTACTTCAAGTACAAGCAGTTTCCAAATCCAAATTCAATATGAGGAACTAACAAATTTATTTTGAATTGCAACTGGATTTCTTCCCTGCTGTCCCTGGAGCATTGAGTTACAGATTATAATTTGTTTCTGTTGCATGTAGGTACTCAACCTGCAACACAGGGGTCCAATAAACCCGAGGATAAGACTTGCTATATTTATGGAGTTATCACTGGTGCAGCCGTCTCTCCAACCCAGCTTCCACTTGTTCACTGGCAGATTTGTAGCTAAACTACCAAGCTAGCATTCCTTTGAGATTTTGTAAAATATTCAGCATCAGTTTCATAGCCCTGATTTAAATTATATAATTTTGCAGCCAAACACAACTACAATAAAGGAGCTCAATTTCCACAGCTCCTCGTTATGCGGTATGAAAATATGAGAAACTTTTAACATTACTGATTGATTTATTTTTGCAATATAAATTTATCACCTCATCAAATATAAAGATTACACACTGATTAACATGTTTCTAAAATAATAGATAATTTCCATGAATACTGCATTTTTCATTCATTTTCCAGTGTTGATGTAGCTCCTTTGGTATTACAGATCATCTATATATTACTAAAACTCTCATCTTCTTTGTATGTAAGTGTGCATGTGCACGATATTCCAAAACCCCGCCAAAACAGTACACGATAGCGCTACAATGTTTGGCCCACCTTACTCACCATTGTCCTGAGATGTAAAAGAAACAAGTTTAGTTCGGATTGATGTTATATTTTACAAGTTATTGACATTTTAAACTTTACAAAAATCACTTTTCAAATCTCTTGTCCACTTGCCCTGCCCATCAGCAGCCCAATGTCACAATTGGATCCTGAATCGCATTTACATAAACAATCGCAATTAAAAAAAAAAATTAGTTTTAATCAAATTATTCTGTTTTAATTAACAGCTAACATTGTGTTTAGTTTATTTTAAAGAAAAATTGCAACTTTCATTGTGTGGGGGGGGGGGGGGGGGGGGGGAGAAGGGGGGGGTTTCCTTCTTTAAAAAAAACATTGTGATTTTCGTTGTGGGGGAGTGGGATAGGGGAATGAGTTTTTTTTAAATTATTGCGATTTTCATTGTGGGGAGATGGGAAAGGGGGGAAGTGAGGAGTGGGGGAGCAGTGGGATAGAGGGAAAGGAGTGGGGGAGGTGAGGAGGGATAGTGGGGAAGGAAGGAGGGAGTGGAGGAGGTAGGGAGTGGGGGATAGAAGGGGAGGAGGGCAGTGGGTGAGGTGAAGAGGGAGAGTGGGATGGGGAGGTGAGGTGTCAGAGCAGGGAGATGGGGGGTAGGTAGGGGAGAGGGGTTATAGAGGGAGGGAGTGACTGAGGGTAGAGGAAAGGAGAGGGAGGGAGAGGTGAAGGTGGGTGGGGAGGGGAGGAGGAGAGGGAAAAGAAGTGGGAGGGTGAAGAGGAGGGAGAGGGAGTGCTGGGGATGAGGGGGAATGGAGAAGGATAGGGGTAGGAAGAGGGATGGCAAGGCAGAGTTGGGGAGGGTTGTCGTGACTCGCATCACAACGGGAATCTCTGGCGTAACAACGGGAACCCGTCAGCCGCGCTTGCGCAGTTGGGGGCTATGAATCGATGAGTGGTGGAATATTTTGTTGAGGGACGGGCCCCAATGGGTTCGCACTTGGTCTAGTTAATGATGAAACTCAGACAAGATCTAATATAGATATAGATATGCCATTTATTGTCACTATACATGTACAGTGAAACTGAAAGCTGCTCGTACTCAGTGCATACATACAATTTTACACAAAAAACAAGAAACAGAAAAACAAAACAGAAGGGAGATGGGGGGGGGGGAATAGGTGCACAAATTCTACGGCGCTACATACATATATACAGATGGAAGTCCTGTTGGGCGGTGTAGTCAGTGCATGTGTGGATTTGAATTTATGGTAGATATAATTCTCGGGAAGCAGCTATTCCTGAGTCTGTTTGTCCTGGATTTGATGCACCTATAGCGCCTTCCAGAGGGCAGCAGGTCGAACAGTCCAAACGCAGGATGGGAGCTGTCTTTGGTGATCTTCTTTGCCCTGCTAAGGCAGCGGGAGGTGTAGATGTCCATCAGGGAGGGGAGAGGGCAACCAATGATCCTCTGCGCTGTCCTGGTTACCCTCTGAAGCCTCTCCCTGTCTGCCATGGTGCAGCTGCCATACCATGCTGTAATGCAGTATGTCAGCAGGCTCTCGATGGACGAGCGGTAGAAGGTCAGCAGCAGGTTAGAGTCCAGGTTGTGCTTCCTGAGGACCCTCAGGAAGTGCAGCCGCTGCTGAGCCTTCTTGATGACCGCTGTCGTGTTGTCCGTCCAGGAGATGTCAGCCGCGATATGGACGCCGAGAAACCGGAAGGTGTTGACCCTCTCCACACACTCGCCGTTAATGTGTAGGGGGACTAAGTCGGTGCTGTGCCTCCTGAAGTCGACAATGAGCTCTTTTGTTTTCCTGGTGTTCAGAGCCAGATTGTTTTCTGAGCACCAGGTTGTCAACTTCAGGACTTCCTCTCTGTAGGCTGCCTCGTCTCCCTTTGAAATAAGTCCGACCACAGTAGTGTCGTCAGCAAATTTGACGATGCGGTTGTTGTTGTGGGCCGGACTACAGTCGTAGGTGTAGAGACAGTATAAGAGGGGGCTTAGCACACAGCCCTGTGGGGAACCGGTACTCAACCTGCGAGTGGAGGAGAGGTGGGGGCCAAGTCTCACAGTCTGGGGCCGGGTTGTGAGGAAATCCTTAATCCAGGCACATGTGACAGTGGGGAGGCCGAGAGTGACCAGTTTACCAATGAGGATGTCCGGGATGATTGTGTTAAAGGCTGAACTAAAATCCACAAAGAGCATCCGGACGTAGCTCTGCCCCTGCTCCAGATGGCTCAGCACAGAGTGGAGAGCTACGGTGATGGCGTCTTCTGTAGATCTGTTTTGGCGATAAGCGAATTGGTGGGGGTCGAAGTCTGGTGGTAGATAGTCCTTGATGTGCTGGAGGACCAATCTCTCGAAGCACTTCGTGATTACCGGAGTGAGGGCAACAGGACGGTAGTCATTAAGGCTGGTGATGGGAGACTTCTTCGGCACAGGGACGATTGTGGCTGATTTTAGGCAGGACGGAATAACTGCCTGGGCCAGGGAGAGATTGAAAATTCTGGTGAAGATGGCAGTGAGCTGGTGGGCGCACGCTTTGAGCACCTTACCAGGGACTCCATCTGGGCCGGTAGCCTTCTTGGGGTTCACTGCCAGGAGCACCCGTCTGACATCGTGTCCATCGTATGGAACAGATTATGAAACATGGCTTAGGAATTGCCTCTTGAGAGGAATTATTAAAATATATAATAAACAGACGGTTGATTCTTAGGAAATGATAAAGAAATGTTATATTTACAAGATACAAGATAGATACAAGATAGATTTATTCATCACATGTGCCAGATGGCACAGTGAAATGAAATTCCCATACAGCCATACAATAAAAAAAAGGGACACAACACACTATAGGGTTTGACATAAAACATCCCCACACAGCAGAATCAAAGTTTCCCACTGTGTGGGAAGGCACCAAAGTCAGTCTCTTCCTCCATTGTTCCCCGTGGTCAGGGCCTCCCCGTGCCCTCCGCAGTTGCCGCTACGGGCGGCCCGATGTTCAGGACCGCTCGCCGGGGTGTTGTAAGTCCGACGTCGGGGCTGCGGGACGTCCTCAGCGGCGTGGACACCAGAGTCGGCCCCCTCCTACCGGAGTCGGCGGCTTCCAAAGTCCGCAGGCCGCGCCGGGTGGAGACTGCTGCTGGAGGCCCTCTGCAAGGCGCCCCAGGACTCCACGATGTTGTTCAGCGCCGCCCGCGTTGGAAGCTCTCCGCACCAGAGCTCCACGATGTTGGAGCAACGGCCCAACGCTCCGGAGCTCCAAACGGCGACCCAGGTAGGCATCGCCCGCTCCGCGGTGACTCCAGCGCTGCGCCGCCGCTGTAGCAGCCCTGGTCCGGTTCCCGGTCCCCGGCAGGAAAGGCCGCTCCGATCCAGCTGGTAGGCCGCGAGGTGGGGGGCGAGGACGCGACTCGGAGAAATAGTCGCGTCCCCGCCAGGAAGAGACTGGGAAACGGTTTCCCCCTTACCCTGCCCCCCTCCCCCACATAGAAAAGTTAAAGTTTCCCCCAACACAAAACTTTAGACTAACTAAAAATTAAAAAAAAGATAGAAATAACAGACAGGCTGTAGGTAGAGGCTGCTGCCAGTGCAGCGCCCCCTAGTGTGGGTGTAGAACACTGGTGAATACCAAAATGTTGTACTTTACATCCTATTAAATGCTGTGAGATCACATAGTGAACCGTATGAGTTTATAACAGCTAGCCAGAACCTGAGATTGCAGAGTGAAATCAAATGTTGTTATGAAATAACGTCAGCAATAATTCAACAGTTCTGAGAACAAGATTGATGTATGTACTCTTAAAAATTGCAAAGCTTTTAGCATGTTGTTTTGGTTCATTGATGCTTCAAAGATGAGCATCCTAGAGGAAGAATTTATAACCTCAATGGGGGGAGAAGAAAGGAAAAAGGAGGAGGAGGAGCCCGAGGGCTGATGGAGAGATAGGAAGGGGAGGAGACAGCAAGGGTTAACAAAATTGGGAGAATTCAATGTTCATGCCCCCAGGATGCAGACTGCCCAAGCGGAATATGAGGTGCTGTTCCTCCAATTTCCAGTGGTGCTCGAGGAGACCCAGGACAGAGAGGTCGGATACGGAATGGGAGGGGGAGTTGAAGTGCTGAGCCACCGGGAAGTCAGGTTGGTTAATGGAGACCGAGCGGAGGTGTTCGGAGAATCGATCGCCAAGCCTCCGCTTGGTCTCACCGATGTAGATCAGCTGACATCTAGAGCAGCGGATGCAGTAGATGAGGTTGGAGGAGGTGTAGGTGAACCTCTGTCGCACCTGGAACGACTGCTTGGGTCCTTGAATTGAGTCAAGGGGGGAGGTAAAGCGACAAGTGTAGCATCTCTTGCGGTTGCAACGGAAAGTACCTGGGGAGGGGGTGGTACAGGAGGGAAGGGAAGAATTGACAAGGGAGTTACGGAGGGAGCGGTCTTTGCTGAAAGCAGACGGGGGGGAGGGGGAGATGGGAAGATGTGGCGAGTGGTGGGGTCACGTTGGAGGTGGCGAAACTGACGGAGGATTACTTGTTGTATGTGACGGCTAGTGGGGTGAAAGGTGAGGACTAGGGGGACTCTGCCCTTGTTGCGAGTGGGGAGATGGGGAGAGAGAGCAGTGTTACGGGGTATGGAAGAGACCCTGGTGCGAGCCTCATCTATGGTGAGGGGGGGAGGGGAACCGCCGTTCCCTGAAGATTGAGGACATATCAGATGCCCTGGTGTGGAACGCCTCATCCTGGGAGCAGATGCGGCGTAGACAGAGGAATTGGGAGTAGGCGGATGGAGTCCTTACAGGAAGCAGGGTGGGAAGAAGAAAGCCGTGGGAGTCAGTGGGTTTATAGTGGAAACTCCCCTTCCGATCTCTTCCTCAGCCCTCGGGCTCCTCCTCCTCCTTTTTCCTTTCTTCTCCCGGCCCCCCCACCCCCCATCAGTCTGAAAAAAGGTTTCGGCCCGAAACGTTGCCTATTTCCTTCGCTCCATAGATGTTGCCTCACCCGAGTTTCTCCAGCATTTTTGTGTACCTTCAATTTTCCAGCATCTGCAGTTCCTTCTTAAACACTCTGTAGCAACCCACTGCCTTTGTGAAGGGATTTCCATTAACTGAAGTGATAACAAATGGCTCTGTGTTTATATTTAATTTTGAAAATGCCAGTTGAGTTTATTTTCTGTATCAACCCATTTTATCAGCTTTCCCTGCAAAACATTGACAAATAGCCTTTGCAAAATACTCATATATATGTTGACATTCTATTTTACGCTGCTCTATTCTTTCTCATTCTTGTTGGCTGAAAATACACGATAACTTTGTATTGCAGCTACCAATCTCGCAGCAGTATTATTTCTAATTTAACAGCTACAGTTAGAGGGAAAAAAAGTGAAATATTTTTATCCATCATGTAATGTGACATCAAAAATTAATCTTTTTTTACCGCAGCACCTGCAAGCAGAAGAGCAGGGGACCCGCTCATCATTTCTGACATTAAAAAGGGAAGCGTTGCCCACAGGTAAGCTATCATACTCTGACGGTGCTTTTAACATTGGCTATGGTTTGCATCTAGTTGTGCATTTGATTTACAGGACTGTAGCACAGTGATTCACAGTAATATGTGTACAGTGTGTACTGCACAGCTTTCCAAAGTTAATCATTAATGCTGATTCCTCAACAATATTCACAACTGCAGACTCGCTAGTTTACACACAATCTATCACATTTTAAATGATTACAGCTTATAGCTATTAATAATTGCCATCTATCAGTTCCTTCTGCAAGCCCTATCCCGTCTACCGACAGCCCATCAACATGTTACAGCTGTGCCTCTAGGTTACAAGATCTCAGTTTTATACTTCTCCACAGAAACGAGCAGCCTTCATCAGAAGATTAATACTTCCCACATTTACATTTTTATTAAGCGAGACTTGAGAATTTCAGCAATACCTTTTGGATCACATTCTGTAAGTATGCCCTTCAAAACTACAAATTAAATTTTTTTACTGTCCTTTAATATTACATCTAATATTCAAATAACGAAATTCTACCCTTTATTAATGTCACCATTCTCCAAGTTTAACGTTTATCTGTCTTTCCAATACCTTCTTATTTTAAATATAGGTATAATCAAATCATTATCTCTCTCTCTCTTTAATAATATAGTTATCATAATTCCCCAAAACCCTTCAATAAGATATTGTGTAATAAAATAATGAATGATAGAACTTGGAGTGAGCGGATGAGCAACAGAATGGAGGCGAGAGGAAACCATTTAAGGTAATTTGGTTCAGATTGGAACCATGATAGTCACAGAGGTTGGTCATGAAGTAATGAAGAACATGGGAAGCATGGAATAGGTAATTTGTTGTCTGGCCTGCTTCACTATTCAATAAGATCAAGGCCAATCCAATCAATGTCAATGCTTGTGTTGGAAGGAACTAAAGATGCTGGTTTACATCCAAGGTAGACACAAAATGCTGGAATAACTCAGAGGGATAAGAAGCATCTTTGTATTTCATACTTGGTATAACATAGTACCAATATTCCATGAATTACTTGCTGTACCTGTATGCCAACTCTTTGTGTTTCATATTAGAAACCTCATTTTGATCCATTCATTAATCATAATAATCATAATCAAATTTTTATTTGCATATTAATTGCACTTGATAAGGTTCCACATAGGAGATTAGTGGGCAAAATTAGGGCACATGGTATTGGGGGAAGAGTGCTGATATGGATAGAAAATTGGTTGGCAGACAGGAAACAGAGAGTGGGGATTAATGGGTCCCTTTCAGAATGACAGGCAGTGACTAGTGGGGCACCGCAAGGCTTGGTGCAATATACAATATATTTCAATGATTTGGATGAAGGGATTCAAAGTAACATTAGCAAATTTGCAGATGATACAAAGCTGGGTGGCAGTGTGAACTGTGAGGAGGATGCTATGAGAATGCAGGGTGGCTTGGACAGGTTGGGGGAGTGGGCAGATGCATGGCAGATGACGTTTAATGTGGAGAAATGTGAAGTTTTCCACTTTGGTAGCAAAAACAGGAAGGCTATCTAAATGGCATCGAGTTGGGAAAGGGGGAAGTACAGCGGGATCTGGGGGTCCTTGTTCATCAGCTTATGAAAGTAAGCATGCAGGTACAGCAGGCAGTGAAGTCGAGTATTGGAGCAAAGAGGTCCTTCTGCAGTTGTACAGAGCCCTAGTGAGACCACACCTGGAGTATTGTGTGCAGTTTTGGTCCCCTAATTTGAGGAAGGACATTCTTACTATTGAGGGAGTGCAGCGTAGGTTTACAAGGTTAATTCCTGGGATGGCGGGACTGTCATATGCTGAGAGAATGGAGCAGCTGGGCTTGTACACTCTGGAGTTTAGAAGGATGAGAAGGGATCTTATTGAAACATATAAGTTTGTTAAGGGTTTGGACATGCTGGAGGCAGGAAACATGTTCCTGATGTTGGGGGAGTCCAGAACCAGGGGCCACATTTTAAGAATAAGGGGTAAGCCATTTAGAACGGAGCCGAGGAAACACTTTTTCTCACAGAGAGTTGTGAGTGTGTGGAATTCTCTGCCTCAAAGGGTGGTGGAGGCAGGTTCTCTGAATGCTTTCAAGAGAGAGCTGGATAGGGCTCTTAAAGATAGTGGAGGCAGGGGATATGGGGAAAAAGCAGGAACGGGGTACTGATTGAGGATGATCAGCCATGATCACATTGAATGGCGGTGCTAGCTCGAAGGGCCAAATGGCCTACTCCTGCACCTATTGTCTATTGTCTATTAGCCAAGTACGTTTTGCAACATACGAGGAATTTGATTTGCCATACAGTCGTACCAATAAAAAGCAACACGACACACAAAATACATTTTAACATGAACATCCACCACAGTGGCTTCACCACATTCCTCACTGTGCTGGAAGGTGAAACAAAAAGTTCAATCTCTTCCCTTTGTTCTCCTGTCGGGGGCCTCCAGCCTAATGTTGACGGGACCATCTTGGCTGCCGTAGCCGGCGCTCGGGCCCTCCACGTCAGGGTGATCAAGCTCCCGCATCGAGGGGGGGAGGAAATCTCAGCTCCCCGCGCCAGGCGATCTGACCCTGGGTCGGGGCTGGTCGAACCTTCTGCGTCCTTTGGAGCTTCCCGACATCGGTCTCTACCCGAGACTGCCAGCTCCTCGATGGTGAAATCTGCAGGCAAGGGATTGGCTCCGATGATAAGTCCAAGGACCCGTGGTGGGGCTCAAAGTTAGTCCCTAGCAGCAGCTCCATGAGTTGGGCCACAGAGACACCGGAGATACAATCCGGAAAATAATCGCATCTCCGGCAAGGTAAGAGATTAAAAAAAGTTTCCCCTGACCCCACCCCCCGCCCACCCCACATATAAAATAAACAAGAGAACATTAACATAAACTTTTAAAACACACAAAAAAAAAAACAAAAAAGATGAAAAGACAGACAGACTGTTGGCGTGCTGCCATTGTGCGGCGCCACCTGGTGGAAATATCATTTTAAATAAGCTTTTTTGAACTATCTTTCAAAACGGATAACTTACATTTTCCTATATATTATTCCATCTGCCAACATCTTGTGGCCTCACCTGACCTATCTACATTCACTTGCAGGTATTTTACAGTCCAACATCACAGGCTATCCTGTCCATGCCAAACATCAAATGTCCTCCTTGTAAATTGTTTACTAATTATCATTGTACCATCAGCAAATTTGCCAGTTTTATCCAGTTAGTTAATGTTGACTTTAAATCATTAACAGATCATAGTAGCCCACCACTGGTTACTGATTACCAATCCCAAAATGGCCAATTTACCCCAACTTTTTACTCTTCATTGCCTACGCTAATCCATGCCTTTTAATGTAACACTAACCCCACAAGCTATTGTGCCTCTAACCTTTTATGTGACTTATCAAATTAAAAACACATATTGTTTCAAACTTAATAGCGCCTTTCCTCTCGCCAGTTCCAACCAAAGACCTGACGTCCAGTTCTAGTTGTTGGCCCACACATGGTCTTAAATACCCGGCATATTATTTTGAACACCCTTATAGCCTTATCCAATGAATTTTGGTTAGGTAGGAGTCCATAACATCTGGTGGCAATTTCACACTCCTCTGTGGAAGCTGGTAGTTTATTTGATTGCAAAACATTGCTTGTTCATATCTACTCTTTATGCACAAGCGTTTTCTTGTGAAAATCTCAAAACGCTAAAGGAATTGGATATTTGTCTTATGTTTCATCTCCACATGGCTCCTCACACAATGCTGTCTGCAAGATCAGTACCTTTGTTGTGGTTCCCCACCTTGACAGAGACTGGCATATTGTAAAGCATTCACAGGATATGGGCATTGTTTGTGTCCCAAATTGCACCTGAACGATGGAGTGGGCCTTGCTGTCTGAAATCGGGTAGGTTTCTTTCCCTGAAGGGAATTAGTGAACCAGATGGATTTTAATGTCAATTAAGTAATCTGCTGCTCACATTAAATTAAGTTAATTAATTATATTTATTTAATTAATTTTACATTCCCCAGCTGCCATGACTAGATAGTAAACTGGTAATTTAACTAGTGTTCAACATACTTATTGCACCTGAGAGTTTTAGAGCAGTGAGCTCACTTTAGTGATGCATTTGCTTTATGTTGTGGTCATCATCAATTGTGATGGATGTCCACTTTTTTATGGGTGTGTGAAAGTCCTGAATGAACTGGAGGGCAAGTGTCAGTGTCGCTGACCTTGCACTGTGAAACTGCACATGCCATTGACACTGCTGCACAGCAAAGAGCCTCAGATGCACCTCACATCTGGCCTCTCAGCTTTATACCCAGGAACCTTTTGTTATGAGTAACCTTAAGGTGGTTGTAATGATGACCAAGAAAGTCAGTCTTGGAATTACACAGCATTCATTTCCTTCTCCCTAACTCTACCGGTCCCATCTCACTGGCATGTGAGAATGGGGGTTGTTGATGCTGTGGTAAAGGTAAGAGCTTGGAGTTATTTTACTTATTTAGAGTTTAATGTGTTGAGGTTTTTTTTATTAATCTAAGTTTGAATAATTTAAATCTGTGTAATTATTTGTTCTTTGTCTCTGATTATCAGAGATATTTACAATCTGTGCTGTCCCATTCCAGGATCAAGAATTGCAGGCAACAAGGACTCACATGTGCATTAGTGTAGAAGTGGGGAAATCAAACGCTAATGTGCATCTACAGACTGACACTCAGTCTTTTGGGGCGAGGGGTGTGGTGAACAAATTGTGCACAATGCAGCCCATTCATTAGATCAAGCGAGTTTATAAATGGCATTTTAAAACATTGTTACTTGCCTGCGTAAATACTAAAAATATCCTCACAGTGAATTGGAATGCTGCTTGGCTTTGCTTCATTATTGACACCCCAAAGATACTGAGAGATGTTGAGTATAAGTACATAGTAAATGGTATAGAAGTGTGAAAATGCACACCTCCGGGACAGTTTCTTCCCAGCTGATATCAGGCAACTGAACCATCCTACCACAACCAGAGAGCAAGCTTGAACTACTATCTTCCTCATCGGTGATCCTTGCTCTATCTTTGCTCGGACATTACTTGGCTTTACCTTGCACTAAATGTTATTCCCTTATCGTGTATCTGGCCACTGTGAATGGCTCGATTGTAATCTCTCTCTGAATTATGTATGTTGTTTTTGATCAATTTTATTTACATATTTGTAATTTGCTTGTTTTAACTGTAAGGTGTCCTTGAGTGTCCATAAATAAAATGCATTATTATTATTATTATTATTATTATTATTATGTGTTGGCTTTCCGCTGGCTGGTTCGCACGTGGCAAAGAAAGCTTTTCACTGTACCTCGGTACACGTGACAATAAACTAAACTGACACTGAAGTGGAAGCTACCACAGCTAGCTGCTTTTGTCGCTTAATATCTCCTGCCTTCCATTGTACAATAGCAGAATAATGTGAATGCTGAAAATCTGAAATAAAATCAAAAAATGCTGAAAATGTCAGGCAACATTTGTGGAGGGAGAAACAAATAACGTTTCAGATTCACAATCTTTCACCAATACTACAAAAAATATATATTTCCAGAACTTTCTTTTTCCACCATACATCTTAATATTTATGCACTTCTTCCCTCTTGTCCATGCCATCCTGCATCGTATTCCAGTCTCAATGAGATGTGATCGACCTAAACTTTCCCAATAGCTGCTGCCTGACCTCTGCAGGATTGGTTGTTTTTAAGTTAGATTTCCAGCATTGATGGTGATTTCCCTTTGCCCACTAAGACTATTACCATGACTATTGACACCTCTGTAACCATGATATATATTTCTAAACAGAACTGGAACTTTAGAACTGGGAGACAAGCTGCTCGCCATAGACAGCATTCGCTTGGATAACTGCTCCATGGAAGACGCGGTTCAAATCCTTCATCAGTGCGAGGAACTTGTGAAACTCAAGATACGTAAAGACGAGGACAACTCAGGTAGAAAGGAACAGGCAGACATATTTTTGTTTGGCAAACATTACACCTGTGTCTCATTCCTAAGATTTAGAACTTTGGAGACCACAAGATCTGTGCCGATTGTGATAGTGATTTAAACTAATCCCATCTGCCTGCACATGGTTTATATTGCTCCATCCCTTGCCAGTCCATGTGCCTGCCTAAATGTTGCCATTGCTCCTGTTTCCAGCACCTCCCCCGGCAGCTTGTTCCAGGCACATACCAAATTATGAAACATAAACGCCTTGCAAATATCATTTCAATTTCCCCCCTCTAACTCTAACCTCTATGCTCTCCGGTACTTGAGATTTCCTCGCCTTGAGGAGAAAGACTCTGATGATATATCCTATCTATGCCTCTCATAATTTACATACTTCTATCTAGTCAGCTCTCGGCCTCTGGTGCTCCGGAGAATATAATCAAGTTTGTCCAACCTTTCCTCACAGCTAATACTCTAACCCAGGCAACATTCTGGTGAACCTATTTGGCACCTGTTCCAAAGCTTTCATATCCTTCCTATGAGGTGACCAAAATTGTACACAATGCTCCAAATGTGTCCCAATCAAAATCTAATACAGTTGAAACATGGCTTTTCAACTTTTATATTCAATGCTTTGACCAATTGAAGACAAGGGGACTGTACGCCTTTGGAGTGTGGGAGGAAACCAAAGAATTCGGAGAAAACCCATGTGGTCAAAGGGAGAATGTACAAACTCCGTACAGACAGCACCCATAGTCAGGATCGAACCCGGGTCTCTGGCGCTGTAAAGCAACAACTCTACCACCATGCCGACCAATCTCTTCATCCAAATCAATAATATGTCTCCCTCGCATCTTGTTCCCATTAGTTGCTGGCTCCCAATCCTAAAATGACGTTTTCCTACACCCTTATTTGTCTGTGAAAAGATCCTTAACCCAGGCGGCTGCATTACTCCCAATACCACGTTCCCCAATGTTGTTTAATATCAATTAGTGTATCTGAAAACCTCTGTAATTCTGAATAGATCACGCCTGCTAGTTCCCCTCTGCTTATTCTGATGGTTACAGCTCACATACACAAATTTGTCAGATCTTATTTCTCTTTCGCAAATCTAAATTGGCTCTGCCCAATTCTGTTAGTTTTTTAAGTGGCCAACTTGCTCAAGGGCCTATTCCACTTGGGCGTCATTTGCGGGTCATTTACGCAACAGGCGCTCGACTGTCGCGCGAAAATTGTCTAGCAGTGCGACAGTCACACGCCAAGTGCTCTTGAGGGCCCCGTTTCTTTTGAGAACCATTTGCGATGTCGTTCGTACTTAGCCCGATCTCCGTGGCAAGGATTTTCCCAGTGAAAATCAAAGATACTATGGTGAAAAACCACGCGCTCTTTATAATCGGGTGGTCACGTGGTGCGGCGCTCAAATGACGTGCAAATGGCGCGCCGACCGCATACGGGCGCGCACGGTTACGGATGGTGATGCACGGTGACGCATAATAAATTAGCATAGGCAATGTTCGTGCGTCACCATGTGTCACCACGCGCTACACGTATGCCGTCAGTACGTCAGCGTGCGCAAGGGATACGTCACGCAGGTGGAGTGTGAGGATTTTGAGCCTCACAAAATCCTGGGGCGCCACGCGTTACCGCGCGTCACTGCATACGCCACCACGTCTCACCACGCGATGACAAATTTTTAAGATGTCGTGTAAATGGTGCGCAAATGACGCCCAAGTGGAACAGACCCTTTACTAATCAATTCCAGCATTTTCCCCTCCTATTCTTGACAAGCTAACTGGCTGATGCTTTGCTGTTTCCCTTCCCATTTATTCCTTCCTTTGCTGTAGGATAATGTTTGCTTTCTCCTAATCTGCAGCAACTGTTCCCGAATCTGAAATGTTGAATGCAGGTAACGGAAATCAGGCAGTTTTCTCATTGAAGTAACTGAGGGGAAGAACACCTTAAGTTTGGCCGAATAATCATTATTAACTTTCATATTTTAAGCGACTTAATTCCATTACTAACGAATAAATTTGCCCTATACTATCACTTTAGACACTCCATAGCATGAGGCACTGAATCCATGCTGAAACATGAAGTTCCTTCTAATTATGCAAATAGAGGCCACATCTTTCTCCACAGTAACAAGGTTAAGATTAAATAACTGTTTGTGTAATAACTCTGGGCTTAAGCGATGTTCATGATTCATTTTCTTCTTTGCCCATTTGTTATGCCCGTGTAATGTAGAAGCAGTATAATAAAAGCTTTACAGGAGCTTAATAGGAGCTTTATCACACAATATAGTTTTATACTTTCTTAATATCGGCATTCTAAACGATATCCCTGTAGTGCCCTGGACCATAGGAAAGAGGTTGAGCAGGATTTCAAGAATAATGCTGATGGAATATACAGTATATATTGTTTTTTAATCGTTGTAAAACTCAGTTTAACATTTACAAAAATATCAAAAAGGAGCAAAAATGAAACTACTTGTTATAAATATATTCAAGTGAATAGCTAGGTTATTTGAGGTATGTAGATGAAGGAAAATTTAAGGAGGGTGCTCT
Organism: Leucoraja erinaceus; assembly: GCF_028641065.1. Taxonomy (NCBI): domain Eukaryota; kingdom Metazoa; phylum Chordata; class Chondrichthyes; order Rajiformes; family Rajidae; genus Leucoraja; species Leucoraja erinaceus. Next base: position 34,135,003 of record NC_073395.1, on the reverse strand, counting down.
TATTTTTGCTTGCTTTAGAGAGTGGATTTTAAAGTAATCTGCTGAGGCTTTTCAGAATGTGAAAAATTAACCCAAGCAAATGGGCAGCACAGTGGTGCAGCGGTAGAGTTGCTGCCTTACAGCGCTTGTAGCGCCAGAAACGGGGGATCGATCCTGACTACGGGTGTTTCTCTGTACAGGGTTTGTACGTTCTCCCCGTGACCCCGTGGGTTTTCTCCGAGACCTTCAGTTTCCTCCCACACTCCAAATACATACTGGTTGTAGGTTAATTTATTTGTATACTTGGTATAAGTGTAAATTATCCCTAGTATGTGTAGGATAGTGTTAATGTGCGGGGATCGCTGGTCGATGGGCCAATGGGTCTGTTTCCGCGCTGTATCTCTAAACTAAAAACTAAATTGTGCAATCTGGCAAAATGCTAAAATATCTGGAAGTGTATGTGTAAAAATAAAAGCAATAAAGTGGGTACTTGATCACACGATGAAGACGGGCAAATAGGGGCATGTGATGTATTATTACAAAAGGGTTAGGCTTGTGCCAAATGAGGATGAGGTGAATACTTCAATTGTTTCCCTATATTATTTATCTATTGTTTTGGTGCTGAAATGTAGTATTAAATGGTTTAACCGATTCACTGGAGGGAGTTTCCCGCATGCAATAAGTTGCTTGCTCAAAGCACAACAGCCAGAAGATGATTGTAAATCTCATTTACCAGAACATAAAACGAACAATTTGTTGTGTTGGTTTTTGACATCTTAATTATACATTAGTGCTCCAGAGCAGATCCCTTCTGAGTCATCGTCACCGAGCAAGCACAGAAACACACCATGACACTTACTCATTCATCAAAGTGCCTTTGAAGAAGCAGTCTATAATTTGTTGCCAATGCTGCATAATTTTGTGTCACAATCATTTCTGTGGTACGTTATTCAGTAATGTAAAAATAATTGAGGTCTAATTATTCCTTTACAATGCATTATAATGAGCTAAAGTCATATCTGCATTGTTTTACCAAAATTATAAATTCTACCTGTTGGTGGCTTCTGCTCATTTACATTTCAAAGAGATCTGTTTCATTTGCTGCTGGATTGTTAAAATGGACAGAGTTTGACTGATTTCAAAAGGGGGTGTGCACTGTGTGTGAATGTCTGAAAGCAAGGCCTGGTACCCACTCCATTCCTGACCACATCCACATCCACAGCTCCTCATCAGCGGGTGGTGGGACAAATGTTGGTTGTTGGAGATTGCAGCTGTGGGAGGGAACCAATTTATTTCCATTGCATCTTGATCATTTAATCTCAATGAGTCCCATCTCAATGCCATTTGGAATGTTTTTTTAAAAAATAGAGCTTTGCGCAGGAGTGCAGTGCAGCAAAGTTGCAAATACTGGGCATGTACAGGATGAAACTGAGATAACAGGACCATTAGAAGGGAGCAGTGAGGTGAGATAATTGTGGTCACTGCAGTTTAGTTTCATTACAGTGTGTGTCCTGTTAACTGGGCATAGAATCGCAATGGCCACAGTGAGGGACAACTGGAAAGTTTGTAGAAAAAGGGTTTGGCTGTTTATAAATGCTCCATATTAATGAATTCACTTCATGGTTGTTTCAAGTAGGCATGAAATAATAAAGGTAAATAATTGCTGTGCCAGTGTCTGGGTCGCATGTAGGGCAGATTCAAATGTGCTGCTGAAATGAACTAGCTAAATATATGAAAGGAAAGAATTTGCAGTCTGTGTGGAGAGGACAAGGGAGTGGGTTCAGCGGGATTGGTCTTGCACTGATTCTGAACAGACTCCTTCCATACTGTGACCATTTTGTGATTCTGTGGCTTAAAACAATTAACAGAATAAACACCTAAGTTCAGTCTAAATAAATATTCATCATACCCAGTCTGATTCCATGAGAGCTGCCAGCCTTTGCTTCCGAATGGCAGTCTCAATTGTTTGTTATTCCTCGAGAGTCTTGGTTTGAACTTGGTTGCACGAGTTTCATTAGCACCAAGTTCCGATCTTTCTGAAATAATAACTTCAAATGCTGGAATTACTCAGCAGATTGGGCAGGATTTGTGGAGAGAGAGTCACTTTTTGCTTTTATTTCAGTTTTCCAGTATTTGCATTTTATTGCTTTACTTTGATGTTATTGGTTTTTATTTCTCTTCTGGTGTTTGATAGGGTGTTGGCCAGAACTCCCTTCCACAGTTACATCAATGAAAGTATGTCATTTTCTAACTTTTCTCGGTTTTGATTAAAAGGACATCAGCCTGAAATGATTGTGCTGTTGCATTGTCCATGGATGCTGTCTGACCACCTGTGTATTTCAAATGTCTTCTATTGTCACTTCAGATTTGCAGCTTCTGCTGTTTTTGGACTTTCAATTCATCCCTTTCTGTGTTAATTGCCTGTTTAGAAAACAACAGAGTTATCGATAGTTATGCTGATGGTCTTTTGTCAGGAGAGGACATGAAATAAGGGAAACAATCTAAAACCACAAAGTGCCATGTATTCCCACTGCCCTTCTCAATCCCTTTGCCCGTGCCCAGCTGAGCATTGTGTAGTTGTGTTAATAATACGTTAAGGAAACAGTGCAAAACTTTTTATGATGTGAAATTGTTAACAGATTAGAAAACTGATACATGCTACCTGGATTCCCTATGTTCTTTTGCTCCAGATTTGGAAGGCACGGTGGTAAACTAATTGCTTTCACTGGGTCAGCCACTGTGCTTATAACTTTTTTCAAATTTCTAGATGAACAAGAGAGCTCTGGGGCAATCATTTACACCGTGGAGTTGAAACGCTATGGTGGTCCATTAGGAATTACAATTTCTGGCACTGAAGAGCCATTTGATCCGATAGTCATCTCGAGTCTAACCAAAGGAGGATTAGCTGAAAGGTGAGATGCAGAATCTATTCACCCTCCAAATAGTAGACTGTTCCCCAGGTCCATGGCCTCAGCCAAGCCAGAGGCACTTGTTTGAGGATTTACTGGGACAAACAAGAAAATGATGGCTCGTTCTCCTTGGCAGCAAAGATAGTCCGCTCTAGTATCTTTGCTTGGCAGTACTTGCTAACAGCTCCTGGCCGGTTAGTTACTGCATGACAATGGAAGAAGTTAAATGAGTCACTAGACAACTGAATTTTAACATGTAACACTAGAACATGTTCTGAGTAACTGTATCCATACTGTGTGAGTTTGAGAGGACACCTCCCTCTGCATTACCCATGACTCGCATCGATATGTAAAATGCATTTATAAGGATCACCAACCTTTATGTCGTTGCTCATTAAGCTACGAGTAGTGTATGGAAACGTGAATGCTGCTGATCCTACACACACCTTGATGTTTGTATACATTGCAGACAATATATTTTTAATGAGTATTTAACAGGAAAACAGAAACCTGCTTAATGGATGGGAGATGTGCATCTTTATTCATTGCAGGATTTGCAAGTTTTGAAAATGACAGTCATGAAGTTAATGAGGAACATTTCTAAATATCGAGGTGAAATAATTTGTTAGACGAAACCCAACTGAAATATGAAAGACACCACCCCCTCATTCACAAAGCCTTGCGAAAATGATGTGCATTTTTCATGTAGAATGTAATTCACTTCAGGTATTTCTTAACATAGAATTTAATTGTCATTCTAGTACTGATAATTTAATGTTCCATGCCATGAAAAAACACGATGATTATAAAACACCATATACATTTGTAAAGTTTAAAACAACATCCCTGCCATATGTTCCATCAGCTCTGTACTGTTGAGTTTTTTTTAACTATCTATCTTATATTTCAGGACTGGTGCCATTCATATTGGAGACAGAATATTGGCTATAAACAGCAGGAGCCTGAAGGGGAAACCATTAAGTGAGGCCATTCATCTCTTACAGATGGCAGGAGAAACTGTCACGCTGAAGATTAAAAAGCAGCTTGATAGTAGGCATTTAATTTGCTGCACTCGTGCTTGCTTCTTTAACGACTTGCATTGAAACTGCTGTTTAAGTTCAGAAAATTTGATAATACAGAGCTTTTATTATCAACCGCCATTACATGTACCATTAACAAAAACTGAAATCCCTAAAAACACACAGCAGCTCAAACAGTATCAGTGGGTAGAAAATGACAAGTTGGTTTTAAATTACAAGCATTAAATTACAGAGAGAGGTGGCGAGACGAGGCAATTGGGCGCAGGCTGAAGTTGTCAAGGTAGCAGTTACTTTAAGAAACAGTCATTGAAGAGAGAAGAGAAAATGAAACAAATTGAAAGTTACAGCCTTTGTATGGAGCGATGTGAAAAAAAGTGGGTTAAGGGCCTGTCCCACGAGCATGCGATTGCATGCGGCAAGCGCGACCTAACGTGGTGGCTTGAGCCGTACAGCCTCGCGGGGCTGGTCCCACTTCGATCGCCGGAGCCGTATGGAGTTGTGTGGAGCTGGTCCCGACATCGCGCGGGGCTCCGGAAAACTGATAGTGTTCAAAAATTCCGCGCGGCAACGGCCTGCCGGTCCGCAGCCGCATTGAGGCCGTATGCACCGCCTCGGCGGGCATACGCAGCGTCTTGACGCCGTATGCAGCGTCTTGATGCCGTACGTCACGCGCGAACTTCACGTCACTCACTCGACCTCCGCGCGATCCCCGCTTCTGGTTTGGTCGCGCTTGCCGCATGCAGTCGCATGCTCGTGGGACAGGCCCTTTAGCTTTTATTCCCAAAGGGCTGCAATGTCCCTAGACAAAATAGATGCTGATGCTTGTGCTTGTACAGAATACCTGATCTAAAGGAATGACCCTGAGCTGCCAGTCTCATGTTATTTTAATTCTCTTCCCCACACTCACTCTGTCCTCAGTTGCAGTTTTGTTTATTGTCACGTGTTCCGAGGTACAATGAAAAGTCTTTGTTGCGTGCTAACCACTTAGCGGAAAGACAATACATGATTACAACTAAGCCGTTCACAGTGCACAGATACACGATAAGGGAACAACATTTAGTGCAAGATAAAGCCAGTAAAGTCCAATTAAAAATAGTCCGAGGGTCACCAATGGGGTATTTCAGGACTGCCCTCTAGTTGCGGTGGGATGGTTCAGTTGCCTGTAACAAAGCTGCGTAGAAACTGTCCCTGAATCTGGAGAAATCTGAAGAAGGATCTCGACCCGAAACATCACCTATTCCTTCGCTCCATAGATGCTGCCTCACCTGCTCAGTTTCTCCAGCATTTTTGTCTGCATTCTGAATCTGGATGTGTGCGTTTTCACACTTCTTTGTCACACTCTTTCACACTCGTTGTCCTGCCTCTTGCATTGTTCTAACAATGCCCAATTGAAGCTTGAGGAGCATTTCCTCACCTGCCATCTGTGTATGTTACAATCATTGGGACTTAATGTTGAACAAGTTCAATTAACCCTCTGCTTCTTCCTCTCCATGGATGTGGGTCTGCCTTTCTGTTTTGTTTCATTTTTCTATACTCGTGTCGTAACATGGAAACAAGCCCTTTAACCAGTTGAGTCCGATCAAGAACTCATTTACACTAATCCTATACTAATTTAATTTTGTTTTCCCCACATTCCCATCAACGCCTCACAGATTCTTCTGCTAATCTACACATTTGGGCCAAATTATAGTGGCCAATTAACCTACCAGGGTTGATATCTTGTTGGATGAAGGAGGATACCAGAACACTGAGAGAAAACCCATGCCACTTCCAAAGTTTTAAAGTAATTGCCTGGAAGTCTTTGGTCGGCATTTTGTCATTGACTTTGCCCCTGTTCCCTCACCCTATCAATGAAAATCCTTTTTTTCCACTTTTCCAGTTCTCAGGAGTCGTTGGATCAGAATGTCAACTCTGTTTCTCTCACCAATGATTTAATTTTGGATTTTTTAATATTTGCAGTTTTTGTTCCAATTGTAATATGAACCATAACCTCATTTCAGTAAAACCTGTTAATATTTTGTGAGGATAATGAAGCCTTGCCTACATGAGGTTGTCATGGTTTTAACCTGGGCACAATTTTGGGTTTTGAGCCAAATGACTGAGCTGAATTAAAAGCATTGTTACTATGGTTCTGGGTTTAAGCATAGATGCTTGACAAGAAAGGCAACATAAAGCCGGTACTACAGAGAGTGAAGGGTCTGTCCCACTTAAGCGACTTTTACGGCGACCCGTCATAGCTTGCCAAAAAAGTTCAACATGTTGAAAATTCAGCGGCGACCAGAAAGATACTACGACTCTTTGGGTGACTGAGGAGACTACTCACGACCATACAGGCAACACCCTGGCGACACATGTCGCGGGGCGAGTAGTCGCCCAAAGAGTCGTACCTTGTTCTGGTCGCCGTTGGATCTTCAACACGTTGAAAATTTTCGGCGATCTGTAACGACCTATGACGGGTGTCGGCAAGTCGCCGAGAAAGTCACGTAAGTGGGACAGGCCCTTGATAGTTTGACGATGTTTCTCAATACAGACTAGAACTTTGGTTGTCGGATTTCCAGATAAAATGTTTGGTGGTCTTTTTGCACAGAGTCGAGTCCTAAAAAGTCATCTGTATCAGGCCGGATGAGTGAATTGAGCGATGCAGAAGATGACATTTCTACTGGACAAAAGGCAGTCAAGCTTTGTGAGATGTATTCAGCAACGATACCCAGTGTGGATAGTGCAGTGGAATCCTGGGATGGATCAGGCATAGACACCAGCTACGGAAATCAAGGTAAGGAAAACGTTGATTCTATTTCCACCATGTTACTTCCTTTAGCAACTTTTAACTTTGGCAGTCTTTTTAAGAATAAAGGGTGGCACTGTGGCGTAGTGGTAGAGTTGCTGCCTCACAGCCACCCTGGTTTGACTGACCAAGGGTGCTGTCTGTACGGAATTTATACGTTCTCCCTGTTGCTGCGTGGGCTTTCTCCCAGATCTTCGGTTTCCTCTCACACCCCAAGGACGTACAGGTTTGTAGGTTAATTGGCTTGGTACAAACGTAAAATTGTCCCTGTGTATGTAGGGTGGTGTTAATGTGCGGGGATCGCTGGTCGTGTGGACTCGGTGGCCAAAGGGCCTGGTTCTGTACTGTATCTCTAAAACTAAACTAAAACTAACCAAATTCTCTGTTTGGTTAATACTGAGTGTTGGTAACAATAAGTATGGAAGAATCAATCACCTCCAATCAACTTATAAGATTATACTGTAATAGATCTAAGATTAGATCTTACCTGAATATTGTTTTCTGAGGAGACCTATGGGTTTTGAAAATTGGTTACTCTCTTATTGCTGAGATTTGTGAACACTAATAATGATGTAATGGTTGGTTGATGGTTACTGTGGACTTGGTGGGTGGAAGGTCCTGTTTTTTATACTATACTAGACCAAGTGCAGACCCGTTGGGTCTGCTCCCCCAACGCAGCCGTTCCCTACCCGTAGCCCCCACGGGAGACGTGGTCCTCCAACTCAAGCAGCCCAGGAATCAGCAGTGCAGCTGTTTTTAAATGGCGTCTTTGAGGCGAGATGCGGGTGCCAGCAGCCGTTATGGTCGCTGGCCGGCAAGACGCGACAAAATGAGTGTGGGGGGGGAGAAGGATTTGATTTAAAAAAGTGTACATAAACACAACAAAATTTAATGAGGAGTGGATACTTGGAATGAAAAGTGAAATCTCTACCGAAATGGAAAAAATCAGGGTGTTTCTGGGTCAGGTGTTGGCGTAGCAACGAATCAAAGGCTGGCAGCCATAAGTCAGGCAGAAACACACACAGCCAGCCGGCAGCCACACAGTTTTATATATATACTAGACCAAGTGCAGACCCGTTGGGTCTGCTCCCCCAATGGTGTGATCCCCCAACCCAATATTCCACCATGCACCCGTCTCCTCCAATGGAACTGAAGCCGTTCTCAAAAGTAAGATTCCAGCACTGCCCTGCCTCCCTCAGCAGTGGATTAAAAAACAATCAAATGGCACCACCCCTGCCTGCTGCAGCAGTGAAAAGTTCAGAGTGTTCCTGTCTTGCAACTTTGTTTCGAAGTGTGTTGGAAGCTGACATGTAAATGGAGAAGCCAGTTTATTTATTGAATAATGAGGAAGGGTTATTGAGTAATGAGGAAGGGTTATTGAGTAATGAGGAAGGGTTATTGAGTAATGAGGAAGGGTTAGTTAGCAGTCTTGTTGTACGTGCCCCCTTGGGCAAGAGTGACCATAATTTGGTTGAGTTCTTCATTAGGATGGAGAGTGACATTGTTAATTCAGAAACAATGGTTCTGAACTTAAAGAAAGGTAACTTTGAGGGTATGAGACGTGAATTGGCCAAGATTGACTGGCAATTAATTCTAAAAGGGTTGACGGTGGATATGCAATGGAAGACATTTAAAGACTGCATGGATGAACTACAAAAATTGTTCATCCCAGTTTGGCAAAAGAATAAATCAGGGAAGGTAGTACATCCACGGATAACAAGGGAAATCAGGGATAGTATCAAAGCGAAGGATGATGCGTACAAATTAGCCAGAAAAAGCAGCATACCGGAGGACTGGGAGAAATTCAAAGACCAGCAGAGGAGGACAAAGGGCTTAATTAGGAAAGGAAAAATAGATTATGAAAGAAAACTGGCAGGGAACATAAAAACTGACTGCAAAAGTTTTTATAGATATGTGAAAAGAAAGAGATTAGTTAAAACAAATGTAGGTCCCTTGCAGTCAGAAACAGGTGAGTTGATCATGGGGAACAAGGATATGGCGGACCAATTGAATAACTACTTTGGTTCCGTCTTCACTAAGGAAGACATAAATAAATTGCCGGAAATAGCAGGGGACCACGGGTCAAAGGAGTTGGAGGAATTGAGTGAAATCCAGGTTAGCCGGGAAGTGGTGTTGGGTAAATTGAATGGATTAAAGGCCGATAAATCCCCAGGGCCAGATAGGCTGCATCCCAGAGTACTTAAGGAAGTAGCTCCAGAAATAGTGGATGCATTAGTAATAATCTTTCAAAACTCTTTAGATTCTGGAGTAGTTCCTGAAGATTGGCGGGTAGCAAACGTAACCCCACTTTTTAAGAAGGGAGGGAGAGAGAAAATGGGGAATTACAGACCAGTTAGTCTAACATCAGTAGTGGGGAAACTGCTAGAGTCAGTTATTAAAGATGGGATAGCAGCACATTTGGAAAGTGGTGAAATCATTGGACAAAGTCAGCATGGATTTACGAAAGGTAAATCATGTCTGACGAATCTTATAGAATTTTTCGAGGATGTAACTAGTAGCGTGGATAGGGGAGAACCAGTGGATGTGGTGTATCTGGACTTCCAGAAGGCTTTCGACAAGGTCCCACATAAGAGATTAGTATACAAACTTAAAGCACATGGCATTGGGGGTTCAGTATTAATGTGGATAGAGAACTGGCTGGCAAACAGGAAGCAAAGAGTAGGAGTAAACGGGTCCTTTTCACAATGGCAGGCAGTGACTAGTGGGGTACCGCAAGGCTCAGTACTGGGACCCCAGCTATTTACAATATATATTAATGATCTGGATGAGGGAATTGAAGGCAATATCTCCAAGTTTGCGGATGACACTAAGCTGGGGGGCAGTGTTAGGTGTGAGGAGGATGCTAGGAGACTGCAAGGTGACTTGGATAGGCTGGGTGAGTGGGCAAATGTTTGGCAGATGCAGTATAATGTGGATAAATGTGAGGTTATCCATTTTGGTGGCAAAAACGGGAAAGCAGATCATTATCTAAATGGTGGCCGATTGGGAAAGGGGGAGATACAGTGAGACCTGGGTGTCATGGTACACCAGTCATTGAAGGTAGGCATGCAGGTGCAGCAGGCAGTAAAGAAAGCAAATGGTATGTTGGCTTTCATAGCAAGAGGATTTGAGTACAGGAGCAGGGAGGTTCTACTGCAGTTGTACAGGGTCTTGGTGAGACCACACCTGGAGTATTGCGTGCAGTTTTGGTCTCCAAATCTGAGGAAGGACATTATTGCCATAGAGGGAGTGCAGAGAAGGTTCACCAGACTGATTCCTGGGATGTCAGGACTGTCTTATGAAGAAAGACTGGATAGACTTGGTTTATACTCTCTAGAATTTAGGAGATTGAGAGGGGATCTTATAGAAACTTACAAAATTCTTAAGGGGTTGGACAGGCTAGATGCAGGAAGATTGTTCCCGATGTTAGGGAAGTCCAGGACAAAGGGTCACAGCTTAAGGATAAAGGGGAAATCCTTTAAAACCGAGATGAGAAGAACTTTTTTCACGCAGAGAGTGGTGAATCTCTGGAACTCTCTGCCACAGAGGGTAGTTGAGGCCAGTTCATTGGCTATATTTAAGAGGGAGTTAGATGTGGCCCTTGTGGCTAAGGGGATCAGGGGGTATGGAGAGAAGGCAGGTACGGGATACTGAGTTGGATGATCAGCCATGATCATATTGAATGGCGGTGCAGGCTCGAAGGGCCGAATGGCCTACTCCTGCACCTAATTTCTATGTTTCTATGTTTCTATTTTTGAAATACTTGGGGGTGGGGGGTGGGGTGGAGAAGGATTTGATTAAAAACGTGTACTTCAACACGACGAAATGTAATGAGGAGCGATACTTAGAAAGAAAAGCGAAATTTCTACCGAAATGGAAAAGATCTCGGAGATTGAGCGTCTGGATTGGGCGTGGCAATGAATCAAAGGAAGAAATGCAGCCGGCAGCCGTACATCCAAATTGATCCATTCCGATTGGACATCTGCGAGCATCGGCCATTCCGATTGGACATCTGCGAGTATCGGGCACGAATCAAAAGGCAGAAAGGGATCAGGACGGCAGTCGTACGGATAGCCCCAGAGTTTTATAGATATAAAAGATAGATATCTCTATGTTGTTGGCTTGAAAACTTGTTGGGGTAGGCTGAATGCAACAGCTGCTCTTGTGGTGTTTCTAATTTTGGTATGCTCACATGGATGCTTCAGGGAGAAGATCTTAGCAACTGGGCGGCACTGTGGCATAGCGGTAAAGCTACTGCCTTACAGCGCCAGAGTCCTGGGTTCAATCCTGACTACAGGTGCTTGTCTGTACGGAGAATTGATGCTCACCCCGTGACCTGCGTGGGTTTTCTCTGAGATCTTTGGTTTCCTCCCACACTCCAAAGGTGTACAGATTTGTAGGTTAATTGTCTTGGTGTAAATGTAAAATTGCCATTCAATATGATCATGGCTGATCATCTAAAATCAGTACCCGTTCCTGCTTTTACCCCATATCCCTTGATTCCTTTAGCCCTAAAATCTGGGTTCTGCGGTGAAAATTGCCAGCACCGAATGGCTCGAAGGGCCAAATGGCCTACCCCTGCACCTATTACTTTGTTTCTATTTACTCAGAATGAAATCTGCCCTCTTATTGTCTTCAGTTATTTATTCATAACCTATTTTCAGCTGTGATCTCAAAGGAACACGCTGATTGAATCTTAACTCCAGCCTAGCTCATGGGTGATTCACTGGCTTTATCTAATTGGAGATCATTTTTAATTAAATTCCTGAAAACAAATTGGGTGAAATGATCTATGATCAGATCTGTGCATTCGAGTCAAAAATTCGAAAACTGCAGCTTAAGCAGTGGATACGTTTGCAAAATAAATATTTTTGCAAACCATTTGCAGACCTATAATACCAAATAGATTTCTGTACCTAATTCTGCTCCCATCTTGATCTATGTATCTGTGGCTTCCTGCACCTGTTAACATGACATCATCCATCTGGGTGCATTGCAACCTTCTCAGTTCAATATTCAATTCTAGAACTGCAGCTAGTGTGCTTTAACTGTAAGATTGGCTCGGCTTTTTCTCCGCCCACTAGCATAGACTCTCCTGTTAGACATGGTCTGCAGCCCTGGATTTCCCAACTTTCACATTTCTAGGTCTACGTTCCTTTTCTTTAACTGCCATCAGTTCATTGCTTTTATGAATGGTCACTCCAACTGTCCCTGCTAACACATTGAATAGATTACCTCATTCACCCCATGGCAAAGCTGACCTCATACTGTAGCTAACTCTATCGAAGATATTCTCTTCATCCTGCCTATCGTTGCACCTTTCATCTAGCTACAATGGCCACAAATTACTTGGCCTCCACTGTTGTCTGTGCCAATGAATTCCACAGATTCATCAGCTTCTGGCTAAAGTAATACCTGCTCATCTCCACTCTAAAGATATGTTCTTTTATTCTGAGCCTGTGCCCTCTGGTCCTAGACTCCCCCACTACTGGAAACATCCTTTCCACATCCACTCCATCTTGGCCTTTCATTAGGTTTCAATGGTAAGCTGTGCACTCACTTCTGCCCCCTGACTCTTGAATTTCTGCCACATTGCTGGTTGAATTCTATCATATTATGCCTACTAGCTTCTTCATCTCAAGGTGAGGGGGGTAGGATTTAATAGGAACCTGAGGGGAAACCTCTTCACAGACAGTGGTGGGTGTATGGAATAAGCTGCCAGAAGAGGTAGTTGAGGCAGGCACTGATACAGTACTTGAGGGGTTGGACAGGCTAGATGCAGGAAGATTGTTCCCGATGTTGGGGAAGTCCAGGACAAGGGGTCACAGCTTAAGGATAAGGGGGAAATCCTTTAGAACCGAGATGAGAAGAACTTTTTTCACACAGAGAGTGATAAATCTCTGGAACTCTCTGCCACAGAGGGTAGTTGAGGCCAGTTCATTGGCTATATTTAAGAGGGAGTTAGATGTGGCCCTTGTGGCTAAGGGGATCAGGGGGTATGGAGAGAAGGCAGGTACGGGATACTGAGTTGGATGATCAGCCATGATCATATTGAATGGCGGTGCAGGCTCGAAGGGCCGAATGGCCTACTCCTGCACCTAATTTCTATGTTTCTATGTTTTAAAGACACTTAGACAGGTATATGGATAGGAAAGGTTGAGAGGAATATGGGGCAAATTGGACTGGCTAAGATGGAGCATCTTAGTTGGCATGAAAGCGTTGGGCCGAAGGGCCTGTTTCCGTGATGTATGGCTCAATTACTTCAATATTCCTTCTTGCGTGATGTTACTGTATCTTGCTACAATTGGTGGAATTGTTTTTCTCATATTCCCATCGCAACTCTGGGTCCTGACTTCTACTACTATGAATAGATTGCATCCTCCAAACGTCAGAAAAGTGATTCAATTTGCTTGGTTTTACATCAGCATTAAAATGTGGCTTGTACGCGTAACACAAATATACAAAAATATGTAAACTGTAATTTTTAAACTTGGACACTAATATCAACTGCATAGAAAAGCACTCTTCCGGTCAGATTAGATTGCAGAACCTTCAGAACATCTTCAAAATGGGTGGATTCTGGCCTGATATTGAACTTCGACCTGCCTATAATGAAATGTTACAAGCTCTGAATGCACTTCCTTCCAAAACATCCAATGGTCCAGACCTGAAAGGGTGAGCAATTTTTACACAACCACAGACTGAAACAGTTATAATACATGATTTAGTTGGGAGTTGCACCAAAACAAGGAGGTTTACATTGAAATCCACAGACACATCAAGTCTGTCATCATATTATTGTTGTCAGATGGTGATGATATGCTCTCAGAGCTGCTCCAGTTCATCTTGGTGTACAGCAATATGGCTGCATCTGTCCTATCAATCACTGTTGAACTGTGAAAATAATAGTTTACTGCACATCCTCTTATCATGACAACTCACAACGTCAGGAAATCCTGTTCTTCAGGGTTTTGGTGAGCTCTGCCTATGAATTCTAGCTAATCAATCCTAGGGGATACTTGTGTCAGCCCAACAGATTGTTTGTGTTGCCAGAACCCAAAATATTCACCTGCCCCAGAGGATGAGAAACCATTGTTTTATCCCTTCCTCCTAACCCCATTCTCCTGCCTTCTCCCCATAACCCCTGGCATCCGTATTTAATCAAGAATCCATCTATCTCTGCTTTAACAATATCCATTGACTTGGCAATGTTGCAACCAATCAGTCTATCACAACCAGTAAACAGTCTGCTAATTAATCAAATACTCCTCACCGTTTTCTAAAAGAAGAGTGTGAAGGCACAAAACTAACACTAACATCTTCTCAGTGATTCAAATTTGTGTTTAAAACTGAAGGGTCTCCAGTGTTTATCTCATTGCTGTTACATTGCACAGGGAATAGTTGGCACTTTGTGACATGTTTGGCAATGTGGAAGTGGTCATCCAGTATCTGTTCAGCCCCTGTCCCACTTTCACGACCTAATTGGCGACCTCTGCCGAGTTTGCCCTTGACTCGTACTCGCAGCATGGTCGCCACGAGGTCGTAGGAGGTCTTCGTAACTCTTCCTCATGCTCGTGAGTGGTCTCCGCGTACTCGTGGCCTCAAATAGGTTGCGTTGGTTTTTCCAGCCTGATAAAAAATATTCACGAGTAAAAAAAGGGTCAGCATGGAAAAAATGTATACTTTTTACTCGTAGGTAGGTCATAGTAGGTCGTGATGGCAGTCGTAGGTAGGTGACTGGCCCGAGAAAAAAAAATGCAAACATGACAATTTTATCATGTGATCATTTTCCACTCGTAGATAGTCGTAGTTGGTCTTAGGTGTGGAAGACTGAGGTTGAGGGGGGTCGTAGGAAGTCGTAGACATAGTCATAGGAGGTCATAGACATAGTCGTGGAAGGTCTACAGGAGGTCTTTCACTTCGGCGAGTCGACACGACCTTGACATTTTTTTCCAACTCATATAGGGTCTTCTAAACTCGTGGATTAGGTTGTCCAAGTGGGACAGGCCCTTTAGCCTTCTCTACATTTATGGAACTTAGAACATGAATAGATATGAATCAACACCTTACGAGATGGGAATACATCCCGCCATTGAAATTGTACAGAGAGCTTCGCTAAATTACTGAGAATTAACTGATTTTTGTTTCCAAATACAAGATATTAAACTGGGACTTGAGGTTCCCAGAGTAATCAGTAAGTTATGAAGAGAAGCATTCTGTAAAACATGAACAAAAACACGATTCTAACTCCTCACAAAGCAGGATAGCAATGATGGTGTTGGATGAGTTTTTAATGCTTCAACTCAAATTGTCATTGTCATAAAGTGGGGGTTAAACAGTGGCTATTTACTATTGAATTGCAAAAGTTGACAAAATGAGCAATGGTTATTACTCAGGCTCGCAAATTAGTTAATTGTCGAAACTGCCGGTGTACGATGGTATCGTGTGTGCATGAACATGCATTAGCAGATCTCAGTGGGGTATTAAAGGTGGACTGTGTTCTAAGGGGACACTTCTCGAAATATGAATAATTCAAATATCACTGTACCTTAATTGGTACACGTTACAATAAAAGACCTTTGAAACCTTTGAACTGGAAGATGCAATCTGTATTTTTTGTCAGTGGGATTACTATAAATACTTGATGACATCCAGCTGCATATTAGGCTGCTTGTTTATTCTCCTATTTATTTTTTCATGTCCAGAAAAACAAGGACAAACTTAAGTCCTCCCATGGGGAGCTGCCTCCAGGCATGTGGTATTGAAGGCTCCACATTTACAACTGGTTAAAAAAAAATGTTTCTATAAGGCATACTAATTAATTAGCTTTAGCCCTTTGCCAGGACGTTTCCATTAGTTCCATTTTGACGATTAAAATATTTTCTCAGGGCATATTCCCCACACCATTTGGCAAAGTGACATGAGGCATATCAATTGGAAGTGAAATGAATAAGACAATTGAAAGTGCATTAACAAGGCAGAAATTATCACATCTATCTTCGTGTGAAACTTACTGGAATCTCTGTCATTTAAAGCTTGCACGGAAACTATGAAAAATCTTCTCAAAACTGCTGGCAACAAAATAATTGTTTCATGTGTAAGTACACATGACTCAAGTGAGTTAATTTTCCAGAATTAATTAAACATTAACAAATCCTTGCAGCTTATGATTGATGACATTTTATCAGATATGTAATTGTAACAAGAAACTTTACCGGCCCCAGGTACATCAAAAATTAGAGAAATTCCCATTCAATAAATTAAAATTGAAGCAACAATAATATCTGATTTGATTCAAATGAATTTATAGACAAAGATATATGGACCTGGTTGGCTGGTTGATAGTTATAACCAAGTTACCTCAGGAATCACGAGGTTTTACTTTTCTAGTTGAGCTCAAATTAAATAGTTCCATAAATCAAATGTACGCCCCATAAAAATGACAGGTGCAATGAATGTGGTTGTTTCTTATCTTACAGTGGTTAGTTACCCTCAGGTTATCAGTAATCACATCAATGAGCTATATTCCAAGAACATCAAAATCTACATTAATGTGTCAGTGTCTCAAGTTAAGTGGATCCTATGAAGCTCCATAGTAAACTAGGCTGATTAAACATCTCCAGCGTGATAAAAATAGAGCCAAGCCTCCCAGTTTTATCACAGCCCATCAGCACAGAAGATATAAATGCACGCTATTTAAACAGAAAGCTGCTTGAGCCTAGGTTCATTTAAGATGCAGGGGAGCAGTTA
The DNA here is from genome assembly GCF_028641065.1 of Leucoraja erinaceus. Taxonomy (NCBI): domain Eukaryota; kingdom Metazoa; phylum Chordata; class Chondrichthyes; order Rajiformes; family Rajidae; genus Leucoraja; species Leucoraja erinaceus. The sequence goes on along the minus strand of NC_073395.1, from coordinate 34,118,540 downwards.
CTGTTTAAATATGAGCCAATATTGTGGGAGATGGAGCACATTCACTATTTTGAACTGCTATTTGAACGGAAATACTGATCTGAATTCCATCTCTACCTACTGCCCCATTTGTTTGCTTGTCTGAGAAATGGAATTGCTGAACATAGGCTTGGCCTAACCTTGACAAGGTGTAAACAATCCATCCACTGAAATAGAAACACATGTGATGATACTTCATAAATATGCAGGTATGGTGATGAACAATGTTAACTTAAAAATTAAATTTTATGATTGTGAGTCAATTTTATGAATCTTGAACCTCACAGGATATCTTGATGAGGAAAGCTTGAGTTTTTACATTTTTGTTTTTGATTAATTTCTGGGTTTTTGAGGTATTTGTGGTGCAGAAAATTCAATTAACATTGATCATCACAGCCAATTCCAGTAATTTCAGTCAATCGTGAACATCAACCCTGCGTCTCAAAAGTGCAAATAAATCCAAATACAGGAACAAAAAACTTGTGACATGGTCCTTCACACTCGGCTGATCCAGAAGATTAGATCACATGGAATCCAGGTTGATCTAGCAACGTAAACACAACATTGGCTTGGTGGTGTGAATCAGGAGGTGGGAGTGGAGAATTGTTTATCAGATTGGAAGCTGATAACCGGCAGTGTGCTGCAGGTATCAGTGCTAGCTCCACTGTTGTCCATAATCTATATTAGTGGTTTGGATGAGGGTGTAGTTGGCAAATGACAGCAAAATTGGTGGGTACAGTGGATAACGAGGAAGGCTATTTGATTCCTGCAGGACAAAGATTAAATGGGAAAGTCGGTCAGGGAAAAATAGGTGGAATTTAACTTGAACAAGTGTGAGTGTTGCATTAAATCAGGGCAGGTCTTGCACAGTAAATGGTGGAGCTCTGGAGAGTGTGGTAGAATAGAGGGACTTGGGGAACAAGAACATAGTCCCCTGAAAGTGGTGACAGTAAACAAAGTGATGAAGAAGGTATTTGGCATTTGGCATGCTTACCTTCATTAGTTAGGCCTTAGAGTGCAGGTTGTTGGGACATCGTGTTACAACTGTACAAGATGTTGGGTGAGATCACAGTTGGAAAAGTATGTGCAATTCCGATCACCAAGCTACAAGAAGGACGTCATTAAGCTGGAAAGGGTTGGGAAAAGTTTCACAAGGGTGTTACTGGAACTGGAGGGTTTGAGTTATAAGGAAATATTGCATGGGCTGGGGTGTTTTTCCCAAGAGCTCAGGATGCTGGGTATATGTACAATGTTCAAATGACGTTGAGACAAGTGCAGTTTTAAGGGCCTGTCCCACTTACATGACTTTTCAGCAAACTGTCTGCGACCTTCAAGCTCAGGGGCACTCGCCTGATCGACCGCGAGCTGGATCGACCGTCAGCGCTACACAGACACAGACACAGACACACACACACACATGGCTGGCACAGTGTACGGTAACTATTTTAAAGGAGGAGAAGAGGAGAGAAGGGAGCAGAAAGAGTGGAGACACTTTTAAGAAGCCAGCCAACTTTAATAAGCCAGATACACAGCTGTGAAGTTTAGCGGGCATTTAACATTACTGGTCGGTTTTCCTTGGTTCTGAAAATTCGTGCTTACGTATTTTTTCCCCCAATGAGCCATTTAAAATGCCCGGTCAGCAAAGGAGATTACCTACAGCTACCGCGACTACCTACAACATGGCGACCCCACTACCACTGCATTACAACTTCAAAAGTATCGATTTGCTCCATGCTGACCAGTTTTTACTCGCAGAAAGATTTTCAGCTTGTTGAAAAATTTTCCTCGACCAAACTGAATCTGCGAGTAGTAGCCACTATGCAGGAACTCCTCTGGACCAGGAAGGAGACTTACCAGTGACCACCTACGACCATGTGTCGACCATGCTGCGAGTTTATGGCGAGCGCAGACTCTCCGAAACTCGCCAATAAGATCGCCTTAGTGGGACAGGCCCTTCAGAGAGATGTGAAGCAAACACTGGGAAAGATGACTCACTCGGATAGATGTTTGGTCGGCATGGAGGAATTGGGACAAGTGGGGGCTGTTTCTGTGCTGTATAACTCTAACAAAGTTATGCATTGATTTGAGTTAGATTGTGAAGCTGATCTGTGATTTGAAATCAACTTGTCCTTACTTTAAGGAAATACAAGTGTGGAATTCTTGCCACTTGTGATAAAGGCAGATATTAAAGGCCCTGTCCCACATTCCAGAGTTACTCACAAACTCTCCCGAGTTTTCCCCTTGATTCGAACTCAGGGAATGTCGGGGAATGTCAGTAGCGAGTCCGTAGGAGTCCATAGATGTTTTGTAACGGCTTGTAATGCCAGCCGTAGGAACTCGGGGTATCAGGTAAGTCGGGACGTTTTTTCAACGTTGAAAAATGTCCACAAGGGGGTTGTGATCACAGCTCACTAGAACTTGTAATCCTTGTCCATTTTATGCTATCCGATAAAATGCTTTCAACAAGAGTCATTGGAGACCTGCCACATTTTCTTAGCCTTTTGAGGAAGAGCCATTCGCTTTTTTTTAAACCATATCATTAATGTGGTAGGACCAGGCCAGATTGTTGGTGATATTTACACTGAGGAACCTGAAGCTCTCGATCACCTCCACTTCAGCCACATTGATGCAGACTTGGATGTGTTCCCCACCCCACTTCCTGTAGTCAATAGCTGGCTCCTTCATTTGTGCTGTAGAGGTTGTTGTCTTGACACGATGTTACTAAGCTCTTTATCTCTGTCAATTACTCCAGCTCATCATTGTTTGAGATCCGGCCCAGCTGCAAGCATGTAATTATAATTAGATCTGAATGATCAGTTAGATCGGTCCGAGGAAGAATCCCAACACAAAGTCACCTGTCCATTCCCTCCACAGGTGCTGCCTGACCCACCGGTTTCTGCCACCTCTTTATTTTTTGTAGTTAGAGCAATATTTGGCTGCACAACGTATTGGGATTATAGTAAGTGTTGAGAATTTTCAAGGAGGATCTTTATAGATTGCTGCCTGATGGCAAGGTCAAGGATCCACTTACAGAGTGGAGTGCTGACTCCCAGGTCCACGTTTGGAGATGAGTTTTGTTGGAATTACGATGTTGAAGGCAGAGATGTCGTCAATAAATGAGTGTCTGACACGGGTGTCCTTATAATCCACGTTGTGTAGGGCCAGGAAGATGGTATTTCACCGTAAGCGAATTGCAAAGGCAGTCTGAGGCTGGAGACTATGTGTGCAATGACCAGCCTCTCACAGTATCTCATGAGGTTGCAGGGGCACTAGATGGTAATAATTAAATAATGCTACCTTGCTTTTCTTTGGCACCAGGAAGATAGCGGCCTTCTTAAAGTGTGGGAATCTCGGAATGGAGTAGGGTGAGGTTAAAAATGACTGTCAGTACTGCTGCCAGCTTGTCCATACAGGTTCTGAGGACTAATTCAGTGGCTCCATCCATCTGGACCAGTTGCTTTCCGCAGATTCACTCTCAGGAAGGCCGCAAAGCTGACCCTGGGTGAGGATGCACCTGAGACTGTTGGACAGGTAAAGCCATTGACCTTCTGTTCTGAAGAAGCATAAAAGCAATGAGCTTGTTGAGGAGGGATGCCTTGTTGCCAGCGGTAATGCCTGACTTCACTTTGTAGGTCGTTGTAGCATGCAAGCCATGCTACAATCAATGGGTCTCCGTGTAGTTATTTTTAGACCCTAGCTTGTCCTGAAATTTCTCTTGGCATCCTTGATGGCCTTGTGAAGATTGTTCCTAGATTTCTTGTCGGGGCGGCACTGTGGTGCAACGATAGAGTTGCTGCCTTACTGCACTTGTGGCGCCGGAGACCCGGGTTCGACCCCATCAACAGGAGCCGTCTATACGGAGTGTGTACCTTCTCCTCGTGGCCACGTGGGTTTTGTCAATAATTTCTTTGGTTTCCTCCCACACTCCAGAGACGTACAGGTTTGTATGTTAATTGGTTTGGTGTAAATGTAAAATTGTCCCTCATGTGTGTAGGATAGTGTTAGTGCTAGATCACCGGTCGCTGGTCGGTGCGGACTCGGTGGATCGAAGGGTCTGTTTTCGCGCTGTATCTCTAAACTAAATTGGAAATGCCACAGACTTGGATTTCACTAGAGAGTGAATCTCCTGGTTCATCCTTGGTATCTGGTGGATGAACAATCAAAATCACTTCTTTGGAACGCAGTCCTCCATGCACCGACAGTGTGTGATGGCAGTGACATATTTACTTTGGTTGGCTGCAGACTCCTTGAATATGGACCAATCCACCAACTCAAAGCAGTCATCTGGAAATGAGAAAAGCGATATTTCTTAAACATTGTGCAATGAGTGTTGGAATTTAAACATCATGGTTAATATTTTGGGGAATGATTGCCAAAGTCCACCAGTGTTTACATGTGTTGCAAAATAGGGAAAAAAAATGTTTGTTATTGCACTATGGATTTAACTGACCATGTGCACTTTCACTGCACTTTTCTGCAGTTAAAAACATTTTTGTAGCTCCATCTATGACATGGCTAAATGCAACCCTAAATTCGACATAATTTATGCAAAGAGTAATTTGCAATACATGTGGAAATATTCCTGGAATTACAAGAACAAAACAACCTATTGTAAATGTATTTGTTGCAGGTAATCTTCCTTTTTTCAATGATTTATTAGTATTAACAATCAATTAAATCTCTGTTTCCTACATTCCTCTCTCCCACCACAACACACATATGTTAAGTTAATATTAATTAATTTGGTTAAAAGTCTATTCGTTAAAACACACACCCATTTAATGTTAAACATCACTGTTTAAAGAACCTGAGATTAGTTTAGAGGAGACTAATTTTTCTAGAATTGTGTGAACCATGTGATGTGTTTTGACTGATTAACTCCCCACCCAGGTAGTCGTTTCAGCGCTTTCCTGTCATTATGGACACTTTCTTCCTTTGTGGATAAATGGTAACAATTTTTTTTCTGCATAATGATCACTTGTAATCTGATTACTGCCAACCAAAAGGCAGTCATAACTAAAAATGTGCAGATGTACCATAATCCTACCATGTACATATATTGGGTTGGAATGTGACATTCACATTTGCAAATTTAAATAGGTTATTGTAACTTCACACAATGTGCATCCCAGCAGCCAAAAGGTAACAAACACATCCTTCTGCTTCATTGTAGATAGATGATGTGACTACAGTAAAATGTTGGGGAAATAGTGCTGCTGTCATGATTTTACTAGACTTCAAAATATTAAATAATCTGAATGATGCTTGCAATGAATATGCAAATCTAATAGTTTTCACCTTGTAAAGGGATGTCGAATCATGCTTTGTGACTGTTATAGCAGCTGATTTCTAAAATAAAATGATCATCTCTGCACTTGGCAGGTTATGTCAGTAATTAAATTAGACTGCTCGGCAGAGTAAATAAACTGCAAGCGGTGGTGTGGACCAGACTGCTGTTGTTGCTGCTGCAAAATTCCGTTTACTAATCCATAGATATGTTGGCCTATTTGTGAATTTCCTTGTGATACTAGTCTCTATCTGTAATATTAAGATTAAATATTACACCGTGCCATTGTTTCTTACCTTCCCGGTTGTTTCTGTTCACAGAATTCCACTAATTGTATCAACAGGGTTTTAATCATTTGCTAAATATTCACAGATTGTGTTTCTGAAACTCTTCAACACCCTATATTTTCTCTTCAGTTCCTTCTGGATATCAAGCATCTGGCTATAGCCTTCATGCACATGAATGGAGAAGTGCTAAACTAACATATCCACCCGCCCACAGGCACATTAACCTTTATCATGATGTGGCACTGAGTGACGATGAATGGGATAGACCCGCCACCAGTGGGTAAGTTGCACTGTTTATTTTTCATGAAATCACTACACGTTGTCTCTCATGCTATATAATTTGGCATCTTCTTACCTGTTGAAATTACCTGTAAAATGAGCAACGTTAATAACAAATAGGAACATATGTTACATTTTCCTATGTTCTAATACCTCAGAAAATGGCATTGTGAATTTAGATGAGCTTTGTTTTGAGCCCTTGCATTGTAAATTAAATTCTGTACTGTTAGTGTGCAAGAAAGAGCACCTCTCTCTAATATTTGTTTTCCTAAATTTCCACTCACCCTGGTTCTCTGAAGGCAGCAAATTAGGAAATTGATGTAGTTCCACAATTATGCAATTCCAGCAGGATTCACAGCTCATGATCAGAACCAGAACCCGGCTGGCTGTCTCTGGGGAGACAGAGGGACGGCATTGCCCTGCCTCTCACAAACTGAATGTAGTGAACCACTTTCCTAACAAGCTGAATTGAGATAACTCTCTGATTATAGCGATTAAATCGGACACTTTCCTAGTTTGCATGCCTGAGTCATCAGAATGTCTGTACTGTGTATAGACAGCAATCTCAATATCGGCTTCATATATCTCAATATCAGATTAGTTTATTGTCATTTCCGCCAGGGTGCCATGAAATTCCTTGTTCACGTTAAGCTCACAAAGTAAACAGTATACAAACAGTAATGATACATACAATGGTGCAAAATCTGCATAGTGCTCTAAATATAAAAGCACAATAATGGAATAACAGAACCCAGATTCAGTTTAAAGTACTCCAGGGATGGAGTGTGAAGGAGGTGATTGGTTCAGGGGGTGGATAACAGTGGAAAAGAAGCTGTACTTAAGTCTGGATACCCAAGCTTTCAATCCCCCATATCCTTCTCTCAAAAGGCAGAAGAGAGAAAAGAGAGTGGCCAGGGTGGCAGACACCCTTGATATTAGCTCCAGTCTCCCTTATGCACCGCACTGT